>NC_142750.1:15958418-16275918 GCF_051943395.1 Hippocampus bargibanti
CTGGTCCTTCCAGCTTTGTTAAGCTTTTTATTTTTGCTTCTTTCAGCTAATTCCATTCTAAACAAATTCAATCTCCTTAAGGCGATTGCTTCAAGAATTCAATTGTCCATTTGCAAGTTACAATGCGTTTAAAGGACAACCGACACCATTTTTTTGTTTCCTAACTGACATCAGAAAAACACATAAAAACGCATAAAAACGCACAAAAAAAGCATAAATGTTAGCAAACGATTAAATAAGTCATTTTGAGGCATCAGGACTGAAATGTAGCATCCCAGAAAATGCACAAGATGGTGCCCAAGCTCCGTTGGAAATGGGCTGATTTGTCTGCTTGGAATTTGTGTCAGCGGGTATCAAATAGTAGTCTTGGTGCAACACACAACGATTCACCATCGCGTTATTTATGTGGTTTTCTTCTAATTTCGCCATCAACACGGATCAACACAAAGTTTTAGACCAAACAAAGTACCCAAAATGCATTGTGTGTCGCTTTCTCGGTCAGTGACGATACCTACCGTGATGTCACGGTAGGTACTCAAAAACAAGACTTCCTGAATATTCAGCACCAGTCTTAAAATGTAAAATATAGCTATATGTGGTGGAATCTTTGTAAAATACGGTCAATAGAAATCATTTGAAGTGATTTTACAAATTATGGACACAACTTGTCCAGAGGCGTCGGTTGTCCTTTAACAGGTATATGGGTGCTCTCTCCCCACACCCACATGGTCATTTATGTCTTTCAGGGGCATGACTGTTGTCCCTACCAGTTCACCTATCAGGGACAAGGCTCTCTGGGATTTGTTAAGAAGCTAGACATTCCCAAGCAATCATCCAAAAGTGGCATTTCAGCCATGCAGCATTTCCGTAATTTGGATAAGAGGGCTACCGAGGAAGACAGAAACGAGTTGGACACCCTTCACCAGAACAGCATCACGTAAGAGAAACTGCTGTTTCCCATGCTATTAACCTTGAGTGAAAAAAAAAGAAAAAAACAATAAAACATTTTTAATCTGAATTAGAATATAGTGTATGAATATGCTTATGTCATTTGTGTCCAGTTATAATTATCATCACCACACTTGGTCCGTAATCATACATACATGTCTTTTGTGCACATCTGTTGTGTCCCGTAGGCAGTTGTGTGCTGTTAAAGGAAAAGCTAGAGTGGAGATGTACAGCAGTGTGGGACTGGATGGAAACATGGTTATGTGGGATTTTAAGGTAGGGTATATATTGTATGTGGCAGAATATTGAAAAATAAAGAATAAATAGAAGTAAAATTTGTGTCTGCATTCAAACAGGACATTACGGTACTTGCCACAGTTTTCGCATGATTACATAATGCACTAGTGACTTTGCACCATGTTGGAAAAAGGATAAAATACAGTATAGGCAAAATGACAACTGAAATTCAAGTCAAATGAAACAAGTGACATCAATCGGTAATATGTACACACTATAGATGAGTACCATGTCATAAAATGACTTTGTTTGAAACATTTCCAATGCTTTCCATTGTGCTAACTCGGTTCCTAAAGTGTCTGGAATGTATTTATTTGTTTATGGTGGAACAGTTTTGTTGCTATTAGGAAAATGAAAGTATTGTACAGAGACAAAAATACTCATCAACCATTTCTCTCTGACCTTTTTTATTTTTTGTTTAATGTTTTTTTCCACATTTGATGCTTCATTTCAATGTCTGCAGCCAATATCAGCAACAGCATCAAGTTATTATTTAACTACTACCATCATCAGATTAGCAAGTAGATGAATTCTAACATGCATTTTTGTTTTGCAGCACTGAGGCAAAGAAGGCTGCTGCTGATTGATCTTGTTCCACAACTGAATACTTGTGAGATCCCTCTGCTGTTAATTATACCAAATCCGCAAATAACCAAAATTAAAGTGATTGATTTAGCATATTGGATAATAATGCCAACATTGTCTGTATTATTGTTATCTGTATCGTCATAGTTCAATAAAATACCTTTGAAATAAGTTGATTTCATAAAACCTTGTTTCCCACAGTTTGGATTAAACCTCAACTTGTGCCCCAGTTCGTTACAGAATACTTCTTTCAAGGTCACGCAAATGAAACGAATGCAACGATGACATGGCTTCAGTACTGTGTCAAGTCTGCAGATTTACATGTAAGGAGGCCTTAAATGGCATGCCTCAAATGTTTTTAATTACTAGAAATGGAGAAGTGTCAAACTCAAGGCCCATGGATGGCTTCAAATGTATATAGAGGTATTTTGAAGTTGATTCTGAGTTTGACAGGGAACCAGTGGAGCTGTGTGTGAAATGGGTGTGAAAGGAGGGGGTTCTTGTGAAGATCTGCACCGAGGAGTTCTGTACTAGTTGTAGACTAGAAGGGATTGTTGTTTATTTCAGCACTTAGTTTGTCATGATAAACAGTGTTATTTCTGAAGGAGTAATTTACAGCACTGTGATTGAAGGGTCTATTTTATTTATTGTTTATTATTTGATTTTGGTGTTGAGTCCTTATATTGTTCAGAAAATGTTCACTTTCTAAGAAACCAATGTTTAACTGGATGTCATTTTTATTTTGGAATTCTTTGGAGATTGACAGACACAAACTTTCATTCATTCATTGATCGGACAGCTTTATCTTCAGTAGGATCACTGGAGTGGTGGAGCCTATCTCATCAGTCTTTGGCAAGTGTATGGGGGACACCCTGAACTGGTTGCCACACAATCACAGGGCACTCAAAAACAAACAAAACAGTGATATCCGCTCTCAGTGTCGAAACTAAATGTTGCAGGTTGGCCTTTGACTTGTCTCAAATACAGCAGAAAATAAAAGCCGAGGTCTACTGAAAGAAAAACAATGAAATACGTTAGAATGCCTTTTTCCTTTATCTTTTGGTCTGACTCAATAATCGATGAGAAGGTTTCTTCAGCTGTCATCTGTACTTTTTTTTGAAGGTGTCGGACGTTTCGCCTCCTATCCAAGAGGCTTCGTCAGCGAACTAAAGTCTTACTGGTCGTATCGGCCCTATTTATATATCCCTAATGTCCAGACATGGCGGCGCCGGACACAGATATGATAGGTCCCTACTCTGAAGTTGAAGGGAGCAGAGGACCACTCCCTGTGGCTCCACTGATTGTTCCTACATTCCTGACTAACGACTGGCCTGTTTGCCCCCCTCCCTCCGGTATCACCTCATCAGCATTGCGAAAGTTGCCTAACCTGTTTTGCTTAAACAGGCTATTGTATGAACGATCCAAATTGAACCTCACCCCACCAGATCGGTTTAATGAAGGATTTTGTTGTTTTATGAGAATCGCTTCTTTTACTCCCCTTTCAAACCATCTATGTTCTTTCGCTAAGATTTTAACCTCATTGTCGTCAAAGGAGTGGTTGCTAGCTTTTAGGTGCAAATGTACTGCCGATTGAGGCCCTCTCGTATTATCCCTGCGATGTTGATAAAGTCTTTTTTGAGAATTTGTTGAGTCTCCCCAATGTACTGCTCCTTACAATTTTCATTCTTACAATGTACATTCTTACATTCTTACATTACATGGTGCAAACATGATAGAACAACTTGAACCCTGACGCTAAGCTTCTAGCCTTGCTCCCTTTCCACCTGTTGCCTTGGACTCACAGTATGTCTACCTTCCTTCTCTGCATCATGTCAACCAGCTCTCTACCTTTACCTGTCATTGTTCCTACATTCAAAGTTCCTATTTTTAGTTCTATACTCTTGGCGTACCATTTCTCTCTTTTCCTACGAGTACACCTCCCTCCTCTCCTTCTTCGACCAACACTAGTCCATTTCCCACCAGCACCCTGAAGGTCAACAATGCCAATGGCGGCCGTTGTTAACCCGGGCCTCGACCGATATGGGTCCAGTATGGGATTCAGAGGTTTGATTCGCATATTTGTTTTGGCAAACATTTTACGTCGGATGTCCTTCCTGACACAACCCTCTGTATTTATCCAGGCTTGGGACCGGCACAATAAGACACTGGCTTGTGTCCCCTTGTGGCTCCATTCACATACATATTAAAGGACAACAGGCGCCTTTTTTGTGCCTAACTTACATCATAAAACTTTTACAGCATCTAACATAAACAAAACATGCAGGCTGATATTTTTAGTCAAACTGCCACTGGCGATCTCCAACCTGGAGAGATCCAGGAGTCCTCCCGCCATTTTTGTGACGTCACATTGGGAACCTTGTGGGCAAATCCGAAGATCCTGGCCCACAAACTGCCTTTCTCCAGAATCAAAACAATGGCTTCAGAGAGTTCAGATTCAGAGAAAACAAGACCTTGAATATTCAGTGCGAATTTCAAAAAAATAAAAATATAGCTGTATGCGGTGGAATCTTTGTAAAATGCGTTCAGTAGAAGTCATTTCAAGTGATTTTACAAATTATGGACGTAAGTATGTTGGCAGGTGTCTGTTGTCCTTTAAGTTTCAGAAATCATAAATCCGGGAGATTTTTGTACTCGCGACTCTATGGTACAAATAATGTGAGTGTAACAAAAGTAAAGTAGAAGTAAATAAACCACAAAAATGCTTTAATTGTTTAATTATACATTCAATTAGTATAAAAGGCATTTTGTTTTTTACATTGTATTTTGTTTCACCTTGGTGTTCGTCCTCTTTGACAAGAGATGACCATCTTCACTTTGGTGGTTAAGATGACTTGCACGTGAGTTTGATTAAAGTGAAGGAGAGTTGTGCAATGTCGTCTGCCTCACTCTCTCGTCCCGGCCCATCTGAATCCAGCGGCAAGACAGAGTCAATATGGCTCGGGATGAGTCAGGATGCAGTGGATGACCGCAGTGTTCTATGTGTCTCACTGTGCCCTACTTGCGCTCCACAACGCTTTGCTGGGCCCACCTACATTCCCGTTGAACCAGTCTAGTGGTTTCCTCCACGCAATCTGCTGGGTCCAGGCTTTACATGTGTAGGTCAACAGGCCCTACAATAACCTACTGTCTAGGTGGCATGCTCATTTAGACAGGGAGACTCGTGGTGGCTGGGACGCCTAAACCCATCACAGATCAAACAGACCTGCCACTGCCCACTGCATATATGATGTTCTGGAAAAGAGTTTCATTTAATATTCGAATGTACTGCCCAATTGCAGAGATCTTGGCTCTGTGAGTGTGTTGGTGATACATGGCTAATCTATGAATAATGGAATGTTTTCCTGGCCCTGTTCTGTTACTGTCTTACTGAGGGGTGCCTCAAGGCACATCCTCAAACAGTATTTTTAGTGTTTTTTTAGGAGACTTCTTTCCTTTGGAGTCTCCTTTACCTTCAGTGTTCTGTTCTTTACAAATGAGCCGTCTGTATTGTGTCAATAGTTGCTTTATAAAGTGAGTATTGTGAGTGTTGTGGTCATAATCGAGAGTCTCCCGACCAGATTGTGAGACTTAACATGTATCTTCTTTTCCTTTCGGCTTTTTCCTTCAAGGAGTCGCCAGAGTGAATCAGTGTCCTCCATCTTCAGAGTTTTGATTCACATGATTTTTTTTGGTCTTGTTTTGTGTTTTCCTTTGTCACTTTTTGTTGTTGTGCGTCATGTGGAACGGATATGGATTGTTCTTCAGAATTTTTGGCCGACATTCATCAAGGAGAAGACTTAAATGGTTGCGCCTTTTCGGCAGCATGAATATGCCAGTACTGTTTTTGAATGGGAGGAATGTCAGTGCCATTCGACTACCATCACTAGACAGCTCTGGGGCCATTGTGCTTTTTTGTGCCTGTAATGAGCAGCATCTTCACAGCCCCGCTTTGTTCAGTGGAAAGGTCGGTGCTGTTGGACAGTCTGCGGCTGGATCGATGCATGGCTTGAGGAGCCCGTGATAAGAAGAAAGGAGCAACAGCGCAGAGTGCTGATGCGTATGTGGAACTGTTGAGGCTTGGAATTGAAGCAGATTTATGTGGGACAGGAGATGTGAAACAATCTCTATTCGTCAATGGATGCTACAGCTGCGTGTTTGCTTTCAACATTTAGCTTGTGGTCGACGTGCACGTTCCACCATGATGTCCCTGATCCACTGATGGAAAGACGCTTTGATCCTCTCCTCTTTCATCTAAGAACTGCTTCATGTAACAAAGAGGGTACAGAAAGTGTGTAAGAATGAATTACTCTCTGTGTCTTTGCGTTATCATATTGGCTTTGTGTTGTCATATTATTTGTTATTTAGTTTTTTTCTTCTTTTGACTTCAAGGCGGCACCGCAAGAGTTGCTGCCTTTCCAGCAGCTCATGTATTTTGTTTTTCTACTTTTGTTCCTTTCATAACTTTGCTGCTGTGAAATGTAAATTTCTCCACTGAAAGACAAATAAAGGCAAATCCAATCCAATCTAATATTTGTTCTGGCCAAGCTTTACATCGGATGCCTTTCCTGACACAACCCTCTGGATGAAGCAGGGCTTGGGACCGGCACAAGAAGACACTGGCTCGTGTCCCCTTGTGGCTACAGAACAAGCAACTCTATGAACTTAATATAAAATGGAGATGTATGCAGGAATCGTTTGTCTGATCTTTCGACGTTGATTACGTCACAACACTGAAACACGAGCCCGGTCACAATACTGTACTGCGACAAATAATAAAGACGTGCCTCCAAACACCTAAAAAAGTGTCATTTTTACGAATAAGATTTTAGTTTTTTTCCATTTTGAAAGATAACATTTGCTTGAAAAAGCTTGTCTGCAATAGAGAAATGCTGTATTTCGTCAATGGGTTGACAAAAAAAGTCAAGTCAAAGTCAGCTTTATTGTCAAATATGCTAATATGCGTGACATACAGCACAGATGAAACAGATGAAAAACAGCAGCACTCTTTCAATCGGTAGCGAATGGAAACCCACTACGTGCCCACGTGTGCCCAATCATAATCCCAGCCAATGACAACATGTTCCACGGCACCACAACAAACCAATCAAAAGAGACAAGCCAGTGACGTCATAGTCAGCTGTTCTTGTTTTGCTTCTTTTCCTCCCTTCTTTTCTGGAAAGTCTGAAACCCGTCCACGGATAATATCGGCACGGAAACAGAATTTCAGCATTTTTCTAAAGGAGAAAACTTGCCAATTTGCTTTGACAACTTAGACGAACACCTGGTTGACTTTTCTGCCACATTGGAGTCGTCGTCCGCCAACATCGAGCAAAGAGGTGCAACCGATCCCAGGCCTCCAATCCACTGCGGAGGGAGGGAAGGAGGTCGCTGGGAATCGGGATGGAGTCAGCAGTGGGTGCCAGCGGGCCTGGTGGACCGAATGGACCGGCTGTCCGGTTTGGATGCGCGTCGTTCAACCAAGACGCCACGTAAGGAAGCAGACACGAATGGGTGACTTCTTAAGGGACTTTCATCTTAAAATTCACCCCTACATGTTGTCTGATCCATCCAGTCGCTTTACTTGGTGGATTTAGAAAGACCGAAATTCCACTTGATTCGTATTTTCCCCCACGGTACCAATGCCAGTGCATTCCTGTGTGTGCAAACAAGTTGCAGCGAGCCATCTATAAAAAACAACTGCACGATGCTGGCACAACATTCAAGCATGTGAAAGCAATTGATTTTGCCGACCGTCTATCATTGTTAGCTTGTGAATTAAGCAAAACCTACATTACAACTAGATCGTGTCTCAATACATACAAGCATTTACGATGCGATCTCGCACATTAAAGGGCCCTGTGCCTGCTCGGGTGTGCTATCTTTCAAGACCAAAGCTACATTTCAAAGGCTTTCAGGAACTACCCACTTATCTGTCATACTTTGCGCGCGGATATAATCACATCCAAACTGTAGGTCTAATTTCCTTGCTCAGTGATGACAGTCTAGCAAAAACGCTTGGGTGTAACGTGTGCATATATAACTCCCAATGGGCGGAAACACTGCAGACGATTAAATTGTGAAAACACTTCCACTCGTCACATATATGACATATCGTGCCCGTTCTCCCAGAAGTGCTGAGTAATGATGGGAAACCGATACTTTCGCTGTATTGACCAAATTGAATATTATGAGTCAAAACACAACACAAGCTGTGTGGCAGGGGCAGGACTGCACGTTCAGAAGAGACGAGATAATGCAGTTTAGCTACATTTTCCAAGAGTGATTTTGAGTTCATTCTGTGAGGTTCAAAGCTTGTGGGGCACTGACATCTGACAATATTGTCATAAGTACAAATTTGTGAGTTAAACGATGTGATATATTTACCATTAAATCAGTACCACATTATACCGTTGTAAATTGGCATATTAAATCATTTATACTGGTCCAAGTAATTTGATCCAGTTATAGAATGGTATAATTCCAGTTTTTAAACCTCTTCAATGTATACTTTCGTATGCTCCATATTTGGCTTTAATTTGGAGCAAAAGTTTGTTTTACCCTTCATGTCCATGTTCTTCCTTTTTTTCGGAATGATCAAGGAAATGGCACTTTTGACAGGCAAGAAATTGGGCAATAATGATAATAAAATCATTAATGATTCCCCTATGACGGGAATATTATTGATTTTTATGCCATGAAAAAAGCAGTGAGCAGAACTGCTTGAGTCATTTAAAAATATGAGTACCATTTTCATTGTTTGGTCAAGCCTACTCATATCCTGTTCATCTCTTCTTCTTCTTTTCCTTTCGGCTTTTCCCTTCAGGGGTCGCCACAGCGAATCAATGTCCTCCATCTATCCCGGTTTTGTGCATCCTCTTCTCTCACACCAGCTCCCTTCATGTCCTCTTTGACCACATCCATAAACCTCCTCTTTGGTCTTCCTCTCGGTCTCCTGCCTGTCAGTCCAAGGCTCAGCATCCTTCTCCCGATATAGTCACTGTCTCTCCTCTGGACATGTCCAAACCATCTCAGTCTGAACATGATATAAAGCGTACGACAGGGTGAAAGGCACTTATGTCTCATCGTCACCTTCTTCTCGACTTCTCCCATTTCACTTTATTTGAAGGGACACAAATTCCATCCGTGTGAGGTCACATACTGCCGTATTGCCGACAATTACAGGATTATCTCATCATAAAAAATGGATCCAATGATGTGTGGTGAGGTTTTTGACTGTTGACTGTTGGCAATACACTTCAATAGTCAGGCATAAAACTATGATCCCAAAATGGAAGATGAGACTATTTTTGAGACTAGTTTTGACTTTCACTGAAACACGTTCCAAATCAAGTATTGATTAACGATTCATCTTTCAAGACATTTCACAATGTTTAACAATGTGATAGGAAGAAAAACAAACAAAAGATTAATGCCAGTTAATTTTTGTTGGATCCTGTGAAATATTTGATTCTGTGCATTAATTGTTGTGTGTGTGTGCTTGTGTATGTGTGCATGTGTATGTTTTTAGGTCATTGGCGTTGGGAACAAAGACTGGGTACAAGCTGTTTTCTTTGACCACAGTGGATAAACTGGACTGCATTCATGAGAGTGGTGAGTATGGGGCTTCAACCTCTTACCCAGGTGAACCACATTGCTGTGAGATTTCTACACAAAAATCAAATGTTAGTAAAGTTAGATTGCCAAGCAATTGGCCTCATACACATTCAGACTTAAATATTTATTGTGTTAAGCAACTCCTTGCCATGGTTGATTGAAATAGATAAAATTGCATTGGCCTGGTCAAAGAAATTTAACTACATAGCCCAACAATTGGACCATATGCCAATTATCCATTACAACTTCCAGCTCTGGCACTTCCGCCCTTTATTTTTCATTTTGTGTGTGTCTTAGATGGAAGGGTTGTACTGCACGGCAGTGCTGCTTGACAAAAAACGTATTTATTTCTTTACTTGTCACGAGAACAAGTGTTTGTAAATGTTCATATTATGTCATTTTCAAAAGCTAAATGTATGGTACTGTATGGGTAGTGGCACTAAAGGAAACATTACTTCAAATAATAGCGATGTACACACGGCAAAACAAGATATGTGCTTGTTTAAGCAGTAGAAATAGTTGTCAACCATTGCACACTGGAATTGGATGTTGTATTTGTGAAAAATATTGCTTATCAAAATGAGATAGATGATGACAAGGAAGGTCCCAGAGCAGAGCCCTGGGGCACAACTGTGGTGACTGGGATTGATTCGACGCAAAATAATTTAAGTCAAATGATCAGAAGTGAGATTTAACAGTTTCTACTGTTAAAATGGAATGACCTGCGATTAAATGTCGACCAGTTGATGTACCCCACCTACTGGCCAAAGACAGCTGGCTTAGGCTTCAGCACGCTCGCTACCCTCATGAGGATAAAAAAAGCTTCAGATAATTGAGGAATGCATTTCGAATGACAACATTGTAATGAGTCCTGATATAAAATCCACAAACCACTATTAAATAACTACTATTCATGTATTACTCCAATGCTTATTTTCACAAGAGTGTTACCACTACTTATTTCGTTCAAATTCGTGATATTCGTGTTATTTTACATCAAAATTCTGTGACTGTCCCTTGAGAGTTTTGAAGGCGCTTATAAATTAAATGTATTATTATTATTATTATTATTATTATTATTATTATTATTATTATTATTACAGTAAAGTCTCGTTATATCGATAGCCAAGGGAGTCCGAAAAAATATCGATATAACCGGGACTATCGATATATCCGATATCGATATAACGAGACTTTACTGTATTATTATTATTATTATTATTATTATTATTATTATTATTATTATTATTATTATTATTATTATTATTATTATTATTGAACTGGATTTGCCTTTATTAGTCTCCCAGTGGAGAAATGTACATTTCACAGCACCAAAGTGATGAAAGGAATGAAAGTAGAAAAAACAAACTACATGAGCTGCTGGAAAGGCAGCCACTCTCGCGGCGCCGTCTTGAAGTCAAAAGAACAAAAAAAAAAAAAAAAACTAATTAACATAATTTGACAACACAAAGACAATATGACAACACAAAGTCACAGAGAGTCATTCATTGTTAAGCACTTTCTGTACCCTCTTTGTTACATGATGTAGTTCTAGATGAAAGAGGAAAGGATCAAACCGTCTTTCCACCAGTGGATCAGGGACATCATGGTGGAATGTGCACGTCGACTACAAGCTAAATGTTGAAAGCAAACACGCAGCTGTAGCGATGATGATGATGATGATGATGATGATGATGATGATGATGATGATTATTATTATTATTATTATTATTATTATTATTATTATTATTATTATTATTATTATTATTATTATTATAAAATATCCGCTCACTGCGGACTTCGTTGTAATTATTTAGAGCATGTGTAAAAAGTAAGAGTTATTCATCAAGTTATTGACTCTTGTGTTGTTGGAGTAAGCATTACTTAATTAATTGTCCTTGTTGTTGCCTGTATGTCTGCTTCTTGTCCCAGCAGAAGCTTCCGATGTCTACATCGTTGAGCGTCTCTTCTCTAGTAGTCTGGTTGTTGTTGTAAGCACCAGCTCGCCGCAGCGCATGAATATCTACCACTTCAAAAAAGGCACAGAGATTTGTAACTACAGCTACCCCAACAACATACTGGCTGTCAAGCTCAACAGACATGTAAGATGGGGGTGGTGTCAAAATGCTTTACCACTAATGAATCACCACACCGCTTTAGTTTTCTCTGAACTGGTTCATTGCCATGATGTAGCATTTGTGTTCTTTTCCCATGTAACACCATCCATATATGTATGGTGACAATTCAAATACAGTGGTACCTCTACTTATGAGGGCCTCTTCATGTGAAAAGTTATGAAATGCTTCAATCTAGCTGGCTACCTAGCTGGCTATTTGATATCTATTAGCTAACTGGCTAGCTCTAGCTGGCTATCAGTTATATATTAGCTAGCTAATCTCGCTCTCTAGCTGGTTATCTAGCTGGCTACCTTGCTCAATATCTATTTGATATCTATTTGCTAACTAGATATTTAGCTGGCTACCTAACTAGCTATCTATTTGCTATTGATTAGCTATCCATCTAGCTAGCTATCTATTAGCCAGATAGCTAACTTTCGATTGATTTGAGTTATTCCAGGTTGAGTGAACGCTGGCGCATGTGGCTGCCGCTGCTCACCCACAGAAAAACTGATCCTGTGACTGTACTTGAGAGTTTTGAAAGGCATTTATAAATGAAATGAATGCTGGCTAGATATTTGCTCTCTGTTTGCTATTTATTAGCTGGCTAGCTAGCTGTATAGCTGGCTCGCTGATGATAGCCAGCCAGCCAGCTATGTAGCTGGCTGGCTAGCTAGCTTTCTAGCTGGCTAGCAAGCTATCTGTAAATCTATTGGCTGGCTAGCTTTCTAGCTAGCTAGCTATTAGGTATCTATTATTTCTCTATTAATGAGAAGGTTTCTTCAGCCGTCATCTGTACAAATTTGAAGGTTTCGGACGTTACGCCTCCTATCCAAGAGGCTTCGTCAGCGAACTAAAGTCTGACTGGTCGTATCGGCCCTATTTATATATCCCTAATGTCCAGCCATGGCGGCGCCGGACACTGCTATGATAGGTCCTATCCTCTTGGATAGGAGGCGAAACGTCCGAAACCTTCAAATTTGTACAGATGACGGCTGAAGAAACCTTCTCATCGATGGACCACTCCTGTACGACTGAGAGCTTACACAGACGTATTTATCTATTAGTTATCTAGCTAGCTTTCTATCTATTTGACTAACTTCCGGGGTGAGTGAACGCTGGCGAGTGTGGCTGCCGCTGCTCACCCACAGAAAAACTGATCCTGTGACTGTAAAGTGACCTTGAGAGTTTTGAAAGGCGATTAGAAATAATAATAATAGTACTAATAATAATAATAATAATAATAATAATAATAATAATAATTATTATTATTATTATTATTATTATTATGATCATCTTCATCAGTGTGTCACAGATGTTGTCGTGACGCGCCTTTATCACCTGATAAAGGCGCCACCTCCAGCTGAACAAGGTGCGTCACCTAAAACACCATTGTCTATCATAAAAGAATCCATTACAAAATAGATAATAAGGCGACAGAATGAACTTAACACTGTAACTGTAACTGTAACTGTAACTGTAATGAGTCGACATAAAGGTGGCTGTGCTATTTACAATGCAAGAGTCCAGGGTTTATTTTTTTTTTTTCACTTGTGATTATAAAAGAAGCCTGACAGCAGGTGGCAGGAACGAGTGGCGCTATCTCTCCTTTCAGTGCGGGTGTAACAGTCTGGCTGAAGGAGCTACCCAGTGCTGTCGGGGGTCAGAGGAAGTGGGAGGGGCTGTCCATCATAGCTTTTAGTTTAGCTAGCGACCGTCTGTTGCCCACCTCCTCCAGAGAGTCCAGGGAGCAGCCCAGGACAGAACTGACCCTATTGACCAGGCGCTCTAGTCTTTTTTTGTAATAGAGAGTAGTTTACACTTAATTCTTACTCAAACCAGCAATAGCAATATAGAAGATGCCTGAATTGTGATTAAGGAGATTAAATGACCTAAACAAACATGCATGGTTCCTTTTTTTAAATCGAGTGGTGAAGTCGTGTCATGTTATCACAACATATGCAAAACAGGATGACAAAAAAGATGGCTTTCTCACAACTCAGTTACCTGTTTGATGCCTTGTTGCTCCTCGAGTGTGGGAGCGGGAATGATCAAAATTGTGGGAATTTGCTAAACATGCTGCTTTACTCAGCATCAGAATTAAAGTGAACCCACCAATCAAACACTCCATTATTCCATCACATCCGATTACTCAAATAGAAATAATCTGTAGTCCCATTTATGTAAATCCAGTCCAAATTGGTTTTATTTTGGATGTTGGTATTACACAATGTCTTTTTTCAATTCCAGTTCTGTTGGTAGTGCTTGTGAAGGTCCTAAATACCCCAAAACCACCGCTTGTATAAAATAACTGTCTTTATCATAAGAATTTCTTTTTTTTTTTTTAATTTCTTTTGTAGAAGCTTGTTGTGTGCCTTGAAGAAGCCATTTACATCCACAACATCAAAGACATGAAGCTGCTCAAGACTCTGCTTAATATTCCGTCCAACCCTTCAGGTAAAACTTAAAAACACATTATGTGAACTCTTATTGTTTCAGCGCTACAACCACCACTGAAACTTAGGGGCAAAACAAACTATCGCTAAGCATCCATCAGTTGGATTCATATTATGGCCCCGACCAATTATCTTTTTGAAGCCGTTGCAGATTTCTGGTTGGAAAAATTATAGATTCCTGGTTCGGCTCGTGAATTAAAGAAATATCAATTTACTGGATTCATCCACCAATTTACTGATCCGCTTTATACTCACAAGTGTCGCAGGTCTTGCGGAAGCCTATTCCAGCTGTCTTTGGGCAGAAAGTGGGGGACACCCTGAACTGGTTGCCAGCCAATTGCAGAGACGAACAATCACCCATGCTCACATTCACACCTCAGGACAATTCATAGAGTCTTCCATTAATCTGCCACACGTTTTTGGAATGTGGGAGGAAACCGGAGCACCCAAGGTGGCCTATTACCCATTCCCATGAATCCCGGGGTTCAGTTTTAAATCTAGTGTTTGAAAAATATAACTCACCTTTTTGGTTCTCAAAATGCCTTGTGTGATGTAATGCGTTTCATCAATGAAATTACAAGCACATCCTTTCAAATAGACTGTATGTGTTTGGGTTGCCGCTAGTTCAATATGTATTACAGTTACGCAACACAATTATTTTGGATTTATGTTAAATTGTGTTTTTGTTTTATTTATTTATTCGCTTTTTTTGTTTATCTGTTTGTTTTAAAATAGTGACATCCAGGTGAATTCCTTGAACAACTAGCATTGCTTACCCAAGCATTGCTTGTACAAATTAAATTTGTTTTTGTTTTGATTGACATAGAATAGAACTTAGTCTGTGTAAGCTCTCAGTCGTTCAGGAGTGGTCCATCGATGAGTAGGTTTCTTCAGCCGTCATCTGTACTTCTTTGAAGGTGTCGGACGTTTCGCTTTTATCCAAGAGGCTTTGTCAGCGAACTAGAATTTGCTGGTAGTTTTGGCCCTATATATACATATATCCCTGCTGTCCAGACATGGCGGTGCCGGACTCTGCTATGATAGGTGCCTGCTCTCAGGTTGGAGAATAGTCATCTGCTCCAGAGGACTATTCCCTGAGGCTACACTGATTACTTCTATTGTCCCGACTGATTACTTCCATTGTCCTGCCTGATTATGGGATCTACGACTGGCGTGATTGCCCCATTTGCCCTGGTATCACCTAATCAGCATAACTAAGCCTACATGGTCTAAGAAGTCACTTGTAAGAACGGTCCAAATTAAACTTCATCCCACCATGGCGATTTAGTGAAGGGTTTTGCTGTTTTATGAAAATAGCTTCTTTTACTTCCCTTTCAAACCATCTATTTTCTTTCACTAAGATTTTAACCTCACTGTCGTCAAATGTGTGGTTGCTAGCAACATAGAACTTGGTTCAAACACAAACAATGATAGAAACAGCATAAACTGTCCTCTGAATCAGTTTTCACCGCCTTTCACCACTTTGAGGCACAAAAATGGTATTATACAATGCATCTTGATTTATATAGCAGTTACACAACTGCTGCAGGTGTAACAAAACAGCTAACAGAAACCTATTTTGTTCGACTTTATCGTTGCTTGTCTGCTACTAAGGATAATAAGTGTCCAACTTGCAATGACCATTGGAGATACCTCAATAGTTCAAATAATTCATGACATTTGGATACGTTTGGATCACACATTGATAACAAGCATGTATGGAGCATGTACACCCATGTCAATGTTTCACTGTGAACAGCTATTGTTTGTTGTCTGTGTAAAATGAAAAAATACAAAAGCTCTTTTCTTCTCTCTTTTTCACTTTTGCACTAAAATGATTTCTTTTCAGGCCTCTGTGCTCTATCCACCAATCATTCCAACTCCTACCTGGCATACCCCGCGAGTGCTACGATGGGAGAGATATTAGTTTATGATGCCAAAAATATGGTAAGAAACAAATCAGAACACAGAAAACAAATACGCTGTCTGTAAGAAAATAATCTGGTTCAAATTAAATAAATACAGTAAAGTCTCGTTATATCGATATTCAAGGGAGTCCGAAAAAATATCGATATAACCGGGACTATTGATATATCCGATCCTGCGCCGAACTGCATTAAACAAAAGCCGCCAAAAGAGGGCAGCCAAGCGCCATATAAGAAACGGAGCTGGCCATTAGCTCCCTTTTTTTTGGGTGAGAGATGTTCCCCCAATGTTGCCTCAAAATGGCACATATAATTCTTTAATGATTGTAAACATGTATGCTTTAATCTTCAGAACTACAGTGTATTTGAAACATATTCATAACTGGATGTGTAACAAGAAAGCATATTATCCGAATCTGAAGCCATTGTTTGGATTCACAAGCAATGCAAGACGTCTTGGCGTGGTCATTTTTATTTGCATTTGAATAAAAAGTGACATCGGCTGTCCTTTAATACACAGTATGGAATGTTAATCATTTTCAAAATCATCGCGCTTCAGCAGACAAAACAAGAAACATTGTTGCAAAAGACGATTGCATTCATATACAGTACAGTGGGCATGTACATAACACAACAGGGAAACTGCAACGCTTACATCTTATTGTATTATGTATACAATTTAAAAAAGTCATCAATCTTCTTCTGCTTCCCATTTTTACCTTTTAACACAAACACTTCAATCTCGTCTGCTACACACGAGCTAGCGTCTGAAAATGAAAATGGCTCTGCTACACGGGTGCTGGGCACGTAACCAAGTCACCTGACCAAGTCGACCAATGGCGCGACCGATGGCGTGTCACGTGACAAAGTCACACGGCCAAGTCTACCAATAGCGCGACCGATGGCGGCTCATGTGACCAAGTCGACCAATGGCGCGACCGATGGCGGCTCACGTAACAAGACACGTGACCAAGTTGACTAATGGCGCGACGGATATATCGATATAAACAACAAAAATGGCCGGCGGGGGATGAAAAGGAGCACCGTAATAACCGGATTATTGTAATAACCGGGTATCGTACTAAACGGTACTAATTATACATAAAAAGACTAGAAATGTGCAAGGGAAATGAAAATAGTGTCGTAATAAGCGGTACGATCGATATAACCGATATCGATATAACGAGACTTTACTGTATATCACCTTGTGAAAGTTATTATGTTATTTTGTATTAAATACTGCATGAGGCAACATTTACAGGCCATATAGTATCAAAGAGACCAATTAGTTGAACAACCTTTTTTGACTGAATATCTTTTTAATTTAACAGCTAACCTCCCATTCCCGACCTGTGACCGCACATACACATGCACACACGCATGCCATTCTGAGCAACAGCCATAACAGACCCTCGCATCAACAAAACAGAAAAATAAAGTAGATACAAGACAAGACTGAGTTGTACAAAGGAAATTACTGCCCACCTCAGTGTGAGGAGACCTGACACATGGTGGCAGAGACATGAAAATGTACCATTTTTTAGCAGAATCATCCCATGATTGATCCCATTGCTGCTCCTGAAGCTTCAGATTCTCTTTCTTTATCAATGCCATCGTCATTGCAAATCAAAGAAAGTTTGAATGACAATACACAAACAAATTGATATACAGTGATACCTCAATTTACGAACGCTTTAGTTTACAGATTTTTCGGTTTACAAACATTCAATTCGCGAGAATATAATCTTGGCATACGAACTAGTTTTCGGCAAACGAACCAAACCACATGGAGCACTACGGTGGCTGGCGGACTAGTTTTCGGCGGAAGAACACCAAATCACACGGTCGAACAACTATTTTTCATCACCCCTTTCCTTGAGTGCATACGCGGTTTGTTATTAAGGATACTTTTGCTATTATGGGACCGGAAAAGATCCCACCACAGGTTAATGTTCAGCCATAGAGGACACAAAACAAAATTATGGTCGAGCAGAAGAAGGAGATCATCGAGAAACACGAACGAGGTGTGCCATTGTGTGACTTAGCGTCCCACTACCAGTATGTTAAATCGACCATTGCTACATGTGGCTAAGGGTGTTCCTGTGTTGTCTAAGCAACGGTCTCAGGCAATAGAAGAGGTTGAAAAACATCTGTTGATTTGGATTAACGAAAAGCAGCTAGCAGGGGACATTGTGACTATTATCGCCGAGAAAGCACGCCAACTTCACTCGGATATCATCAAGAGGCAACCTGGAAGTTTGTCATCCATTGACCACTACCATCACAAAGGTAAATAAAACGACTTTATTATAAAGTACAGTTTATTTCTTTAATTACAATACAATAGCACATTTATTATACATGAAAAATAAGATATATTTTGTGTAGTTTTAAGGCTTATTTATTATACAATTCTGTTTTATGGTGACCTGGGAATGGATTATTCTAATTTTTAATGGTTTATTGTTGGAAATAAATGTTTGGCAGATGAACTTTTTGCCTTACACACTCTTTCTGGGAACCAATTAAGTAATAAGCTGAGGTATCACTGTATTTCTACTTGCTGTATTTACAGACTGTATTGTAGTGGACACAACTCAACTACATTTATAAATCACTTTACAACAAGCAGAATGGAATAGTACAGGGTACAGGGATCACTGATCCAGTTATGAATATGATTCAAATAGTTCTGAAGAGGAAAGCATCAATGTTTGCAATCGATTAAAGAAGTCCTCCTGTATCAATTCGAGCCGCCAGGAGTCCAATGTAGCGTCCCAGAAAATGTTGTCCTTTAAAGGACAACCGACGTCACTTTTTTGTTTCGTAACTGACATCAGAAAAACGTTTTATAGCATCTAAAATACCTAAAACACACGGTATGATATTGTTATTCAAATGCAAAACACCAATAAAAATGACTTAAAGTGTCCAAAATCTGCAAAAAATTGAGCTGTGAATTGGGCATTTTTTTTCAGATTCGGAGAATATGCTTTCTTGTTACATATCCAGTTATGAATATGATTCAAATAGTTCTGAAGAGTTCATACATGTTTGCAATCGATTAAAGAATTTATTCCGTGCCATTTTGAGGCAACATTGGGGGGAAATGTCTCACCCAAAAAGAGGCAGAAAATGGCCACCGAGCTCCTGTGAGGAATGAATCAGCCCGTTTCCACAGGCTGATAAATTCCTTACATGGACCTTGGGCGCCCTCTTCTGGCTCTTTCTGGTGCAACAGGGAGTTTTCAGACCAAGCAAGCAGTGACGTGATGGAAGGACTGCTACAATGTGTCCTTTTTTTTCGGTCAGGGGCGTTCCTTCAGTGACGTCACGTACGGACTCGTCACCAACTGAAAAACAAGACTTCTGGAATATTCAGCGGGAGTCTTAAAACGTAAAACATAGCTAGATACAGTGGAATCTTTGTAAAATATGCTCAGTAGAAGTCAT
The DNA here is from genome assembly GCF_051943395.1 of Hippocampus bargibanti. NCBI lineage: Eukaryota > Metazoa > Chordata > Actinopteri > Syngnathiformes > Syngnathidae > Hippocampus > Hippocampus bargibanti. Next base: position 15,977,814 of record NC_142750.1, read on the forward strand.
TTGAAGCCATTTTACAAATTATGGACACAACTTGTCCAGTGATGTCGGTTGTCCTTTAAAGGACATTCAGGAAGTCTTGTTTTTGAGTTGGTGACGAGTCCTGACGTCACGTCACGGAAGGAACGCCCCTGACCGAGAAAGGACACACAATGCATTTTGCGGTACTTGGTTTGGTCTGAAAACTTCGTGTTGATCCATGTTGATGGCGAAAATAGAAGGAAAACACATAAATAACGCGATGGTGAATCGTTGTGTGTTGCACCAAGACAATTATTGATATTCTCTGACACAAATTCCAAGCAGAAAAATCAACCCATTTCCAACGGAGCTCTGGAGCCATCTTCTGCATATTCTGGGACGCTACATATCAGTCTTGATGCCTCAAAATGACCCGGAAGACCTTTAATCGATTGCAAAATGTTACCTTCCTCTTCAGAACTACTTGAATCATATTCATAACTGGATGCGTAACAAGAAAGCATCTTCTCAGAATCTAAAGCCATTGTTTTGATTCTCGAGCAAGGCAAGACGTCTTGGCGTGACGTCACGAACTGGGGGCGGGACTTTCTGAAATTTTTTATTGGTGTTTTGAATTTGACTAAAAATATCAGCCTGCGTGTTTTGGGTATTTTAGAAGCTATAAAACGTTTTTCTGATATCAGTTAGGAAACGAAAAATGGTGTAAGATACAATGAATATAGCAGACATCCTAGAATTGAACCCTGTGAAACCACCATACTGAAGTGGAGCAGGGTTCACAGCAAAGAAAAACACTCATGCCCACCAGGTGCTGCAAACGAGCCACGAGAATACTGTGATCAGTCATATCCAATCTGTCAATCCCAATAAACTGCAGTGTCCTTTTACAAGAGCAAGTCTTAAAAAAATCGAAATATTTTATTATCCTTGCTGTCATTGCCTTTTATCGAGCATCTTCATCTTTATTAAGTTCATAGAGTTGCTTGGTCTGTAGACACAAGATGACACAAGCCAGTATCTTATTGTGACGGTCCCAAGCCCGGATAAATACAGAGGGTTGTGTCAGGAAGGATCATCTAATTCAAAAAGCTTGGCCAAAAAAAATGCAAGTATAAAAAGGCATATTTGATTACATATGTCAACGATGCTTTTTTTTATACTTTCACTATGTGCAGTTCTTTATGAAACATTTTTGCATAGTTAGAGTATACATTTCAGGCCTCTGACATTTCTATGATGCTTAGAATACTACGTTTTTTATCTTTTCAACCCCCCCCCCCGCAACTCTTTTCAAATTGCTGATGTGGACTGCAAATTTCCCCATTGTGGGACTATTAAAGGCTTTCTGATTCCGAAATCAAACCTCTGAAGATGGAGGACACTGATTCGCTGTGGCGACATCTGGAGGTAAATCCAAAAGGAAAAGAAGTAAAAAAAAAATTAATAAACCTGACTTTATGCTATGCATCATTTTAAAACCTGACAGGAAGACCTCGGTGGTATTATGTTTATTTACTTTCACTGCACGTGCACCGCTTTACCCAGATTAAAAAATAAATAAAAGATAACTTGGACCATCATGACCAAGGTCGGGTTTTCTTCAGCTCGGGTTTCACCACTTGTAATCTGGTGTTTGTGATTTGCATTTTTGACGGCTGGATTAGTTGAAAGAGAGTCATTGAGAGAAGGGAAGCGTCTCCAAAGAGGGAAGTCCACTCTGGCACCAGTCTGAGTGAGATGAGCATGGGTCTGAGTTATGGCTAACAACAGCTCCTCTATGTATGTGCTAACTGCTACATTTTTGTTTATTAAAAGACCGCTATACCAGCGGTTATGTGCATCATTTGTCGCACTGAGGGGCATTACCATATATTTAAATTGTTGGGGAACTACAATAGAAGACATACTGCTGATGATAATAGCCAAGGCTGATTTATCAATAATTGGGAGAATGACCTGTAAGAAATACTGAGGAAGCGTCTTAAAAAAGAGCATGATGGCTTAGTCTGGAAAACGACATCCTCTGAAAGCATCAAGGAAGCAAAAAAAAACCAACACTGTTAAACAAGAAACACTCCCATTAAACCGTGTGAATTCTGTCATTAAACCGTGGTTTGAGTAGCTTTTGATTGGACAATTTTTAATGGAGCCGCCGAATTCACTAAAGTACGGCAGGATTTCCATTCTTGTAGTTTTCATCGCCGTGGGTGAAATGTACTGCAACTGTGTTAGATTATGAATCTTTTCAGATTAAATCTTGTTGTTTTTCCTGGTTCAGTTCTTCATTTGTGGCGTCAAAATATTCAATCAGCAGGAAGTAAGGTGATATACAAAAAGAATATTTATAATTCAGTCAGAGCGCCGAGCAAGAGAGAGAGAAAGGGACCAGTGAAGAAGGGGGAGGCTGTTCCCCCAACAGATGTTATTTAGTATACCTTTGTGGGAATTACCTCATTTCAAAGGGAGCCAATCGGCTGTGACTTAAGGCGTGGAACATTAGACTGAAACATGATATGAGTGTATACACTACAAATACATGAAGTTATAAGGCAAACTACACATATATATATATATATATATATATAGTAAAGTCTCGTTATATCGATATTGGATATATCGATAGTCCCGGTTATATCGATACTATTTCTATGCACGCATGGAGAAAATTACATGCAAACAGGGTCGGATATATCGGTAGTCCCGGTTATATCGATATTTTTTCGGACTCCCTTGAATATCGATATAACGAGACTTTACTATATATATATATATATATATATATATATATATATATATATATATCGATATAACATCGATATAACGAGACTTTACTATATATATATATATATATATATATATATATATATATATATATATATATATATATATATATATATATATATATATAGTAAAGTCTCGTTATATCGATATTGGATATATCGATAGTCCCGGTTATATCGATACTATTTCTATGCACGCACGGAGAAAATTACATGCAAACAGGGTCGGATATATCGATAGTCCCGGTTATATCGATATTTTTTCGGACTCCCTTGAATATCGATATAACGAGACTTTACTATATATATATATATATATATATATATATATATATATATATGCGCACCAATAAAGTGATTCTTCACCATCAGAATAAGAATAATAATTCCTACAAAAACAATGGAGAATTTGCAGCCGTCGCAACTTGGACCCAAATTAAGTAGAGTGCATTTCAGTGGGATTTACAACATATATGTTTTGTAAAATCCTGTTGTTTGTTTCAGAGCACAGTGGTGATGGTCCCGGCGCACGACAGTCCTCTGGCAGCTCTTTGCTTCAATGCATCAGCCACCAAACTTGCCAGCGCCTCGGAGCGGGTAATCCTGACTGATAGATGCACCATCTTTACAAATCATATCTTATCTGATATGTGCTGTTTTAATATCGATGAGTCTTAATGTGCCTTACAGTGAGCGCTTTCGTGGTTGACTGGTACTCGTAAGAGGGAGCACATAACTCTGGCACCCCTTCACTGACTCCTGATACATTTCAGAGTTATTTTGTTTTTCTTTTTTCTTTTAGACTTATTGTCTTCAAATCTCTAAATGGCCTCGCTCTTCCTTACCACCACGAGGTCATCCACCTCTACATACCTTTCCGATGCTTCAGGTCTGCTGACCAGACATTATTAGATGTGCCAAAAACTAATCGGAGGCTCAGAGGGGATTGAGCCTTTTCCGTTGCTGGTCCCACTCCCTGGAAGGACCTGCCACTGAACATTCCGCAAGCCCCCTCGCTACCCATCTTTAAAACCCGTCTCAAAAGTCACTTGTACTCTGGCCTTCGACTTCATCTTGATATCACTCCCTGGTGCTTTCGACTAACTTTGTGACTGCTTTATTTCCTGTATACAATACCTGTACATGTTAAGCGCTTTGTTGCAGCTTCAGCTGTTGTTAAAGCGCTTTGTAAATCAATATGTACTGTATTGTCAACTGTATGTAAATAACCCGCACATGGAGGTGGGCATAGGCGGAGTCCAACAGATCGGACTACCGGCAGCCCCCTGCAACCGCACTAACCTGAAGGTATTCTTGAGTTCCTCACTCATGACACTGGAATACAGTGGGTGTGGCCAAGTTTGTGGAGGATGGAATTGCGCGCCCCATCCCTCACACCGAATCCATTAGTAGTGCAGGCTTCAGCTTCCAGCAGAAGCTACGTCACGTTCGACTCCGATGGACTGCCAAGGAGGATGAGGATGTAAATAAGTTCAAACATTCTACTAACCACAAAAAACGTCTATCGATTATTTTTTATTCTTCTACTTTTACTGACATACTGTGTATAGTATATACTTATGTATGCACAAATACACACTTAGTGCTGCTGGCAGAATTGTAATTGGAAAAAGCATGGGTGTAGCTGAAACTTATGGCTGCTCACACATTTTGCACAGTTGCAGCAGAGGAGCAGACATTTGAGTTTTATATGTTTTGTGGGTTGTACATCAAACAATAATAGGTCCAATAAAAAGTTTTAAAAAACATAGCAATCTCAATGAGCTACGCACAGAGCTTACAAGAAGCACAACACGGATCTGTCTGCTCATCCTTTCGAAGATGATTTCACGTAGCCAAAAAAAAGTGCATTACTGTACTGTACCTGTAAGAAGGATCATTCCAAACTCAAGGTTGTAATGCATAATTGGAACTGGCATAGTTAAATGGTTTTCAGCTTCCAGCCAAGAGTTTGCGGTTTTGATATCCCGGCCCCTGTCACCATGTTCAGTGTCTTTAAGTAAGATACTGAACCAACCCCCAGTTGCTCCCAATGCTGGTTCATCAGTAGCTTAATGAGAAGCGCTTAGAATGCCTTATCGGTGGTAAAGCAGGATACAAGTGAAAGAAATCCTCTTTATCCAGGCCACATGTACAGTAGCCCTATCTATAGTACTGCAAATTATACACCCGGTGACAGCAGTATTTACAGCTGCAAGTCCCTGTTTTGTTTTCCTCAGCATCTGGCATCCTGCAAATGTGCGTTGTTCATGTTTAAGGAGGGTAAAGATCATCCTCACTGTCTCTTAGGGCACTGTAATCCGAGTGTTTTCCATTCCCGAGGGCTTCCGTCTATTTGAGTTTCGTCGTGGTATGAAGAGGTCAGACACCGACCGCATTTTACATCTACATACTGCATCACTTGATAACATCACTGCATGACATGTACGAACATGTTTTTTTTCAGTCATCTCTGTGATTTAGCCAGCTTTAAATTTTTGTGTTTGCGTTATATGTCTGTTTTGTCTGCAGGTACGTCAACATCAGCTCTTTGTCCTTCAGCCCTGACGCCCAATTCCTCTGTGCTTCCAGCAACACTGAAACAGTACATATCTTTAAACTGGAGCAAGTGGGACCAAGGTATGCACACACATGGATACACACACACACACATATACACACACACACCAGAACCGTAGAGGCACAGATATCGTGGTATATCTGACAAGATCCAAGGTCTAGGTTGTCCTTGTGATGTGCCCGACTGTGCCGAGGCTCCGAGGGGTGTGTTGAGTAAACAGGTGAAAAACTTTGCGAAGCAGGAATCAAATGCTCGCGAGACGGGATTTCTACGTCATCACCCACTCGTACATTTGCTGTTCGTTTGAAATAAAATGGTTCACCGAGATGACAATGAGCTGACGTCTACCAAAACATCTGTGCAGAATATGGACTGGAAACCACAAGGTGAAAATGGGAAAACACCTCCAAAGGTGGGAGAGAATGACCTAGCAAAGGTCCTGTGGGACTTCCAGATACAGACTGACAAGATGATAATCGTCTCACCCCTTGGGTGGTGTCTGTCCCCCATGTTTAGCTCGCGTCCTCTACCAGAGGCCAGGAAGCTTGAGGGTTCTGTGCAGTATCCGTGCTGTTCTCAGCACTGCGCTTTTCTGGACCGGGATATCCGATGTTGTTCCTGGGATCTGTTGCAACCACTCATCTAGTTTTGGGGTCACTGCCCCGAGTCCATGGTTGTCCCTCTTCCAGCACCTCATCCTCCGTTCCCCATTGTCTGAGACATTCTCTGAGTACATCATCCGTTGGAGCCTTTTCTTTGATTTATTCATGCAGTTTGGATGTTTCATCCTGGACAGTGGCTCTCACCTCCTTCCTTACGGCTTGTGTACAGTCTGAGGGGGCTGGATTTGGGATGGAACCCTATATGCATGGTGAGAAGCTTTCAGGTCTTAAAATCTGTGGACTGAATCTCTTGCTTTGGCCACCTTGTTATTCCTGCAGGGTATCTGATCACTGTCAGGGTATCGCTGATTATTGCCCGTGTTTTGTTCTTGCCATTGAGCTGGCTCCTTGGGACTTGGTCACCCGCTGGAGGTACTTGGCCCTAGCCGCTTTCCTTGTTGACAGTTCAAGGTTGCTATTGGCTTGTGGTATATCGTGGTACTTGGAGCGGTTTTCAATGTATGCTATTGTTCCTTCAGGGTGTGGACGACCTTGCCCCTCTTGGTTACCATCCGACTACATTTCTCCAGCCTGAATGACATCCCGATGTCACTGCTGTAGATCCTGGTTGTGTGGATCAGGGAGTCTATGTCCCTTCGGCTCTTAGTATACAGTTTCATGTCATCCATGTAGAGGAGGTGATTGATCGTAGCTCCATTTCTGAGGCGGTATCCGTAGCCTGTCTTGGAGATTACTTAGCTGATGGGATTCAGTTCTATGCATAACAGCAGTAGGGAGAGTGCATCACCTTGCTATATGCCACATTTGATGGACACTTGCGTAAGTGGCTTGCCATTGATTTCAAGTGTGGTTTTCCACATCCTCATCGAGTTTGCAATGAAGGCTCTTAGGGTCCTGTTGACCTTATACAACTCCAAGCATTTATTGACCCATGTGTGTGGCATCGAATCATAGGCTTTCTTGTAATCTGTACCTGTAGCACAGATTGGAATGGTGGGACCTGCAGTCTTGTGCAATTGTTCTGTCAACCAGCAGCTGATGTTTGGCGCCTCTGGCATCTCTACCAATGCCTTTCTGTGCTTCGCTCATGTATTGATCCATATGTCCACTTATCTTAGCCACAATGATGCCTGACATGGTCATGCCTGACATGCCTTCCATGGTCTGGAGAGACAGGTATAGGCCGATAGTTGGATGGAACTGCACCCTTTGAGCCATCCTGGGGGACTCCCATCCATCAGCAAATGGTTCATTTGTGCTGCTCGGCGCTCATGGAGTGCTGTGAGTTTATTTAGCCAGTAGGTGTGGACCATATCCGGGTCTGGTGCTGTCCAGTTTTTCATATCTGAGACATTTTCTTGTATATCTGCCCAGTGATGGTCACTGGGTTCTGTTCAGGGTGGTTGCTGTGCTCCTCTTTCAGAGTCACCAGCCATTGTGCACTGCTGTTATGTGTGACCTCTTTCTCACATATGCCTTTGCAGTGTCTTTCAGTTTCCAGTCTTGGAGGGTCTTCCCTGCTGTTAGAACCCTGCCACTGAGTGTACACTTTCACAGCCTCTTCCCGAGCCGCCTTGATCTTAGCCTGCAACCGTCTTTTCCATGATGGGGAACGTATCTCTCTAGGATCACTGATGCTGCAGCGTATATCAGCTCATTGGTTTCCGTGATCGTTACAGTCGGGATCACCCTCAGTGCTGCATTCACAGTTTCCATGAGACTTTCAGGTGGTACATCACAAAGCCGTTGTAATCAGTTTCTAGGTTGCCCAGCTTTCATTCTTGCCATGATCTTTTCTTTCAGGTCAGTTGCTGCCTCACTCACCATTTCATTCAATGGGGCTGGCCTCCCAATCTCATCATTCATTGGGGCTTGCCTCCCAATCTCATCATTCATTGGGGCTTGCCTCCCAATCTCTGGTTGAACCTCTTCCTCTGATGTGGCAGCCTGGGGGCCTTTGCCTCGGAATTTGTGTTGTACCTCACCAATCTCAAGTTGTGATAGCAATTGCCGTTTGTGGATATTGGAACACTGGGCTACTAGTTGTTTCGTGGTCAACCGTGACTGTGGGTTTCGAAGTAACCATTCAGCCCCCATTCTCCGCATGTAACCCCTCTGACGAGGGTTGCTTGAGTCGTAGCATTCCAACAGAGCAATGTTATCGCATCTCGTCCATCTCCTCTTTGTTCCAGTAGCCCATTTTTCATCAAGGTGCTCTGGTTCCCCAGCACCCGACGCAGACCTTGTTTGACCGGGCGACGTCTGAGACGGCATGTCATTCCATTTATTGTCTCTCATCATTGTATGAGGTAGGCATAGACTGGATGATGTTTTGTGCTCATTTTCTCTGCCACAAGTGGGATTCGAACCCTCATCTCCCATATTCCAAACCGATGCCTTATCAACTGAGCTATCCAGCCGCTATATATATCCCCTCATCCACCCCCCATGGGTGATGTCTGTCCCCCATTTTAGCTCGAGGCCAGGAAGGTTGAGGGTTCTGCGCAGTATCCGTGCTGTTCCCAGCACTGCTCATTTCTGGACCGAGATATCCGATGTTGTTCCCGGGATCTGTTGCAACCACTCGTCGAGTTTGGGGGTCACTGCCCCGAGTTCTCCGACCACCACAGGCACGACTGTCTGCATGACTGCATAGGTTGGCGCTTGCCTCACAAACTCTGGTCTAACTTCTGCCCCTGATCTGACAGCCTGGGGCCCTTGGAATTTGTGCCGACTACATCATCCTCAAGGGGAGAGCTTGCATATTACCTGCCAATGTCATGCGTAGACGCCAATGATTTTATTTCTTTTCCACAACGACATAAAATGACAGTAAATTATTGACTTTTGTACACATATGAACTCACCAGAAATTAAAATTCAAGATGCTACCCAGAGCAGTCGGCAGCCAAGTTTTTTTAGAAGGAAACTTTTTAAATATCTTCCTTCAAATCCTAAACATGACACTTGAAAGCGAACACCGATGATTTTACTCAGATGTGTTTTGGCGTAATGCTCTTATGTTTAGAGGTGTCAAATTATAGCATTAATCACAATTAATTAATTACAATTACGTTCAGGTGTTAATATTATTTTTACGTTAATCTCTACTTTAATTTCTATCTCTTTTGTATCTCTAGGTGGGTTGCCTTTTTCTAATTTCCTTTTGATGTGTTGGACGGGCTAAGTAAGCAGTGGAGAGGTGAAAATGAAAGAGCATGTGAGAGTTCTGGGCAAAATGTCGCTCAGTGTTCCAATCTCCACAAACGGCAATTGCTATCACAACTTGAGATTGATGAGGTCTATCAGAAATAGGGCCCTTGTTCTTGGTAGACAGCCAGAATACTTAAAAACATGTGTCCTCTGATATAAAGTTCTTTTCTTGATTACAGTGGAGACGAGACTTGGTCAGCCTATGTTGGGAAGATGTTCACAGCAGCCAGCAGCTACCTACCTGTTCAGGTATCTGGTATGATGAACCAGGACCGCGCCTTTGCCACAGTTCATCTCGTTACGTCAGGCCAGAAGAACGTTTGTGCCCTCGCCATGTAAGCCTCATAGTTCACGTAGTAATGATTTGTTTGTTTAAACGTTTTTACATGTTTTAACGAAATGTATACCTGCCTTTTCTTGTTTCACATGCCAAGTTGTATTAGGTGGCCGTCATGTTGGAACAACTTCAAATTTGTCAGCGAGTTTAAAGTGAAGACAATTGGGTCAACGGCATTGTTGTTTTTCTGAAAACTCTCGCCCATTGGTTCTTAAATTTGATTAAATTGAACCCTATGGGTTCAGTGAATCAGTCTAAGCGGTTTAATAGAGCCTCTCCCAACTCCACGTCAATTTCTGGAAGTTATGACACGCCAGCTGGGACATTACTGGCTCGTTCATTTTGTGCATAATTTAAAAAAACATATACATATCCAATATTTTTTTACCCTTTTCTGTGTATAATAAATACATTTGTAAAAAAAAAAATCTCATTTTTATTTTTCACTAATGAAGGGTTCAATGAATGTGCATATACCGTAATTTCCGGACTATAGAGCGCACCTGATTATAAGACTCACCCTCTACATTTTTTTAGGAAAACCGATTTTGTACATACACAAGCCGCACCTGTATATAAGCCGCACGTGCCCACATTAAAACATGTAAACATAATTACAAAGAAAGACGGTACACAGAGATTTTTCAGAGTTTTAATGCCTGTGACGTGGCAGTAAAACCATAGCAACATGGTAACAACACGCTAGCAACACAGTATGGTCTGGTAAAAGAACATACTGGTAAAAATTGTGGTAAGCCTTCTTCATCTTCCTCCTTTGAACTGAAGCCATCAAAGTCATCGTCCTCAGTATATATGTCGTCACACACTCCCTCAGCCTCTCTCTCGCTGTCAATCCGGAATTTTCTTTTCGGTGGCGATTGTTTTTGCTTTCAGTCTGATCTGCACAGTCGAAACACCTCGGCCATCGGCTCTCTGTGTGTTCACCCAGTCTTCTAGAATGTTTTCCAGTTCGAGCCACCTGCTTTTATTACCTCTGAAAGCATTTTTCCTCTTTTTATGTTGCTCCAGTTCTTTCCGCTGCCGTTTCCAGCGTCTCACCATCGATTTGTTTACGCCAAGTGTATGTGTAGCAGCTCTGTTTCCTTCTTTATCGGACAGCTCGAGTGCTTTTAGTTTTAAAGCTGCATCATATGCCTTTCTTTTTGTATTTTCCATGATGAGGGTATGTTCACGCTAATTGATGCACAAGACGAGAAGTTGCAGTCTTCCTTGACGCATATATTCCACCGGTCTTAATCTTACCTTTTCTACTCGAGCGCCGCATCACTGAAATAGCCGCAGGGTTGAAAGTTTGGGAAAAAGTAGCGGCTCATAGTCCGAAATAAACGGTAAATTGGTTCGGTACTTTTAACAAGGTTAAGAACCACTGCTCTACTTTCATTCACACAGACCAACATGGTGAGGCATGCTGACCCAAAATTGAGGTGTCAAACACTATTTGATCTAACTTCTGAATAATAGTTTCTAAATCCTTTTTTTCATTTTTTTTGTTGTTGCAGAATTCAGAAGCATCCACGTTTGCTGGTGGCTACAGCTGATGGCCAGCTTTTCATCTACAATGTGAACCCACAGGACGGAGGCGAATGCATGTTGGCGTACAATCACAGGTCAGGCAATAGGTTTGCATCTGTTATAGTTTATGGAACTTGCATTCGAGTTTTTATCAGTGTTTTGTAAATGCTCATTTGATTTTGGTTTGTTAGTTGCCGACGTAGTTTTACTTTTGTTTTTGTTTTTTTACCCCCTCAATATAGTGTGAGTTATTTTGTCATTTTAAATGGGTCATATGATCATCTCAATCCATCTGTATTGAGGAATGATCTGATAGTACATAACTGACAGATACGTCTGTGTAAGCTCTCAGTCGTACAGGAGTGGTCCATCGATGAGAAGGTTTCTTCAGCCGTCATCTGTACAAAAGTGAAGGTTTCGGACGTTTCGCCTCCTATCCAAGAGGCTTCGTCAGCGAACTAAAGTCTGACTGGTCGTATCGGCCCCATTTATATATCCCTAATGTCCAGACCTGGTGGCGCCGGACACAGCTATGATAGGTCCCTACTCTCAGGTTGGGGGGGGCGCGGGACCCCCCCCCTGTGGCCCTACTGATTGTTCCTACATTCCTGACTAACGATTGGCGTATTACACCCACTCCCCCCGGTATCACCTCATCAGCATAACGACCCTCATCAGCATTGCGAAAGTTGCCTAACCTGTTTTGCCTGAGCAGGCTATTGTATGAACGATCCAAATTGAACCTCACACCACCAGACCGGTTTAATGAAGGATTTTGTTGTTTTATAAGAATCGCCTCTTTTACCCCCCTTTCAAACCATCTATGTTCTTTCGCTAAGATTTTAACCTCATTGTCGTCAAATGAGTGGTTGCTAGCTTTTAGGTGCAAATGTACTGCCGATTGAGGCCCACTAGTATTATCCCTGCGATGTTGATAAAGTCTTTTTTTGAGAATTTGTTGAGTCTCCCCAATGTACTGCTCTTTACAATTTTCATTCTTACAATGTATGGAATAAACTACATGACTTTGTTTTTCATTTGGTAGCCTATCTTTTGGATGCACTAATTTTTGCCTTAACGTGTTTATCGGTTTGAAATAAGTAGGAATTTTATGTTGCCAAAGGACTCTTTGTAATTTTTCAGAAACTCCTGCAATGTACGGTACTGCTACTCCTCTCCTTTTAGAATCTTGAGAATTATTGGTTTCGTTCGCTATTCTTTCTTTCTGACATTTGTTGAATGACCACTGAGGGTACCCACAGTTAGTGAGTGCTCTCCTGATATGTTTTGACTCCTTTTCTCTACCTTCAGTGCTAGTTGGAATTAGTTTAGCCCTATGCTGGAGGGTTCTGATAACTCCTAGTTTATGTTGTAAAGGGTGGTTAGAGTCAAAAAGTAAGTATTGGCCAGTGTGCGTAGCCTTCCTAAAGACTTCTGTTTTTAGCGCTCTGTCCTCTTTTATAATTACTTTACAATCCAAGAAGGCTAGTTGGTTCTCTTGAATGTCCTCACGAGTAAATTTAATGTTGAAGTCTACAGAGTTGAGATGATCTGTGAAGGATTGAATTTCTTGTTTCTTAATTATGACAAAAGTAAGGGTAAGTAAGAAAGGGGGGTAAAAGAGGCGATTCTTATAAAACAACAAAATCCTTCATTAAACCGGTCTGGTGGTGTGAGGTTCAATTTGGATCGTTCATACAATAGCCTGCTCAGGCAAAACAGGTTAGTCAACTTTCGCAATGCTGATGAGGGTTGTTATGCTGATGAGGTGATACCGGGGGGAGTGGGTGTAATACGCCAATCGTTAGTCAGGAATGTAGGAACAATCAGTAGGGCCACAGGGGGGGGTCCCGCGCCCCCCCCCAACCTGAGAGTAGGGACCTATCATAGCTGTGTCCGGCGCCACCAGGTCTGGACATTAGGGATATATAAATGGGGCCGATACGACCAGTCAGACTTTAGTTCGCTGACGAAGCCTCTTGGATAGGAGGCGAAACGTCCGAAACCTTCACTTTTGTACAGATGACGGCTGAAGAAACCTTCTCATCGATAACTGACAGATGTCTTTTTTAATGGTGAATGACCAATTGCACAACTCTTGAAAAACTGCCATCCTTTACAATTACCAAAGTGGTGTTTTTGCCAGGATACCCACATCAATTACCAATGAAATTACCCATTTGTCACTGCCAGACTCCCATTTCGCTCATGGAAAACCACGTTGCATGTCAAGCATGTTTATATGCGGAGGTGACAATACCAGTGTTGCTTCGAATGTAGCGGTAGAGGGGCTTCTCGATTCAGGAAAAACATAAAACGTTTAAACATCAATCTGATGGTTGTGTTTGCTGCTAAAGATTGGTTCTCATTCATCATGCCATCCCTTTTATTCCGGTTCAATTAACTTCCAGATTAACTAGCTTTCAATTCCAGTTGTGCCTGTCAAGCCAGCCATTTCGTGCCACGCTGGATTAACAAAAAGACTTAAACATCCATCCATCCATCTTCTGCCCTTATCCGGGGTTGGGTCGCGGGGGCAGCAGCTTCAGTAGGGCAGCCCAGACTTCCCTCTGCCCAGCCACTTCTTCTAGCTCGTCCTGGCGGATCCAGGGGCGTTCCCAGGTCAAATGGGAGACATAGTCTCTCCAGTGTGTCCTGGGTCGTCCCCGGGGTCTCCTGCCAGTGGGGCATGGATAAACATTAAAAAAATTAATGAATAACATAAAATAGAATGAGTTGATTGATAGTCAAGTTGCTTCCCAATTGACATTGGTGTATTCATTGAGCACCAGATCAACATGTGCCATTTCACAATGGAACTTGTATACATCTACCAATTCTGTACTAAGTTTACAAATTTGCAACCAGTCCATGGCCCTCTCATTTGGTCGGGCCACAGAGACAAACCAGGATTTTTTTTGTTTTTTGTTGGAGGGGTGCTACATCAACAAACCCTCCTGTTATGTGGCGAAACGGCAAGCAGGTGGAAAAAAATGCTAAAAGTTCACTCAGCCAGATCCAGGAAGGATACTTTGAGTTTCCTTTATTTGAAGTCGCAATGGATGTCGGTTTTCCGCAGACCACAGGTACCGCTGCTCTTTCCAGGCTGTCCTTTCTCCCTCTTCTTCCTCTCCCAAGTGACTTCTTCAGTCTGGCTTTAAACACCTGAGCTTCCGTCCAATCAGGTCCCAGCAGCAATTGGCCATTCCCAGGTGGTTGCGATCACCTTCTCAGAGACAATTAGCGGTCGCCCGACTCTACTGTTTTGGATGGGGAGAAATGTGCACCTTTCTCCCCATTCAAAACCGAAATCATTCAACATTTCTTTTGGCATCATGACACCTCCACCCCATCTTTTACCTTCTAAAGGGCAATATAAATAGGGGTGGGTGATTATATCATTGAGAAGCTTAATCGCGTAAGTAGCTGTGAGTCCAGTTTTGACTTCAACTTTACTTTGCAAGTTGGAGTGAACAGAATCAGCCAATAACTACAGAAGTAGCAAGCAGAAAGTAATACAGTGGTACTTCTATTTATGAAATTAATTGGTGCTGGAAGAAATGTCTTAAGTACAGTGAGACCTCAACTTACAAACACCTTAACTTACAAACTTTTCATTTTACAAACGTCAAATTTATGAAAATTAAACCTTATAATAAGCACTATTTTCATAATACACACCCACCACGGCTGGCGGAGTGATCTTCGGCGGAAGCACACGACCGAACAGCACCAACAGTCCTAATGGAAGGTGACTCTCCTTCCATAAGCCATCAACGACCATCAAAAAGGTAAATAAAACTTTATTTTACAGCACAGTTTATTTCTTTAATTACAGTCCACATGCAATTCCCTTTGACCTTCGAACTCCAACGCCATTCCAAAAATGACCATCACAAATGTAAATAAAGTGACTTTATGATACAATGCAGTGTATTTCTTTCATTGCAATACAATAGCACATTTATTATACATAGAATAAGGTATGTTGTGTGTAGTTTTAAGGCTTTTTTAGTTGAAAAGTATATTTTATGGAAACCCGGGAACGGATTATTCCCATTTTAATGGTTTCCTATGGGATTTTTTTTTGAGATACACACTTTTCACCTTACACACTCTGTCTGGGAACCAATTAAGTTCGTAAGTTGAGGTCTCACTGTATAACATTTTCTACATGAGGACAAGTTTTCATGTAAATACCCTATTTTGTTCCAAGACCCTCCCCCCTAAAATTTGGAAAGGGAGAACAAACTCCACACTGGGAGGCCGGAGCTGGAATTGAACCCAGTACCTCTGCACTGTGAGGCCAAGTGCCAAGTACTCGACTACCGGGCTTCCAGTGATGTATATTGATATTGAATTATTGCCTCGCCCTAGGCCAGGTACATTTGCAGAATAATGTTCTTACCCCTCCTCATTCATCACAACACTCTATTTCAGCGGTTCTTAACCTGGGTTCAATTGAATCCCCAAGGTTTCAATGAATCTGTCTCCGGGGTTCGATGGAGCCTCTGCCATGATAGTTAAGACACATCTAACTCAAGATTTCAATTATTTATGACAAACCTGCTTGGCCATCGTTGGCTGCAGATTTTTACATGATGTTTCCTGTCCAATCAGCGCCACAGGAATTTTATTTCAATGAGTAGTTACTGTGTGACTGTTGTGATAGTATGAGATTTATTTTTTAAAAGACTTAGGTCTTTAAATGTTCTTTTTTCTATCATCAATCAATGTGATTTTAAATGTCTTGGATTTGTATTAAAAAAAACTCTCGAAGTGTTCACACGTAAAAGTTACACGGGTGCCCCTGAAAACACCTTAAACTGGAGCAAATGTAACTTTGCTTAGGAAGGTAGTTTAATAATTTACTTCAGAGTATTTGCTGGTTTACGGAGCAGCACCGATATAAAAATGGACCTTTTAACATTACACAGTTAGAATCGCTTGCTTTGCCTGAGAAGAATTGATTATATACCGTATTTCGTGTTTTGTTGTACTTCCGCTATCTTTTCTCTCTCTCATCCTTTTACGGTATCTGATAGACCACAGCGTTGATACATATGGAGAAGAACCACCCGAGAACCATATGTTGACAAACGAACGTTCGTTTGTCAATTTGCATACCCGGCACCGGCAGCTAATCAGAAGCCAGCTTCTGTCTACACCCTGAATGAAAAGTGTACTTGAGAGTTTTGAAAGCCGTCGAGAAAGTGGAGTCCACGAAGCTTTGAGCAGACAACACAAACCTTGCATTGTGCACCATGACGACAAATGACAACTGGAGCAAAATCTTCATCCAGGGATATTTACTATGAATTAAACATCGGAGCATTTGTGGTCGGCACTTCCTGAATTTAAAAAAATCCTTTATACTTCGCAACATGGTTTTTTTTTTTTCGATTAGTCGTCTTATTGTGTTTCAAGTTGTGAAAAAGGGGGCAGGCAACTTAATGGCCGGGCCGGCAACTTTTCAGAGTTGTCTGCCCGGGTGTCCACTAACTTTTTGTCATGCGTTTCAGACACTGCGGACACCAGAGCAGACAACTCTGAAAAGTTGCCTGTTGCCCCAAAAAAAACAAGTCGCAAAAAAAACATTGTTGCAAAGTATTAAGGATGTACCTACCACAAATGCTCCTTTGCTTAATTTATTGTAAATATCCCTTGCTGATGATTTCGCTCCAGTTGGTTGTTTGTCCATACAATGTTCGTCATTTTGCACAATGCAATGTTTGCGTTGCATCGTATACTACATCCCACATGAACGCCTCTTTCCACGATGCTTTCAATATCTAAGCGCCTTTCAAAACTCTCAAGTACAATTTACAGTCACGGGATAACGTGTGTTTACGTTTTGTAGCGTCATAAATTTTTCTTCTGGGGCTGCAGTTCTGTGCGTCTACTTTGGAAAATGATATGCAAAAGCACAACCTTATAACTCTCGGGAAAGACAGAAGTCTGATTGGCTGCCGTGCCAAGTATGCAAATTGCCAAACAAACCAAAATTCAGACATTTCCAAACCAAATGAAGATTTTGAAATCTTCGTTCAAACATCTGCTTTATTAAATAAAGCAAACATTTGATTTGAAAAAAAAATCTTTGTTTTTTTTTTTTCTTGAAGAAGTTGTCGTCCACCCGGGCTGAGACAATTTGTAAGTTGAACGACCGACGGAAAAGTTGGACACCCCGGGCGTCCGGGCAGACGCTATTTCAAACACTGCGAACACGCTTCTCTTTCGTCACCAGCTTTATACATATGAACGCTCCACAAAATTTACACTGTGTAAGATATATCACAACAAAATACATCAGTGCAACAATGATGCAAATGTGTGCCGAGTTAACGCCCCTAATGAGATGTTCGTCAAGAAAATTGCTCTGCTTCTTTTAGGCTTTTTGGTGTTGACGATCTGATGGCAGCACAGGCATGTCCCTCATACGCTGCAACTGTTGCCTTACCAGCTTCTGGTCCTATCCCAGCAACCCTAATCGGTTAGTAATCCCAGCAACCCTAACCAGTTAATTGGATTGGATATGCCTTTATTAGTCTCACAGTGGAGAAATTTACATTTCACAGCAACAAAGTGATGAAAGGAATGAAAGTAGAAAAACGAAATACATGAGCTGCTGGAAAGGCAGCCACTCTCGCGGCGCCGTCTTGAAGTCAAAAGAACAAAAAAAACAAAAACCTAATTAACATAATTTGACAACACAAAGACGCGAGAGTGGCTGCCTTTTCCAGCCACTCTCGCGGCGCCGTCTTGAAGTCAAAAGAACAAAAAAAAAAACTAAAAAAAAAAACAAAACAAAAAAAACTAAATAATAATAATAATAATAGTAATAATAATAGGCTGCCCGGTGTCACGTTTTCCGAGGTGGTGATGGCGGGTGCGGATCGCAAAAAGCAGGCAGGAGGGAGCAGGAGGTTGTTTGACAAATTGTATTAAAATAAAAGTCATCAGGAACAAAATATAAAACATCAAAATCATCTGAACAGAAAACAAGTATCAAAAGAAAACCAAGTGTAAAAGTCTGCTAAGGTTAAACAAACACATGCACAGCATACAATGCATGCGATTGCAGACCAAGCATGCAACAAACAATGAACCGACACCGGATGGTCGTGCCGGGAGTCATTTTAAGTGTCACTGATTAAAACGACCAGCACCTGCGAAGCTGCAGGCAGGGCTGACGTCGCTACCCGTTGGTCGCCAATACGAACATGGCAGTCCGCCACTGATTGGGACGACCAGCACCTGTGCAGGTGCAGGCGGGGCGCGCCACCCGTTGGTCGCCAACCAGATCATGACAGTACCCTTTCAGAAGTCCCAACAGTCTCCCAATAGGTCCACTCGCCAGGGAACAATGGTGGAGACGGCAACCGCTGCCTCTCCAGCATACGACGGGCGGCGGCCTGATGGGAACGGGACTCGGCCTGGGGTGGACGAAGATGCGGCACGGATCGTCGTGGGCGTGAGTGCGATCCCTCTCGCACGTTCACGCGACGACGCATGGCTCGACGCGGACGTCGAACTGCCAGGCGCAGAGTGGCACCCCGGACGGCCGTATGGGACCAGGTCGCGGCCAGACGGCGACGTGGGCGTGAACTGCCCGGCACCGGGGAAACGAGACCAGTCCTGAGCCGCTCCGGGATCCAGCGGTGAATGGGGTCTCAGACTGACATTGACGTGGACGTTGCACGGCTCGTCGTGGATACGACTCAATTCAACATGCACGACGACAGCGTGGCTGGACGTGGGCGTGCACTGCCAGACACCCAGTGTCACCCTGGACGGCCACCTGGAAGGAGGCCTCGGCCGGACGTTGACGTGGACGTTACGGCTCGTCGAGTCACGAAATTCCAACTCGACGAGGCGTGGGCTAACGTGGACGTAGCATTGCCAGGCACGGGGTGGAAATGAGACGGGTCCGTTGTACCTGCAGGATCCGATGGAGGTGGTGATGGCGGGTGCGGATCCCAAAAAGCAGGCAGGAGGGAGCAGGAGGTTGTTTGACAAATTGTATTAAAATAAAGGTCAGCAGGAACAAAATGTAAAACATCAATATCATCTGAACAGAAAAAAAAATACAAAGTATCAAAAGAAAACCAAGTGTAAAAGTCCGCCAAGGTTAAACAAACACATGCACAGCATACAATGCATGCTATTGCAGACAAAGCATGCGACAAACAATGAACCGACACCGGATGGTCATGCCGGGAGTCCTTTTAAGTGTCACTGATTAAAACGACCAGCACCTGCGAGGCTGCAGGCAGGGCTGACGTCGCTACCTGTTGGTCGCCAATCCGAACGTGGCAGTCCGCCACTGATCGGGACGACCAGCACCTGTGCAGGTGCAGGCGGGGCCGACAGCGCCACCCGTTGGTCGCCAACCAGATCATGACAAGCGGTAGTCGAGTGGTTAGCACACCGGCTTCAAAGTGCAGAGGTTGCCGGTTCGCGTCCCGTTCCGGCCTCCCTGTGTGGAGTTTGCATGTTCTCCCCGGACCCGCGTGGGTTTTCTCTGGGTCCTCCGGGTTCCTCCCTCAGTCCAAAAACATGCATGGCAGGCAGATTGACCACTCCACATTGTCCCTAGGTGTGAGTGTGAGTGTGACTGTTGTATGACTTTGTGTGCCCTGCCATTGGCTGGTGACCAATTCAGGGTGTCCCCCGCCTCGTGCTCGAAGACAGCTGAGATACGCTTCAGCACCCCCCGCTGCCCTAATGAGGAATAAGCGGTACAGAAGATGGATGGATGGATAATAATAATAATAATAATAATAATAATACATTTAATTTCTAAGCGCCTTTCAAAACTCTCACGGACACTTTACAGTCACTGGATTTTTTTGGTGCGGGTGAGCAGCGGCTGCCATTCGCACCAGCGTTCACTCTACCCGGAAGTAACACAGCAGCAAAGTTATGAAAGGAAGATAAAAGGAAAGAAAGGAAACAGAAATGAATGAATAACAAATAATATGACAACCCAATGACACAGAGAGCTATTCATTCTTCAGCACTTTCTGCACCGTCTTTGTGACATGAAGCAGTTCTAGATTAAAGAGGGGAGGATCAGTCTTGGATCAGGGACGTCATGGTGGAATGTGCACGTCTACTACAAGCTAAATGTTGAAAGCAAGCACGAAGCTGACGCATCCATTGCCGAAAAGAGATTGTCTCACATCTCCTGTCCCACGTAAATCCGCTTCAATTCCAAGCCACCACAGTTCCACATACGCATCGGCGCTCTGTGGTGACGCTCCATGCAATATCTACAAATACTTCATCCATTATGCAAAGAGCTTAACTGACACTGATGAGAAAACTATTGACTGTATGACAGTTCATTGTAATCCTTTTGTTGCATGATTGTTTGCTTTACCTTTGTGGGCTGCTGTGCATACAGTAAATGGTCACCTTAAAATACTACATCCACTCATAGTCGTCGGATGGATTGAAGAGATATATCAGTCATTTTAAAGATGTTTTGAGACGTTTATGTTTTCCGTCATATGTTCTCCACTCCAGGCTACTCAGAAGATGGTGGAGCAAAAAACGGTGAAGTCATCCCAGAACACGAGTTGGCCGATGCACCCGTGTGTCTAGATGATGAGAACGAGTTTCCTCCTGTGAGCATCCAGAAGCGCTAACTAAGCAAGTTCCTGTTGTAGTAAAGGCGGCAACTATCTACTCTGTAAAACTGATGGGAATGTATTTATTTTGCATAGTTTTCATAAACGGCAATGGAGTCAAAATGACATAAAACAAGAAAAAGAATGATGCAAAAGCAAAGTAAAATCACATTGACAAATCCATCCATTTTTTCCAGTCCGCTTCATCCTCACAAGGGGGTGCTAGAGACTATCCGAGCCGTCAAGGCATGGGGACCCCCTTACCAGTACCCAGAGACGAACAACCATTCGTGCTCACACTCACACCTAGGGACAATCTAGAGCTGGGGTGCCCAACTAGCGTCTCGCAAGCCTCATGTGGCTCTTTGTGTGTGACTCTTTGCAGTAACACAGTAAAAAAAAAATGCCACGATTAGCCTGCCATTGATATTTTTGGGATGTGGAAGGAAACTAGACAAGACCCACGCAGGCCTGGGGAAAACATGCAAACTCCACACGGGAAAAAAGCACAAGTACCAAATTTAGTCTGAACAAAAACAATATTTATATTTTTAGACTTGTCAATCTTTTTGCACAATCTAACCATAAAGCAGGTCATGTTTTGTAACTTAATTATTTTTAGTGAAAAATGTAATGCAAGAGAGGAAGTTAGGATAGCTCCAAGGATAATCACCATCATTGTGGATTAGGATCAAAATGCTTTGAAAGAAATGCTTAATTGGATGTTGAGGATGGTCTCAATGGTCGATGAGTGAGGGCCAATTTGTGTAATCCAGGAGTGCTCATTCCTCGATTAGACTGGTCGCAAGACGAATACGAAGGGTGTCTGAAGAGAGAGAGAAAAAAACGACCATCTGTGTGTCTTTGTGTATGTTAGTAACATATTTTTTGTTCGTGTACACTGCACCCTAATCCTATCACGCTCATTTTGACAAAAAAACATCAAATAATTAAAATACAATAAAACACAAAAATCTTTATCTTTTATCATTCTCATTATTCTCTTTCATAGTTTGTTTCGCGTACAATTCACCGAGGGCACAATCAAAGAATCGTAATATAGAGGGCCGAGGGAAGCACTTCAAAACCGTACTGTAAGTGTGAGCTACACTAGTTAGTAACAGGCTATCGAACAAAATATCGATATAACCGGGACTATCGATATATCCGACCCTGTTTGCATGTAATTTTCTCCGTGCGTGCATAGAAATAGTATCGATATAACCGGGACTATCGATATATCCGATATCGATATAACGAGACTTTACTGTAGTTAAATATCTGTAGTTTCAATAAAAGCATATTCTATTTTTTTTCTACAGCTAACATAAGCTAAAATAAATACTGTTGTACATCTATGTTCCAAACATGGTGTATGCTAATATGCAGTCATTTAAAATTTATTTACCAAGGAAAAGGCGTCATCTGTACTTCTTTGAAGGTGTCGGACGTTTCGCTCCTCATACGAAGAGCTTTGTCAGTGAACTAGAGTTGTGCTGGTAACTCTGGCCCTACATATATCCCCAATGGACGGTGCCAGACCTCGGCTCTGATAGGTCCCTTCTCTAAGATTGGAGGAACAGTAGACTACTCCCTGAAGCCAATCTGATTACCTCTTTTGTTCTGTCTGATTACCTCTAATGTTCTATCGCTGGCTCAAATTGCTTCATTAGCACTGGTATCACATCATGTAATAGCTCTTCTTTGCTAACCTCTTTATCTGTATACACGCTACACCTCCCCATTCCACCACCAAGTCTCCTTATCTACTTTTCTTCTAGTTAATACACAAGTACTTTCCGACCTGTCTCTTTGATTATGTTCGCTGTAGTTTGCCAGTCATCTGGAAGGACCTCTTGCCCACCCAGTGGTTGTCTTAACTCCTTCCTAAAAGTCAATACTCTTCCTTTTTCAACTTCCACCACATTGTCCTCATTTCTGCCTTTGGTTTCTTCATCTTTCTCACTACTAGCGTCATCCTACACACCACCAACCTATGCTGTCTGGCTTCACTACTTTGCAGTCACTGAATTCCCGATAGCACCGTCTGTCAAACATGTAGTCTACCTGTGTACTCCTGCCTCCAAGCTTATAGGTCACCCTATGTTCCTGTCTCTTCTAAAAGAAACTATTCACAATAGCCATTTCAATCCTCTTATCAAAGTCAATAATAATCCAATTGAACTGTCACCGTAAAAACATTTAAACTTCCTTTACGGTGATATAAGTCTCAAACTTGTTAACCGGTAATCAAATTTGTTTAACAAATACAAGAAAAAAATAAATACAGTAAAGTCTCGTTATATCGATATCGGATATATCGATAGTCCCGGTTATATCGATACTATTTCTATGCACGCACGGAGAAAATTACATGCAAACAGGGTCGGATATATCGATAGTCCCGGTTATATCGATATTTTTTCGGACTCCCTTGAATATCGATATAACGAGACTTTACTGTAGTCTTGAAAGTCAGATGAGGCTCATGCTTCAGTTTTTTTTAAACATTCTTACCACACAACCATAAAATGGGGTGTTAATACAGTAAAGAGGTAATCCTTTAAGACTGGCTGAACTGAGGCCTTGTGAGATACAGTCAAATCTCGGGTTTCAAAAACAACTTATTTTAAAGGACAACCGACACCATTTTTTTTCCTAATTGAGGCCCACTAGTATTATCCCTGCGATGTTGATAGTCTTTTTTTGAGAATTTGTTGAGTCTCCCCAATGTACTGCTCTTTACAATTTTCATTCTTACAATGTATTGAATAAACTACATTACTTTGTTTTTCATTTGGCAGCCTATCTTTTGGATGCACTAATTTTTGCCTTAACGTGTTTATCGATTTGAAATAAGTAGGAATTTTGTGTTGCCAAAGGACTCTCTGTAATTTTTCAGAAACTCCTGCAATGTAAGGTACTGCTACTCCTCTCCTTTTTGTATCTTGAGAA
This sequence comes from Hippocampus bargibanti, assembly GCF_051943395.1. NCBI lineage: Eukaryota > Metazoa > Chordata > Actinopteri > Syngnathiformes > Syngnathidae > Hippocampus > Hippocampus bargibanti. The sequence goes on from NC_142750.1 coordinate 16,001,450, forward strand.
TTTTTGGTTTCATTCCCTATTCTTTCTTGTTGAATGACCAATGAGGGTACCCACAGTTTGTGACTGCTCTCCTGATATGTTTTCACTCCTTTTCTCTACCTTCAACGCTTGTTGGTATTAGTTTTGCCCTATGCTGGAGGGTTCTGATAACTCCTAGTTTGTGTTGTAAAGGGTGGTTAGAATCAAAAAGTAAGTATTGGTCAGTGTGCGTAGCCTTCCTAAAGACTTCTTTTTATAGCGCTCTGTCCTCTTTTATAATTACTTTACAATCCAAGAAGGCTAGTTGGTTCTCTTTAATGTCCTCACGAGTAAATTTAATGTTGATGTCTACCGAGTTGAGGTGATCTGTGAAGGATTGAATTTCTTGTTTTTTAATTATGACAAAAGTATCGTCCACATATCTAAACCAGTTTCTAGGTTTTGTCCCCGGGAAGGATGTGAGGACCTGTTTCTCTATCTCTTCCATGTACAGATTAGCCACTATGGGTGAAACTGGTGAGCCCATAGCACAACCATGAATTTGTTTGTAAAATTTCTCCCTCAATTGAAAATACGTAGTATTAAGGCAGATTTCCAATAATTGGCCGATGTGATCGGGTTTAAGTTTGGTTCTTTCATGCAGAGAAACGTCCGCCAGCAGTCTCGTCCTTTTACCTACCGGAGGGAGTGGGGCAAACAGGCCAGTCGCAGGGAGTGGTCCTTATGCTTGTGTCACGGAATAAATTCTAGTGAAACATACGAGATAGTGTAACCACATCACTGATTTTCAAATTGTCTTTCTTTTTTTTTTGGATGCTGCTGATGGTCGATTTTTGCATCTCAAATCCCTTAGCCAACACATGCACACCTGATTCATGTTTTGTGATCAAATCTTTCTTATTTTTAGTTTTGCACCCCATTTTCCTCCTTTCTTCACCAGGTTTAGCAGTTCCCGCTTGCTTTTGTTGGTGCCATGATTAGGGGCTGATACACGCTGCAAAAATAACAGTCCCATATTTCGTAGTTTTCAGCAAAAACGCCAGCTTTTTAAACAAAATCTTTATTTAACAATACAAAACGTCTGCTCACAATGAAAGGCTACACAAGGATAACAGTCCGATTTGCATAGATCTCAACCAAACATCTGTTTTTTTTTTTTTTGATTGAACAATGCAAACATGCCAACTCACAATGCAATGGTACACGAGAATAACATCCGATTTACGGAGATCTCAGCCAAACACGTCTGCTTTTACAAACTTATTGGTCACAATGAGACGCGACATTCAGGTGCGCTCAGTTTGGTCGAGAAATGATTTTCAGTCATAAACCAAGCATTAAAAACTTAACCTATTTGGTTGAAAACCGATTTGGTCAAGATACAAGATGTTCGAAAACCGAGGTTTGACTGTACACTGAAGTCCCCAGCAATACATCATGCGTGGTCATCTTGTTTTTGGAAAAAAAACAAAAAGTAAAAACAACATTTGTTCGTGCAATTCAGATTTTTTTTGGTTACAATTTCAGATTTATCTATCATTAGAACCTTGTCTTTCCTATCTTGTGGAGACAAAACTAATAAATCTGTTCATGTGTTTTGGTAGATTAGTTGGTGCCGGGATGGGACTGAAGTTGGCCAGCTCGCAAGGTTCTAGAGGTCACATACAAGCCAAGTAAGGGAGATGACCAGGAATATTCTTTTTATGGTGCATGGTGCCAAGCTACTTTCTCTTTCTGATGAGAGAGAGAAATAGAAAGGGAGAGAGAGGGAGTGACTTAACCTTTTGCAAAAAGGCACTAACAATTTAAAAGATTTCCTGTACAATTACATTTTCAGGAATCTGCCAATTTGGTCATAAGTTAAAAGAAATACTGAAATGGTATGAATCAGACTTTGTCAAAGTGGTCTCAGACCTGCTCAAAGCTGACTCAAAACATCACCTGTGAGGTAGGAGGTTTAAAGGACAACCAACGTCACTTTTTTGTTTTTTTAACTGACATCAGAAAAACGTTTTATAGCATCTAAAATACCCAAAACACACGCAGTATGATATTTTTAGTCAAATGCAAAACACAAAAATGACTTAAAGTGTATAAAAAGTACTTCAATTTGAAAACGGAAGTGGTCAGTTTCAGAAGGTCCCGCCCCCTCACGGCAAGACGTCTTGCCTTGCTCGAGAATCAAAACAATGGCTTCAGCTGCGGAGAATATGCTTTCTTGTTACTCATCCAGTTATAAATATGATTCAAATAGTTCTGAAGAAGAAAGCATACATGTTTGCAATCGATTAAAGAATTTATTCCGTGTCATTTTGAGGCATCACGGGTGGGAAATGTCACACCCATAAAAGGCAGAAAATGGCGACAAAGCCGTGTAAGGAATTAATCAGCCCGTTTCCACAGGCTGATTAATTCCTTACATGGAGCTTGGTCGCCCTCTTCTGCCTCTTTTTGGTCCTACACGCCGTTTTCAGACCAAAGTATAGCAAAATGCATTGACGTGATGGAAGGACTGCTGCAATGTGTCCTTTTTTCGTTCAGGGGCGTTCGGTCAGGGGCGTTCCTTCAGTGACGTAGGGTGAGGACTCGTCACCAACTCAAAAACAAGACTTCCGGAATATTCAGCGCGAGTCTTAAAACGTAGCTATATGCGGTGGAATCTTTGTCAAATACACTCAGTAGAAGTCATTTGAAGCCATTTTACAAATTATGGACACAACTTGTCCGGAGACGTCAGTTGTCCTTTAACATTTTTCAATAATGATGGTAATTTAAAAGGAAATCAGGGATGTTTTGGTATTTTATGAATATTTGAGGTGCATGCTGGGACAGCAATATGCCATTAACCATAGTTTTCAAAGCTCAACTACTTGATAAATATTTTATTAAGGTGTATTATAGTAGCAACATGCTTAAATAATATATTTGGTTTATATTTGGTTCGTATTCATTGCATATCTTATTTTTAATCTATTTTATTTTACCCCGACATGAGTCAAGTGCTGGTGTCCTGAAAACAGGTCAGGAAATGTGTCTGTACTGTATGTTGTATGTTACTATTACCATTTGTATAACAAAGAAATGTATTTTGGTGATTGCACAAGACCAAAATAAAAAAAACAAAGTGATGTATAATTGGTAAATGGGATTTTGTTTGGTTCTTGTTCACATGGGTCGTTTTTTTGTAAAACCAAGCGAAAACAGATTGCATTGTGTGGAAGTATTGCATGAAAACGGTGGCTGTGGGTTTATTAAGTTAACAAGATCCCTCCCAGGCTCAAAGGTGTTAACCATTGTTGCCGAAGTATGTTATGCTGTCAGGAAAAAAAATTGGGTACAAAGTTGAACATGAGTTGGCACTGTTCTTTTTCAACGGAGGTCATTGGAAACATACAAATATTACTGTAATCTCATATATACAGTGAGACCTCAACCTTCGAACTTAATTGGTTCCCAGACAGAGTGTGTAAGGCGAAAAGTGTGTATCAAAAAAAAATCCCATAGGAAACCATTAAAATGGGAATAATCCGTTCCCGGGTTTCCATAAAATATACTTTTCTCCGAAATAAGCCTTAAAACTACACACAACATACCTTATTCTATGTATAATAAATGTGCTATTGTATTGTAATGAAAGAAATACACTGCATTGTATCATAAAGTCACCTAAGAGAGGCACATTACATGAGGACTGTAATTAAAGAAATCAACTGTGCTGTAAAATAAAGTTTTTTTTCAACTTCTTCGATTGCCCGAGAACGTCGCTTTGAGAGCACGGAAACACCTTTTGCAACAGACGCACCTTTGATGCCTTCTCTGTTCCGGACAATGGGAGCAATGGTTGACTTAGCATAGCCGTGCTCAGCCACTAAATCACACAAACGCACACCTCGTTCGTGTTTTTCAATTATCTCCTTCTTCTCAGCGACAGTGATTTTATTTTGTGTCTTCTTGGGCTGAACATGAGCCTGTGGTGGGGTTTTTTTTTTCGGTCCCATCATAGTAAAATTATCAGTAAAAAGCTCCAAGTAGGGGGTGTGCAAAGTAGCGCCGGCTGGGGCGCTGTTCAGTCGTGTGCTTCCGCCGAAGATCACTCCGCCAGCCGTTGTGGGTGTGCATTATAAAAATAATGCTTATTATAAGGTTTAATTTTCATAAATTAGAGGTTCTCAAGACGAAAAGTTTGGAAGATAAGGTGTTTGTAAGTTGAGGTCTCACTGTATTATCAGTGTCTGAAACTCATGACAAAAAGTTAGCGGACACCAGGGCTAATTTTTCATAAATAATTTTTCACAACTTGAAACACAATAAGACGACTAATCGCAAAAAAAAAAACCATTGTTGCAAAGTATTTAGGATTGATAATCAGAATATATAACAGAACAACACTTTAAAATTTAGTATCGTAATTGATGTACCTACCACAAATGCTCCCATGCTTAATTTATTGTAAATATCGTTTGCTGATGTTTTTGATGCAGTTATCGTTTGTCCATACACTTTTCGGCATGTTGCACAATGCAATGTTTGCGTTGCATCGTCTGCTACCAGCCACATGAAGTCCTATTTCCACGATGCTTTTAATGTACGTTTACGTTTTGTAGCGTCATACATTTTGTTAGCTTCTTTTGAATCTTTCTTCTTGGGCTGAGGTTTTGGCTTGATTCCTAACCACTTATCCATTTTTCTTGTGTTCTCTGTGCGTCAAGTATGCAGATTGCCAAACGAACCGAAATTTCCAAACTGAACGAAGATTTCGAAATCGGAATACAGCAAACGTTTGATTTGAAAAGGTCGTTCTGGGCGTCCGGGCAAACATTATTTCAGACACTGACATTATACTTGACAAGAAAAGGTCATGTTCTGAAAACATGTGAGCAAATACTATTGGTTCCCAGTCATGAAGGCTAATCAATTCTCCAAACAAAATACAGTAAAGTCTCGTTATATCGATATCGGATATATCGATAGTCCCAGTTATATCGATACTATTTCTATGCACGCACGGAGAAAATTACATGCAAACAGGGTCGGATATATCGATAGTCCCGGTTATATCGATATTTTTTCGGACTCCCTTGAATATCGATATAACGAGACTTTACTGTATGTCTATTTCCATTGCTTATGATGTCTGTTCAAGCTTTCCTTTCTTTTAATTTTACATCTGTCATACCAAACTGTTCTTATTTATTCATTGTGTCAAAAATAAGCATTTCGCAAACACATTGAAAAATTTCACATTGCTTCGTTAGAAGCAATGTGAACATTTTAAGGCATCATTTCAAAAGGTTTGTACCACAAACATAGCGAGCAAGGTGATAGCAAAATAATCCTGCTTTTAGGTTATTTTTTGGATTGGATGGATTGGAATAGCCTTTCTTCGTCTCGCAGTGGATACATTTACATTTCACAGCAGCAAGGTTATGGAAGGATAAGGAAAGGTAAGGAATAAGTAGAAAACAAATTACAGAACAACCAACCCCCTAATTTGGGGCCTTACACAAGGTGAGAAGAGTTTGGAACATTTGGAAATACCAGTATCAGCACAAAACTAGAGCAAAAAGCAAAGGCAAGTCGCTGTTCATATTAAGACCTGTCCATCTTCAGACGAAGAAGGTGGTAGTATAGCAGCAGGCATTGTCCACGGATAGAAGCCTATTGCTTGAAACATTCTTTTGTAGCTTTCTATTCTGCAATGGATGTTTAATATCTACCCATTTAAAAAAGGAATGCATGCATTCACAAGCCAAAATGCTCATAAGAAAATACAAGTGTGGCATCATTGTTCACTTGTGTGACTTTTGTGTAATTGATGATGTGACTGGGAGTGTATGCCCAGTAAGTGACTGCCAAGCATTCCGCTGGAATAGTCCATCTTTCACCGTAGTCAGATGAAATAAGGCTGCGACGGTTAAGCTTAGTTTTGCTTATGACGAGCACAAGAGCCACGGGCAGACACCGACCTCAGTACAGGTTTATTGTCCGGGCAAATCAAAAGTCAAAGTCAGCTTTATTGTCAAATATGCTAATATGCATGACATACAGCACAGATGAAATTACTGTCCTCTCGAACCCAGCATGCAAGGTACTTATAATTACTTAACAAACATAAACATGAAAACGCCAATTTGCCGAGAGAGGGGAGCCGCTGCGTGTTCACGCGCCGCCATCTTGGGAAAAAAATGTGAAAAAATAACAAATATGACAACACAAAGACACAGAGTCATTCATTCTTCAGGACTTGCTGTACCCTCTTTGCGATGACATGAAGCAGTTCTAGTTTAAAGAGGAGAGGATCAAAGCATCCATTTCAGCAGTGGATCAGGGACGTCATGGTGGAATTTGAACGTCTACTACAAGCTAAATGTTGAAAGCAAACACAAAGCTGTAGCATCCATTGATGAAAAGACATTGTCTCACATCTCCTGTCCCACATAAATCCGCTTCAATTCCAAGCCGCGACAGTTCCACATACGCATCGGCGCTCTGCGCTGACGCTGCTTTCTTCTTATCGCGGGCTCCTCAAGCCATGCATCGATCCAGCCGCAGACTGTCCAACAGCACCGACCTTTCCACTGAACAAAGCGGGGCTGTGAAGATGCTGGGGCTGTGAAGATGCTGCCCATTACAGGCGTAAAAAAGCACAATGGCCCCAGAGCTGTCCAGCGATGGTAGTCAAATAATAATAATAATAATAATAATAATAATTGTTGGGGTAATTCGCTATACGAACATCTTTGAACATCGTTTTGCATCGTTTCTTTACGTTTTGGACTTCCTGATTCGTCATATCCTGTCTTCCTTGACATGATGTCACATCCTATTACGTCACATCCTATTATGTCCGTCTTATAAATGCTCTCCCAGGGGTCCTTCAGGCTTCCACCTTCTTCCTCTTTCCTCTTTTATTTCTGTCCCTCCTCGGCCAACACCCCACAATGCCCTACTGTCTACAAGATTAAACTACAGTAAAGTCTCGTTAAAAATATCGATATAACCGGGACTATCGATATATCCGACCCTGTTTGCATGTAATTTTCTCCGTGCGTGCATAGAAATAGTATCGATATAACCGGGACTATCGATATATCCGATATCGATATAACGAGACTTTACTGTAATTTATTCTGTTCAACACCTGGCTTCCTGCCGATTTAACCATCCTCTGCTATCCACACCCTGAGCAGCCATGAACCAGGAACGAACGATCACTTTCAACTCATTAATAATAATAATAATAATAATAATAATAATAATAATAATACATTTAATTTATAAGCGCCTTTCAAAACTCTCAAGGTGACTTTACAGTCACATTTTTCTGTGGGTGAGCAGCGGCAGCCACACGCGCCAGCGTTCACTCAACCGGAAAGTCAATCGACAGAAAGCTAGTTAGCCAGCTAGTAGATAGCTAATAGCTGATACACTCAATGTCACTAATTAAATAAATACACAGAATTGAGTACCATATTTTCATCTTTACACGTAAGAATGACATATTTAATCAAGGAGGCATGAAGCATCGCTTGTATTTGACACTTCACAAGACATATTCTTTGCAACAATGCATACAATATGGTGTGTGATACCACTCAACAAACACCTTTTCTCCATTTCATGTAATATTGGGAGGCTGCATAAGTAAGATGGCACTGTGAAGTTTTCAACTTTTGACTTTTAAAGTTTTTAAAAGATGGTAAGGCCACCGTGACATAATACTTTGTCCTTATTCCTTATCACATTTCATCCACATTCAAGTCCAAGAGTTCATTACATTTATGAGTGGTATACACTTGTTTTTTTTTCTTCTGGGTATGTAGATCAGGCCTCAGCAGAAAGCATGTTAGTTATCAGCATGTGCTTGGTCTTGCATTATGCAACCTTGGCAACATATGAGAGCCATATTTCTGAGAGAGGAGAAAGTTTTAGGATATAGGAAACACCCAAATGACGGATATATTCTATCATGGCACCATACATTCCCAGGAATTTATTAGCCTTGAAGTGCAATTAAATAGACACTCACATAGAAAGCTCTGACATAACGCAACAGAATTATAGGACAGTTGCCTGTCTGAACCTTTCACTCATTGAACTTGAACAGCAGTTACTTTCATCTGAGCTGAGACAGCAGTCTACTTGATCGACTCTATTTAAGCTAAACACACCATTTGTCGCTTAGGTCAATGAGTTTATGTGCGATTAAACTAATTGAAACAGTCGTGCATTTGTTGGAATACTTTTCCATTCAGAACTACAAACCACAATTTCAATGACGATGGGACGTTGCGTAAAAGAAATAATGATTGTAACGATAGGCAAATCGTTTTCAAAACAACTGAACACACGACGAAGACGTATTTTTTTTTTAATGGGATCAGGGCAACAAAAGACTGGGAAAATTGAAACAGGTAGGTGCCATTGTCATGATCTGGTTGGCGACCAACAGGTGGCGCTGTCGGCCCCGCCTGCACCTGCACAGGTGCTGGTCGTCCCGATCAGTGGCAGACTGCCACGTTCGGATTGGCGACCAACGGGTAGCGCTGTCATCTCTGCCTGCAGCCTCGCAGGTGCTGGTCGTTTCAATCAGTGGCAGTCAAAAGGACTCCCGGCACGACCATTCGGCATCGCGTCATTGTATGCACTGTATGCATTGTACAGTGTGTATGCTGTGCATGTGTTTGGCACATGGCAGACTTTTACTCTTGGTTTTTATTTGATACTTTGTATTGTTCTGTTCAGATGATTTTTAACGTTTTAGATTTTGTTCCTGTTGACTTTATTTTAATACAATTTCTCAAATACAACCTGGTCTTCCCTCCTGCCTGCTTCTTGGAATTCACAATTGCCATCACCACCTTGCAAACCGTAACAGCCATGATGGGAAGAAAAGGAGTGTCATCAAAGACCCAATTGTTCACAACAAAGATGTGTGAATTTCATTCCACAGGCATGATCTCACATGGGTTCAGGAACTTCGGGAAACCGTTATCACTTAATAAGTCACTATATCAAAATCATGGCTGTCGTCTGCCCCCCAGGCCTAAAAGGAAAAAGGATCATGTTATCGGAAAGTTCAAAGACTAGAATCTGTGATGGTAAAGCGAGGTGTTATTAGCATGACTATGGGGAATGGTTACATGCTTGAGTTGCAACATTAATACTGAAAGATACATACAGGTAGTAAAAGAGCCTGAGTTGCAGAATGGCCTGCCAGCAGTCCAGATGTGTCTCATATAGACAAATGTGGCACATTATCAGTACAAAATACTGCAATGGAGTTGTACTCGCGCAACAATGGAACAATGAGTGTCCTCAGTTCCCAAATGCTTATTTGAGATTTTTTTTAAGGGAAAGGTGATACAACACGTTTAGCGTGCTCCTGTTCCAACTTTTGGGGAATGTGTTTCAGACATCAAATTCAAAATGAGTATTTGCAGTTAATTTTTATTTAAGTTTTACACAACTTCATTGGAATCAGGGTTTGAACTCAATTTCATAAAAAAATAAAATAACATCAATTCACAATGGCGGCATGATACTTAAACATTCATATTTTGTACTATTTAATGCTATATATAAAGCTTTCAGAATGTTGTGATTAAAAAGTTCTTTCTTTTTCCATACCGCTTTATCCTCACTCGGGTCATGGGTGTGCTGGAGGTTTTCCCAGCTGTCTTTGGGCACCCTGAACAGGTTGTCAGCCAATCGCAGGGAACACAGAAACGAACAACTAAACACAGTCACAGCTAGGTACAACTTGGAGTATTCAATCAGCCCACCATGCATGGTTTAGTAATGTGGGAGGAAACTCAAGGACCCGGAGGAAACCCACACAGGCCCAGGGAGAACATATAAACTCCATAAAGGGAGTCCGTAGCGGGGATTGAACCCCCGACCTCTGCATTCTCAAGTCTGCTTGCACTTGACTACTGGGCTGCTGATCAAAATGTGATTTCCTTACATCATGAAAATTTAATACCAGTGTCTGAAACTCATGACGAAAAGTTAGCAGACACCAAGGCAGACAACTCTAAAAAGTTGCCTGCACGGCCATAAAGTTGCCTGCCCGATTTTTCACAACTTCAAACACAATAAGACGACTATTCGCAAAAAAAACAATTGTTGCAAAGTATTAAGTATAACAGAACAACACTTTAAAAACGTAGAACAGAACAACACTTTAAAATTAAGTAATTGATGTACCTCCCACAAATGCTCCCTTGCTTAATTTTGTCATAAATATCCTTTGCTGATGATTTTGCTCCAGTTGTCGTTTGTCCATACACTTCCCGGCAGGTTGCACAGTGCACCGTCTGCTGCAAGCCACGTAAACTTCTCTTTCCACAATGCTCTAAATGTACGTTCACGTTTTGGAGCGTCATAAATTTTGTTAGCTTTTTGAGTCTCTCTTCTGGGATGAGGTTTTGGCTTGATTCCTAACCACTTATACATTTTTCTTGTGTTCTCTGTGCGTCTACTTTTGAAAATGATATGCAAATGCTCGCGGAAGCACGAAGTTATTCGATGCAGGCTTCTGGTTGGCTGCTGAGTATGTCAATTGCAAACCGAAATTAAAAATTGCCAAACTAACCGAAATTCCGAAATTTCAAACCCAATAGCCCAGCCCCCAAACATGCAACTCACAAGCACTGGACGTTACACTACCCTCCCCTTTATGAAACCCTCGCCCCTAGGGGTCAACAAAAAAATCCTCCAGCCGTAGCTGTTGTGGCCCTTGTGTCCGTCTCTGCCGTCGACCTGGCTCTGAGTCAATTCTGCCTCGCGCTGGTTGACCCGGGTCACGACTGATGGAAGGCGGATCCCCAGCATGGAAGTTCCGCCCCTCGCGCCGCACGTCACAATCTCGCTTTCGACGCGCACCGGCTTTCTGCAACCGACCCCATCGTCTGTGGGAAAAGTCCAGCCCCGGCTGGTACCCTGAGCAGCCCGGAGGTCTCCCAAACGCCTGAAGTGGTGCGTGTGACTGGTCTTGAAGTCTCTTTCCGGCCATTTTGTTGTTTTATAGTTGTTGGTGCTTGGGACGTCCAGGGGTGTGGTATTAAAATCAAGAAGAATATGTTTTTCTAATGTATCACTTAAATTTGCATATAGTCTCAATAGATAGCTTGGCAGACGGCTGCAGAAGTTGGGCGTCAGTCGTGAATGACTATGTGCCCTGCCGGCAGTAAAAGACAATCTTCCTGTGTTCGAGCCTTGTTCACATTGTCGGACTGAATATCTCTGACATAATCTCAACAATAAACTGGACTGGACTACAAACACGGATGATCTAATCAAAAAGGGACAGAGTCGCCTCTTCCTACTCAGGAACTCGGGTCTTTTGGGGTTCAGTGGTCAGTCCTGAAGACTTTCTATGACTCTGTGGGTGCTTCAGCCATACACTATGGAATTGTCTGATGGTCAGGCAGTATCACTACCTGGGACAAGAAAAGATTGTATCGCCTGGTCAAGAGGGCTAGTTCTGTCCTGGGCTGCTCGCTGGACTCTCTGGAGGAGGTGGGCAAGCTGAACTAAAAGCTATGATGACAGGCCCTGCCACCCCCTCTTGCCCACCCTGACAACACTGGGTAGGTCCTTCAGCCAGAGACATCAGAGACTGTAAATAGCACAGCCACCTTATGTTGATGCAATACAGCTACATATATCAATGTGCGTTCTCTTTATACTTGCACTATGTACAGTTTTTGATGAAACATTTTTGCAGTTACAGTAAACACCTCAGTAAATAAATGTCACCCCATTTCCCACTTCAACTTCTTTAAAAACAAAGAAATAAAGTGCACTTGAAACTGAAATAACAGCAGGAGTGAGGACTCTGAATGGGTACATTCAAAGTCCTCACGTCTGTGGTGAATTTGGTTAAATACCGTTTTACTTTTTGTGGTGTGAACGTTTTCCTCTCATTAACCACACACACACACACACACACACACACACACACACACACACACACACACACACACGCACACATAAACACACACACAGTGAGTAAAAAGTGTGTATATCCAAGTGAAATGAAAATACACACCAAAAATCATTTTGGGTGAATTTGTGATGGCCTTTCTGAAACTTTAACAGATCCATATATAGACCCTCTAGAACAGGGGTCAGGAACCACTTTAACAAAATATCAGAATCGATGAAAAGGTTTCTTCAGCCGTCAGCAAACTTTGCTGACGAAGTTTCTTGGATAAGAAGCGAAACGTCCGACTTGTGAGGATCTCGGCCAAAAGGTCCTCACTTGTCAAAAATGTCCTCACTACGTGCGGTATAAAATGTTAGTGGTTCTCACAAGGCTAGTCATACAAACTCACACACACGCGCGCACACATGCATGCACGCACACACACACACACACACACACAAACACACACACACACACACACACCGCTCACACACAGGGTCTCCTCCTAATCCTCAACCTATTTTGGCCATTTGTCAGTGGTTTTGAATGGGTATTTCGAGGTCCAATCGGATTTGAGGGCTGGCCAACATTTCAATACATGCCCACCTCTCATAACTCCCTTTTGACTTAAACTGAAGCAACAGGGTAGTTTAGGGCTCTTTTGCGTCACATATCCGAAGCATTAGCCTCAGCCAATAGCAGGTGAGTGATTCATACTGTAAATAACAATAATGCCTTATTGTAGTCATTGCATTCGATATGTAAATGTGTACTTTTATTGGAAAATGTCCTCATAATTTGAAAAAGCAGTTTACATCCACACACATTTAGATGGTTGTGGATTGGGTGTATGTTTTTTACAAGTTTTAATTGTATATTTTAACAAGGTATTACTGTGGAGTTGGGGGGGTTCTGGCGCTGTATTACTAAAATGTCGAAATATAGTAAAAATAAATCTTAGTTTATTTTGATTTTCCAATAATTTGCGTGATGTATTATTTTTACAAATATTTTAAGACACTCACAATCAACCTGGTGTGATTATGGCTTTGCAACGTTGTTCTTGTTTGGACCTAACAATAAAAGGACCACGGATGGCTTTTACATTGAACGTCTGATCCTGTTTTTCCATCCCACGCATCAGCTCACTGCTGTAACTGTGTCAGTGTCTGACTCAAGACTCATGTTTGGGGGAAATAATTTCAAAGACGGTAACATTTTCTTCCAACTACGGTACTAAATTTCACACGTGATGACTCATTTAATTCTCGGATCCGGCTTCCTTCGCGAACGCCAAAAGCGGTGCGAGCCGGTTTATTGCTTCTCAACTGGAACAAACCTGTTTCGTAGACGTCAACTGACGCAGACCTCGTTTTGCGTGGATAAGTCCTTGTACACGTTTACGTAATTGCATCCGCCATCTTAAATGTGGCAACTCTGCCCATAAACGATATGCAAGTCAGTCGACTAAACTTTAATTAAGGGAAAAAGTGTACAGTTAATGGCTGTCTTTCTACCACGCCCGCCCGCACGCACACGCACGCACGCACGCACACGCACGCACACGCACGCACACACACACGCACATTTTAAAAGAATTTTATCGTGTCACAAAATGTCAATTGGGTATAAATATGACAGAAGAAGTAGGATTATACCATATGAGAGTAGGAAAATGTAAAAAGTAGTTAAGCAACCAACACCATTTAGAGTAGGTCGGAGCAATTTCAATAACTTTTGTTGGGCGTCTAATCCAAAAATTACATTTGAATGGGCAAATACAATAAAACCTCTCAAAGTGTCAATATTAAGAGAATATTTTTCTTTAGCAGTTTCTGGCTTTTATCTATAACTAAATTCATATTTTTTATTTTGTCTTAGAAGGTCTGTTGTATGATCCAAAAGAGGACAATTTTGTATTTTTTTTCAAATTGTTGTTCTGTATGTATTCCCGAAGAACTCTAGCATCACTCCAAATGAGTTTAATAAATCAGACCTCGATTGCACTGCACTCTATTCCCAATCCCAAAATGCTTTGGGCTGGTTAGTATTGTAATGCCCCTCGGCGTTATAAAGGATGCGCACAATCGCTGGCAAAGCTGGTCAGGCTTTTGTTAAGCAAATGTTGCAGTTAGCACAATCATACTGGAGTTGTTGTTATGCCACAACTCACGCGCAGTCATGCATGCTCTCTCTCGGACTACTCGTTGTCGGGTCCTCCCTTCTCTCCGTGATGTCATGCTCCCCCGATTAGCCCAGCCCCCAAACATGCACCTCACAAGCACTGGACGTTACACTACCCTCCCCTTTATGAAACCCTCGCCCCGAGGGGTCAACAAAAAAAATCCTCCAGCCATAGCTGTTGTGGCCCTTGTGTCCTTGTGGTCGACCTGGCTCTGAGTCAATTCTGCCTCGCGCTGGTTGACCCGGGACACGACTGGTGGAAGGCGGATCCCCAGCACGGAAGTTCTGCCCCTCGCGTCACAATCTCGCTTTCGACACGCACTGGCTTTCTGCAACCGACCCCGCCGTCTGTGGGAAAACTCCATCGCCGGCTGGTCCCCCGAGCAGCCCGGAGGTCTCCCAAATGCCTGAAGTGGTGCGTGCGACTCGGCTTGAAGTGTCTTGCCGGCCGCACACTCCTCACAGCGCCGGCAGAAGTCATCCACGTCGTGTCGATGGTGTCCCCAGTAGAACACTTGGCGGAGCTGTCGGAGGGTCTTTGCACGGCTATGGTGTCCTAAGCCAGTGCCCTTATGACATGCTCTCAGCACAGTCTCTCGAAGAGCTTTTGGCACGACCACCTGCCACCTCTCTTCCCCAGCAGCAGGTTCTCTCGAAGCATGCTGCAGCACAGCATCCTTTATGCGTAGCACAGCAAACCTGCTCCAAAGGCCTTTGGAAGCAGCAGAGAGTCCCATCACGTCTTTCCACGGTGGCCTCCTGCCACTCTGGACCCACCACCGCACCGGGTTGAGCTCGTGGTCTTCTTCTTGCTTTGTAGCCCACTCTGCAGTGTCCACAGCCTCCAAGGTGCAGCATGTTGGCCCAGAGGCAGCCGCTTCTCCATGGATCTCCACCTCTCTTGATGTTATTGCTCCCTCTGGTGGGCATTCCATCACCGGGCGAGTGACCTCTACCCGATCTTCCGACAAGGGCAGAGCGGACAGCACTGCTGAAGCGTCTGCTGTGTTGATGGCCACCCCTGGGGTACCCTGTCGAGATGCCGTGATCAGCTGGACATGCTGGCCACCTGGCAGGGTGAGCACCCCAGCCCCCAAGTCCACCACACATTTTGTGTGCTTTTAAAAAGTCCCGTCCGAGTATACACTCATGTCAGCTACCCAAGCTGAGTGGGTTGTTGAGGAACCCCCCAGGGCAAAAACAAATGTCCCTTTGCCCTTCATCTTGGCCGTTTCACCAGTCACTGTCCTCAGTTTTGTGCGTGTCGACTTTAAGACGGTTCTTGCTGGAACAACGTCAGGCCTCACGATCGTGACTGAGGACCCAGTGTCCACCAAGGCTGTCCAGGGCTCAGTAGCAGCAGACAGGACGTAGCCTCCTCAGTCAGTGTCACGGTTTGCAAGGTGGTGATGGCAGATGTGGATCCCAAAAAGCAGGCAGGAGGGAGCAGCAGGTTGTGTTTGAGAAATTCTATTAAAATAAAGTCAACTGGAACAAAATCTAATACATCAAAGTCAATCAAACAGAAAAAAATACAAAGTATCAAATAAAGACCAAGAGTAAAAGTCTGCCAAGATTAAACAAACACATGCACAGCATACAATGCATACACAGTGCATACAATTGCATACAACAAACAAAACAAACAATGACCCGACACCAGATGGTTGTGCCAGGAGTCCTTTTAAGTGTCACTAATTGTAACGACCAGCACCTGCGAGGCAGAGGCAGGGCTGACAGCGCTACCCGGTGGTCGCCAATCCGAACGTGGCAGTCCGCCAAGGCTCGGGACGACCAGCACCTGTGCATGTGCAGGCGGGACCGACAGCGTCACCCGTTGGTCGCCAACCAGATCATGACAGTCAGTAAAAGCGCTAACTGCACCGCCTTCATCTTGTCCGGCCAGTTTGATGCGTGGGCCACCAATTCGAACTGTGCCAAATACGCCTCCCAAGTTCCCTTCCTGGAGAATTTTGGCGCCTTTATGGAGGGCCACGCGAGACCAAGGGCGTCGCCATTAATGCTCTCATCGCTCCTCGCGGCGATGGCTGCACTTGTCGTAATGGCAGGCTCGTGCCCATTCTGGTGCGGATTGCCAGCGTAAAGACGATCGCGCTCCACGCCACTTGACTCCGACACGTCAATTCCGCATGGCAAGGCCTCCCCCTTTACCTTCTGCCGGGTAGCGTCGTCACGGAACATCCTCCCTCAAAAGTTGGATGAGCGACGGGGTGAATCAGGAGCATCTGACACTAATGTAATGCCCCTCGGCGTGATAAAGGATGCACACAATCGCTGGCACAGCTGGTCAGGATTTTATTAAGCAAACGTTGCAGTTAGTGCAATCATACTGGAGTTGTTATGCCACAACTCACGCGCAGTCATGCATGCTCTCTCTCGGACTACTCGTTGTCCGGTCCTCCCTTCTCTCCGTGATGTCATGCTCCCCGACTAGCCCAGCCCCCACACATGCAACTCACAAGCACTGGACGTTACAGTATGTACAGTACTTGGCTGAAAAAGAAATATTTTGTTGAAAATGGGTTGAGACCACTGGACAAGTGCACAGAAATATAAATCTTTATGCAAGTCGTGGGAAATGTCACTTGTAAAACATCCTCGGTGTATTATTACAGCTTAGTGGTTGTTCTTTTTTGGTGCACATTCGTTGTACGACCAGTGCACCCTCGTTCAACTTCTGCGTTGAATTATTTTACCCGGAAAAATTGAGTTTGATATGGATGATATTTCAATGTGCTATCGGAAAAAGAACAAACGCCTCAAATTGATGTTCCCGTGCAGGAGCGACTACGCGCCAAGGTTCGTTGTCCGTGTACGCGTTTTGTTATATGGTTCAGTTCTTCAGCATAAAAGCACAAAGAGGCCAAGTTTTTCTATCACGAAGTACTGCACATGGACAATCGCGTGAATAAGCCATTTTAAAGTACAACCGACGTCTCCGGACAATTTGTGTCCATGATTTGTAAAATGGCTTCAAATGACTTCTACTGAGTGTATTTTACAAAGATTCCACCGCATATCGCAATATTTTACGTTTTAAGACTCACACGGAATATTCATGAAGTCTTGTTTTTGAGTTGGTGACGAGTCCCTACGTGACGTAAAAAAGACGCATTGTAGCGGTCCTTCCATCACGTCAATGTATTTTGCTGTACTTGTTTTGTCTGGGGACCTCGTGTTCCACCCAAAAGCTGCCAGAAGGCCAGAAGAGGGCGTTCAAGCGCCATATAAGGAATTTATCAGCCTGTTGTAAACGGAGGTGGCCACAGGATGTTGCCATTTTGTGCCTCTTTTTTTGGGTGATGGATTTTCCCCCAATGTTGCCTCAAAATGGCACAAATAACTTATTTAATCGATTGCAAACATGTATGCTTTCCTCTTCAGAACTACATTTGTATTTGAATCATATTCATAATTGGATGTGTAACAAGAAAGCATATTCTCCGAATCTGAAGCCATTGTTTTGATTCACTAGGAATGCAAGACGTCTTGGCGTGACGTCACGAACTGGGGGCGGGACTTTCTGAAAATGCCCAATTTGCAGCTCAATTTTTTTGCAGATTTTGGACACTTTAAGTCATTTTTATTGGTGTTTTGCATTTGACTAAAATATCATACTGCGTGTTTTGGGTATTTTAGATGTTATAAAACGTTTTTCTGGTGTCAGTTAAAAAAACAAAAAAGTGACGTCGGTTGTCCTTTAAAGGAGACACTAATCTGCATCTCACTGCTACGTACCTATATCGAATATTTGTTTCAAATGAAATCGAATATTTTACCACCAGTACACAACTGTACACCATATTCAAAAGAACCCAATATCAGTCTGATAAGACCAGTTAAAATTATTGGAATTGTTTTGCCCCCTCACATAACGGCCCGGTTGTTGCGTGCATCTCTAAATTGCACGCAACCGCGTTCTGAGCTCTGCGCGTTCATGACGGACAAGTTTGCGCGTCCGCGTTTGAATACCAGCTTGAGCCGGTAAAGAGCTGTCAAAACAGGCAGGAGTACATTGCCAGACCGGCTACAAGAAGTGCGGATGAGAAGATGCCGCCGTTTCCGCCGCCACATTTGTCATTTAAACCAAAACGTTAGCGACTGTCCGTGTCTCAGCCGTGACACAAGTAACCTAATGCAATGGGATGTTCCGTGGGCAGCCTCGTGTACGATTCCTCACGATCAAGTAGAGCAGTAAAGCAATGAGGAAGAATTTGTGTTAGTTTGCACGAGCTTGCAACGCTTCCTCTGTTCAAGTGCTACTCTCCCACAGTTACCGCTTTGCAGGTAAGTAAGTTATCTTCGCGACCGCCGTGGACAGACGCTGTGTGACCTCGGTTGGTTCCTCTAGCTCCGCGGGTTGCTTTGTGACTGCTTTCGTGTGGGATGCGCTTTGTCTGTTACATAGGTTCAACGTATAGAACAGGGCACAGTAACACAGCGGTGCCTGCATCGTGGTGCACATTTAAGTGAATTGTAGATGTAAAATGGAGGTAAAAATCGGAATGTCAGCCACCGGATACAAACAGCACAGGACAGTAAGTGCTGCGGGCAGTTTCGAGTCATCTTGTACCCTGCTTTGCCGCCCCTGGGATGCCGCACACTTGGATCACCATCCCTTCTGCACTGCAGATGTCTCGAACCACATAGCACGCATTGATTTAATGGCCGCATTTGCAATATATAAAGACCGAAAAATTAAAGAAAAAAATATTCATCGTGTGGAAGCGCAGTATGCGTACAACTCCCACCACGACACCCACTATGTGCCAAGTTGAATGCATCACAAATGTGTGTATGCGTGTACGTGTGTATGCGTGTATACGTGTAAGCGTGTACGTATGTATGAGTGTACGTGTGTATGTATGTATGTATGTATGTATGTATGTATGTATGTATGTATGTATGTATGTATGTATGTATGTATGTATGTATGTATGTATGTATGTATGTCCATACGTACGTACGTACATACATACATACATACATACATACATACATACATACATACATACATACATACATACATACATACATACATACATGCATACATGCATACATACATACATACATACATACATACGGATGTTAGGGCGGGTTCGGATGGATGGATGGAAGGGTGGGTAGGTAGGTAGGTAGGTAGGTAGGTAGGTAGGTAGGTAGGTAGGTAGGTAGGTAGGCAGCTTTCTGTACTTTGACATAATCTCACTGAGATTGAACTCTGGATGACTCAATATTATTTGGGGACATTTTTGCAGCATAGGTTAATGAGGTGCTGTTGAGCACGGGAGACATACATTTAGAGCCATTTTCATGCATATTCCAACAATGTGGTCCTGTATTTTGCCAGTCTGCTTTGGTGCCGCAGGATTTTCTTGTGCAACCCTTGAAGGATATATGTACTGTAAATGGCTAGATTTTTATAAAAATGAATTAACAGTCCAATAATCAAAGCTGATCCCCAATTGGTGTTTAGCAGATGTTCCACTGGTTAATCAAAACTCACTTATATGTTGTGCCATGATGGTCTTATGTCAAACCAAAGAAAGAAACTAAATTGGGTTTCTTCCGTGACACTCTGATGAAGGCGGAAGTGCACGCCACAACATGTCAGGTAATTAAACAACCTAAAAACCGTTGTCTGTAATAAAATAATCCATTACAAATTAGATAATAAGAAGACAGTATAAACCTAACGCAACTACTACATGTCAGTTGGGTTTTGTTTCTTGTTTTCACAGACACATTATTGTCTATTCTTGGCAAGCCTTGGTTAGATTTGAATTTGTATTTAAATTTCCACACAACACGAATTATTCACACTTGTGCTCCAATGAATCATGGCACCCCTAATAACTTCAGTGACTGACAGGTATGTATTTACCATGTCATGGTACATTTGAATGACCGTGACTTTCCCAAAACATCACATCAAATGTACGTGAAATAGTCATGTATCACAAAATAACATTTGCTATGGCTAGAATAGGATAGTATGGAAATTCTTAATTGTCATCCATCCATCCATTATCCGTACAGCTTAATTCTTACTATGGTCGCGGGGCGCTGGCCCGAGGAGAACATGCAAACGCCACACAGGGAGGCTTGAACTCGCGACCTCTGCACCGTGAAAACTGGCGTGCTAACCACTTGACTCGCGGGCTGCCCACTTTATTGTCATTGTCGGAAAAAAAAGGTCCACAACTCCAGAAAAAGAGGGAGACACAATCGTAGAAAATTAAACACTGAACCAAAATGTACAACCCATGCATTGTATAAAATGGCAAACAGATGGTTCAACCGTAGTGACAGAAAACAATGACATACTCCACCATTGAAAACCCACCTAATCAAAATCTGTTACAGGTACTTTATTGTGCTAATGTATTCTGTTCTTGTCGCAGTCATGAAGGCTTCCATTTCACGTGGTTGCCTGGGTCCGAATGTCTACACGGAGGTTCCTGAAGGTGGCTGGGCCTGGGTTGTAGCTGCCACATTCTTCATTGTGGAGATCTGCTCCTATGGGGCTATTAAGAGCCTGGGGATCTTTCTCCAGGATTTGATGGAGGAGTTTGAGGAGAGTAACAGTCGGGTTTCATGGGTCATCTCCATCTGCGTCTTCATCTTCACTTTTACCGGTGAGGGTGTATGTTTGGTTGCTTTCTTCTTCTATTCACGCTTTCATACACCAAATAGGATAACCTGTAACCACTGTCCCTGAAAGGGTTAAACCAGGGGTCGGGAACCTTTTTGACTAAGAAAGATAAAAGTAAAATATTTAGAAATGTTTTTCAGTGAGAGACACATACACACGCGCGCGCGCACGTGCGTGTGCGCGCACGCACACACACACACATACGATTTCAACAAAATGTCAGAATATATTATTTAAAATAACTTTGTGATAATACTCACCATTAATATGAATAGTTTTCTGTTCCTCATGATTGGTTAAAAAAAATCCAGCCGAACGATCAGAATGAAAGTCAACAAAGTCCATAGGCGAAGCTACTGCTAGCTAGGCTGCACACTGCTCATGAGCTTGCACGCTTGCTTTCTGCTGTCTCACAGAAGTATATTGATGCTAACGTTAGCATGGGGCTTGTCAAAGTGCCACTGATATTCAACTGTTTCATTCATGGTATTGTTTCATTGCAAATTAGAATCACGGCACAACTTTTTCTCTCCACGAAGGCGAATCCTTCCATCCATTTAAGTGTATGATACTCGACTAGTCTTTTTTTTTACTCTTCAGGCTTATTTAAAAGGGGCGTTTACCTGTTTCAACATCAACGGCCATAGGTCAGTATCTTCCAAACAAAATTGCGCTTTCCGCCAACTGCCGCCCAAACAGGAAATGAACAGCGAAAAAGCGGGAATATGTACAGTACAGTATTTAGTTTTACCGGCGAGCCAGATTCAATCATCAAAAGAGCCATATATGGCTTGCGAGCCATAGGTTCCCGACACCTGGGTTAAACAGTATTCATCCAAAACCCAAAAGCCTGTTTAGGGTGTGTATCATGAGTGTTTATAAATATCTACAAATGTCCCCGAAAGGGTAAAAATGTTCATTGCTATCATTTTCTGGTGTGTATTATGTATTAAGGATACCCATTGAAAATGATTACATTTAGTTGAATTAAGGAACTAAACTTACCGCTGAGCATTACATGTGTTTCATGGAGCAGAACATATGATGACTTGCTATCTTCAATATTGCAACAGAGCAAAAAGTCAAAACCTCAGTGGCATGTTATGAATAACATTAATTGCAAGGTACATTTGCATCCAAACTACGCTGCAGGATTCTGTGAAGGCTTCAGTTGAACGACCAAAACTCATCAGCCTAACAAGGGCAGATGTGATAAATCTCACGCAAACCAGAATTGTGTTGGAATGTGTATATTTTCTTCCTAATGCAACCGAATGACTCATGACATGATTTGTACTGATCTTTTTTATGTCATGTTTTATTTAAAACAATGGCAGGCTGTAATAAACACAATCAGAATGTTTTAATACAAGAAAGAAACAGACATTTATGAAAATGGAATGAGTATGAGTATTTTGTGCTTCATGATTTGATACTGGTTGAGTGCTGAGCACGCTGCCCTCACAGTGCAGAGGCTCAATCCCAGCTCATGTGTGGAGTTTCATGTTATACCGGTGCTTGCGTGGGTTTTCCCGGGTTCTCCGGTGTCCTCCCACATTTCAAAAACATGCATGGCAGGCTGATTGAACACTCCAAATTGTGCCTAGGTGGGAGTGTGAGTGTGGATGGTTGTTTGTTTCTGTGTGCACTGCGATTGGCTGGCAACAGGTTCAGCTGTCACCGCCTACTGCTCGATGACAGCTGTGATAGGCTCGATTCAGCCCGTGACCCTTGTGAAGATAAAGAAGTTCAAAAAATGGATTATTTACCTTTGGAGATCTTTGTGGTGATCTTTATCAGCCACGATTAAGGTATTTCTTCCCCGCAGCTCCACTGTCCACCATGTTGAGTAACCGCTTTGGCCATCGCATCATCGTAATGATGGGGGGTGTCCTCGTCAGCTTGGGTACCATCACTTCCGCATTCACCAACTCCATCAACGAGATGTACATCACCATTGGCATAGTCACAGGTAATTTTTACAACCCTCATATGCTCTTCTGTCCTGTCGCTTGGTGACATTTACAGGGTCATACCGTTTTGCAGACATGTTTCGTCTGACACCTAATTTATATTGAACCAAAGGGGCTTCTCGCAGTGTCAACAGCCAAATCCATTTCTTCGAGAACTGTCCAATGAAGGTGTACTTCACTGTCTATAAAACTGTCTGTAAAAGACAGACTCAAGTTCTGCTGCAAATTATTATGTTTTCAGACATAGTACTGTACATTGACTGCATGACAGTAATAGATTCTGAATTCCTTTTTTAGATGATGAGTTAATTCAGGTAATGAGATCTGTATGTGGCCTTTTTTGGGACAGAAAGCACTGCTAGCTCTCCCACCCTGACTGCCGTGTCTCCCTTTTAACTGACCACATCTAACTTGACAATCCCTTTTCTCTTCTCTCCCCGTCTCTTTTTTTTTGTCTTTACATGCTTTTGTCTTTCAGCTGCTGTAGTAAAGCTGAACCCTCCCAAGCACCCCGCCAGCTCTGACACAGAAGTGACCTGACACCCTGACCTTTGACCCAACTCCGTAGCCATGCTGTATTCCTACCATGCAGGCCAGAGGCTGTCATGTCCCCTTTTCTTGTCTCCTCTTTGTTTACAGGCTTTGGCTACTGCCTTACCTTCCTCCCCACCGTCACAATTCTTGCCCAGTACTTCTCCAGGCGTCGGGCTCTCGTCACGTCTGCTGCTTCTTCTGGGGAATCTTTCGCCATCTTTGCATTTGCCCCAGGTGAGGATTCACTCGGTCATAAACTTTCAGAAGACAGAAACAATTGTCTCAAAAATATTGACATTTACTGAATGTACAGTGTTCATTCTCAAATCCAATTGCGACTCTGACCACAAACAGTGCAACCGTTTTCGCCTCATAACTCATTCACTGCCAGACATGTCCAAAAATGTGCCCACTCCAGTGCCAGGGTTTTTGTCATTGTGATAAAGATTAGACAAAATAAGAAGTTATCATATTTAAAAGTTTCATGCTGTTATATGCTTAGTCAACACGTGAAACTAAATACACAATTGAAGCACAGACAACCGGCGGTCGATCAGGGCAACAGACACAGCAAGTTAAACTGTCAGCTTCATCTAGATCTGGCCTTGCACAGAATTTAGTACTTGGGATACTCCTTCATCACCTAAGTTATTTATGACTTGAACATCCTGCACAGGAAGAGCTCATTAGCCAGGTTACAAATTTATCAGCTCAGGGAAAAGACAATGTTTTATTGCTTACAGCTGTTGGGGGCTCAGAACGTTCCAGGGGTGTGGTATTCCAATCAAGAAAACTATGTTTTACTAATGTATCACTTAAATTTGCATCTACTCTCAATAAACAGCTTGGCATGAATGGCTGTGTCTCCTGTAGGCAGTAGGGACAATCTTTCTGGGTTTGAGTCTTCGTCCACGGTGTCTGTATACAGCGTTAGATAACGTAGACTCTCTTATTTCATCAGAGAAAAGAGTTACTTCCTAAATTTGGGTCTGGAGTTATAAGAACTAGAAATGAGGATGGCTGTGCAAAATACAATGCAGTACATACAGCTTGGTTTATATTGCACTTTAATAATAATAATAATAATAATAATAATAATAATAATAATAATAATAATAATAATAATAATAATAATGATGAGAAGGTTTCTTCAGCCGTCATCTGTACTTTTTTGAAGGTGTCGGACGTTTCGCCTCCTATCCAAGAGGCTTCGTCAGCGAACTAAAGTCTTACTGGTCGTATCGGCCCTATTTATAGATCCCTAATGTCCAGACATGGCGGCGCCGGACACCGCTATGATAGGTCCCTACTCTCAGGGTGGGGGGAGCAGAGGACCACTCCCTGTGGCCCCGCTGATTGGATTGGATTGGATTGGATTGGATTGGATTGGATTGGATAGGATATGCCTTTATTAGTCTCACAGTGGAGAAATTTGGATTGTTCCTACATTCCTGACTAACAACTGGCCTGTCTGCCCCACTCCCTCCGGTATCACCTCATCAGCATTACTAATGTTGCCTCAGCTGTGTTGCCTAAGCAGGCTATTGTATGAACGATCCAAATTGAACTTCACCCCACCAGACCGGTTTAATGAAGGATTTAGTTGTTTTATGAGAATCGCTTCTTTTACTTCCCTTTCAAACCATCTATGTTCTTTCGCTAAGATTTTAACCTCATTGTCGTCAAATGAGTGGTTGCTAGCTTTTAGGTGCAAATGTACTGCCGATTGAGGCCCACTAGTATTATCCCTGCGATGTTGATAAAGTCTTTTTTGAGAATTTGTTGAGTCTCCCCAATGTACTGCTCTTTACAATTTTCATTCTTACAATGTATTGAATAAACTACATTACTTTCTTTTTCATTTGGCAACCTATCTTTTGGATGCACTAATTTTTGCCTTATCGTGTTTATCGGTTTGAAATAAGTAGGAATTTTGTGTTGCCAAAGGACGCTGTAGTTTTTCAGAAACTCCTGCAATGCAAGAAACTGCTACTCCTCTCCTTTTTGTATCTTCAGAATTTTTGGTTTCATTCCCTATTCTTGCTTTCTGATATTTGTTGAATGACCACTGAGGGTACCCACAGTTAGTGAGTGCTCTCCTGATATGTTTGGACTCCTTTTCTCTACCTTCAATGCTTGTTGGTATTAGTTTAGCCCTATCCTGGAGGGTTCTGATAACTCCTAGTTTGTGTTGTAAAGGGTGGTTAGAATCAAAAAGTAAGTATTGGTCAGTGTGCGTAGCCTTCCTAAAGACTTCTGTTTTGAGCGCTCTGTCCTCTTTTATAATTACTTTACAATCCAAGAAGGCTAGTTGGTTCTCTTGAATGTCCTCACGAGTAAATTTAATGTTGATGTCTACCGAGTTGAGGTGATCTGTGAAGGATTGAATTTCTTTCAAAAAAGTACAGATGACGGCTGAAGAAACCTTCTCATCGATGGACCACTCCTGTACGACTGAGAGCTTACACAGACGTAATAATAATAATAATAATAATAATAATAATAATAATAATAATAATAATAATAATAATATTTTAAAACTCTCAAGGCCATTTTACAGTCACAGGATCAGTTTTTCTGTGGGTGAGCAGTGGCAGCCACACTCAACCCCAAAGTAACTCAAATAGATAGAAAGCTAGCTTACTAGCTAATAAATACAGTCGCTAATAGATAACTACCGAGCCAGCTAGATAGAAAAATGACAGCTAGCTAGATAGTTAGACAGCTAATAGATAGCAAATAGATAGCTAGGTAGCAAGCTTGATAGCTAGCTAGACTTGATTCGGGAATTGAAAATAGAAAGTCGAGCGCCATTACCAAATTTGTTCCGGTTTTGTTTTTTTTATACTTGGGTGCCCGTAAACTGCCTTTGGCAATGCTTTTCCCTTCCACAGGGGGCAGCATTTCCCTTTTCGTCCATGTTAGCGCTTTGTTCCAGCTTCAGCTGTTGTTAAAGTGCTATTTCAAACACTTTGTATTGTATTTTGTATACCAGACCCCATTTCAAGCTCATATAACTCCAGACCCATATAACTTAACTCTAAGAAGAGAGTCTAAGGTTTCTTACGCCGTATTGATGGTTTATGTAGTCCTAAAAGTCAATATTGTGTGGGTCCTAGAATTTGAGTGACAATGACAAAAACCTTGGCACTGGAGTAGACACCGACACTGAGTTCATGACTGTCTTTCCATACTTATTTGTCATGTCTTTTTCTATGATACAAGTGCAGCGTCGTGTTCTAGGGCAGACAAATTCCTTGCGATTTTCTACCTACTTGGCATAGAAAGTTCATTAGAAT
Source organism: Hippocampus bargibanti (assembly GCF_051943395.1). Classification (NCBI taxonomy): domain Eukaryota; kingdom Metazoa; phylum Chordata; class Actinopteri; order Syngnathiformes; family Syngnathidae; genus Hippocampus; species Hippocampus bargibanti. Next base: position 16,028,027 of record NC_142750.1, read on the forward strand.
TCAGATTCTGAAAGCATCCTTGTGCAAAGCAGAACACTTTGAATGACAACAAAAATGAAAATTTACCAAAAGCTGAAGCTGGGACAAAGCGCTAACATGGAAAAAAGGGTGAGTAAGAAATTAATCTTATCTGGTTGTCTTCATGCAAATAATAATAATAATACATTTCATTTATAAGCGCATTTCAAAACTCTCAAGGACGCTTAACAGTCAGGATATTTTTTCTGCGGGTGAGCAGCGGCAGCCACATGCGCCAGCGTTCACTCAACCCATAACGTAAAAAAACAAAAAACAAAATAAATAATATGACAACACAAAGACACAGAGAGTCATTCATTCTTTTAATGGTCCTTCCAACACAGGCGTGTTGTTAAGCGTTGGAGTAAAAGGTCACATTTTTAAGTACACACCCATCCACGGAGCTCCACCGATAAACACATTGCATGCAAGCACATTGACAATATGATTGAAATGGCCACCCTCAATGAAAATTAAAATAAACAGCTTCTATACGTCTGTAATCATATTATTCAGGAGATCTTAACCAAATATGTCTCCATTCTCGCAAAAATAAAACAAAAACAATATTAATGTGTCGTCACAATGAGACAATGAGGACAATGAGGAAGACGTGACATCTAAGGAAGTGACGTATAAGGTAGCAGAGGGTGATGCATTCAGATGCACTCAGTTTGGTTGACAACCAAATTTCGGTTGTATACCGGGGCATAAAAAATATGACACTTTTGGTTGAAAACCGAATGGGATGAGAACCGAGACGTTCGAAAACCGAGGTTTGACTGTACTTCGCAACAGTGTTTTTTTTTTTTTTTTTTTGCGATTAGTCATCTTATTGTGTTTCAAATCGTGAAAAATGGAGTAGGCAACTTTATGGCCGGGCAGGCAACTTTTCAGATTTGTCTGCCAGGATGTCAGCTAACTTTTTGTCATGAGTTTCAGACACTGCTATAACACAGTGCTCTCATTAATGAGAGAATGAAGAGTGACCTCCTAGGCCGGTGATATGTCCACTTTCCAAGATCTCACGTGTCGCCCTTGTAAACTTTGCTGTGTCATTGTTTTTCATGTTCACTGACTATCTTGCCCTGAAGGGAAAACAAAGACCAAATAATGACTTTGGACTGACTACAATCATAACACACCCATCCTAACCAAAAATGTCTATTTATCAGATGTAAAACCTCAGTATGAATGCTTGACTCAATAGTCAAGCACAAAACTCAAAACTTGTTTTGTGTCCCCACAGCCTTCACAAAGCTGAAGCAGCACATCGGATGGCGACACTGTCTCATTGTGCTTGGGGTTTTTCAATCTTGTATTATTGCTTGTGGCCTTCTTCTTCGTCCAATCATCATTCGGCCCGAGCTTGAAAAGGAAGACAATGAAATAGTAGAGCAACTCCCTCTGGAACACCTGCAGGATGTTTATGAGCTGGAAAATGAACAAACCAGAACCTCCATCAGTTCAGGAACTTCCCAGAGTTCAGAGGACTCTGGCGTCACTTCCCTTTCTGCCTCAAATGTGGATTTGGGGATAGCAGGAGGAGAAATCAAGGCAGAGTGGGAGCTGCAGGGCCAAGAGGAGCGGGATTTGTCATCATCCACACCTCCCTCCCCAATCAAGGTGTATTCTGAGCCGAACATATCAGGTCCTCCCGTTTCAACCCAATCCAAACTGTTGGATTTCTCTGTCCTGAAAGACGGTGCCTTCATTTGCTACTCGCTCTTCGGCCTCTTCGCCACACTGGGCTTTTTTGCCCCTCAGCTCTACATCGTCGAACTGAGTAAAAGCCATGGCGTGGAGCCCAGCATGGCGTCCTATATGCTCTCTGTCATGGCAGTGGCCGAGATCTTTGGCCGTCTGTCCATCGGCTTATTGCTGAACAAAGTCCCTTGCAGAAAGACCCTAGTGTTGCTCTGGTGTGTTGTTTTTTTGTGTCTGGTGCTGGTGGCCTTCACCGTCGTACGAGACTTCTGGGGCCTGGTCGTCTGCTGTGCCATCTACGGCTACTTCCTTGGCACCGTGGGCTCCACGCACATTCCCATGCTGGCAGAGGAGGATGTGGTGGGCATTGATAAAATGGCCACATCTGTGGGAGTCTACATTTTTATTCAGAGCTTTGCTGGACTTGCCGGACCACCTCTAGCAGGTAGAACATTGTTTGGCTTTGTCACATTGTCCTGGCTGTATTTCCATCCTAAAATGTTGTTACCTTTCTCTCCAGGTGTATTGGTGGACATCACAGATAATTATGGTGCTGCTTTTTACTCCTGTGCCGTCGGGATGGGGCTCAGTGCCGTCTGTCTAGCTCTGGTTGGTCCAGTCAAGTCTGGCATGTGCCAGAACCGGAAAGGTGGACCAGTGGATGACGGAGACAAAACTTTCCAGGACAACGACCTGCCAGACTTTTTGGAGGTGGATATGGCAGTAGAGGAAAGCCCCATGAAAAAGTATATGTCTGGAGATGACACTGGTTTAATTTGAGACTGGAAGAGGCCCAGCAGATGAAAAAGAAACAACAAAACGACACTGGAGGAAACCAACAAATTTCCATCTATTGACAGCTGCTGCTCATTTTGCAATCTCAGGTGTCACTCAATCTGACAAGCTTGAAGCTCAACTCTAAAGGAGACCAAAGACAGCCATGAAGGAGCATGTGGTTTCAAGTCTACACACGGTCTGCTCATAAAGACTTAAACACCAGATCCATTCCATTTTATTTGCACTTTCCGCATTGAGGTCTAGAGCTACACTCCTCACTCATGAAGAGACCACATTAATCCCCACATGAGCAAGCATAGCAAGAGAAATTGTGCAGTGCACGCAAGATCCCTACTTGGGTTAAGACATGCAACCTGTCTGCATGTCCGTGATCATCAAGATTGAGATGTCTGTGCAGAATAAGACCGAAACATAAAAAAAAGTGCATCAGGTCGTGTGCAATTTTCGTGATCTGAGTGCATGCAATGACAATATAAAAACAAAAGTCATCTGAAATGTCGTCGATACACACAGCTCGTCTGACTTCTCTGAGTTCAACTATATTTCGCGTATTCAAGTCACAGCAATTATTTGCAGTCATCAACTGAATCAGGGAGCTCCTACTCATCTTGGAACTAGTCTTATAGTGTCTCGAAGGCAGCGAATGTTCATTTCAAGATTTTGCACAAGTTTAATTCTTGTTTTCACTCTAATACATTGATTTTTATATTTTGTCACTCTGCTCATATTCATTGCCATTCAAATGACCTTGTTACACAACAGCATACATGTTGGAGAAGCGATAATGATCTGAAATATCAGTGTTCGGAATACAGCGGACCTCTGCATACTCACAGACTTAATTTTTTTGTTTTGTTTTTCAGTATTTAAAAAAAACCTTTTTTTGTGAGAGGCAACCTCTTGTTTACGTACAGAAAGCTTGTCGGTTGTTTATCTCCACTTGTCAACAATTTTGCATGTTTAATTGTTTTTTTTCTTTAATAATTTCAAAAATATTTCAATGTCTGTCATTTATACACAAATATTCACTATGGTTGGACTGATCCGATTTTTCCTGTACAAATAGTGGATGTCCAACGTCATGTAGACCTAAAATGCATCGATACACATTGAACGAGGTAGACATGTCTTCCTTTTTGCAAAATGTTTGAAGGAAATGTTTGTAAGGATAGACATGATGCTCCTCCATTCTCATGACAGTGCACACCCTTACCTGAAGTTGAATTCCCTCAACCTTTCCATAGTTGCTGTTTACCTTTTATTTATACTGTTTCGAATTATCATTTGTTTATTGTCAATACCAGTTGTTTTTTGAAACAAACATTTGCTAGCCAGCTTTGTATTGATTGCATAGTTTTTGGGGTTTTTTTTAATAAAAAAAAGTTGAGAGTTTTGTAGATGGAGTGTGTTGTTGTTTTTTTTTTTTTTTTTTAGATGATTTATTCTTGTAAAAGCATGGGTATCTGCATGTACCTATTTGGTATTGGCCTTTTATTCACACCTCTCTGAGTCTCCGTCAGTTGACTCATCTTTCCGAGACGCCTTGATCTTAGCCTCCAACCGTCTTTTCCATGGTGGATAACGAATCTTGAAAAAACTTTCAGGTGGTACTTCACATAGTCATTGTAATCGGTTTCTTGGTTGCCCAGTTTTCATTCTTGCCATGATCTTATCTCTCAGGTCAGTTGCTGCCTCGCTCAGCATTTCATTCATTGGGGCTGGCCTCCCTATCTCTCGTCTAACCTCTTCCTCTGATGTGGCAGCCTGGGGCCCTTCACCTCGGAATTTGTGTTGTACCTCATCAATCTCAAGTTGTGATAGCAATTGCCGTTTGTAGATATTGGAACACTAAGCAAGACCTTAACTCATTCACTGCCAGACGATGTGCAAAAATGTGTGCCCTCCAGTGCCAGGATTTTTGGCATCATCACTGGAATTCAGGGCAGGACCCACAGAATATTGAGTTTTAAGACTACATAAACGTTCAATGCAGTGTTTAAGACTCTCTTCTTATGAAATGATAGTTTTCTGCCCAATCATGCTTTGAAGGTAAATTCCCGTACACAAATGATTCCGAACAGTATCCACAATGTGAAAACTTTGTGTCTAGTTGTTTCGTGGTCAACCGTGACTATGGGATTCGAAGTAACCATTGAGCCTCCATTCTCTGCATGTAACCCCTCTGACTAGGGTTGCTCGAGTAGTAGCATTCCAACAGAGCCATGTTATCGCATCTTGTCCATCTCCGCTTTGTTCCAGTAACCCATTTTTCATCAAGGTGCTCTGGTTCCCCAGCACCTGACGCGGACCTTGTTTGGCCGGGCGACCACTGAGCCGGCATGTCATCCAATTTATTGTCTCTCATCATTCATTGTATGAGGTAGGCATTAGCGTGACTGAGCTATCCAGCTAGCTTGATAGGTAATAGATAGCTAGCTAGATAGCCAGCTAGTTAGTTAGATAGCTAATAGACAGAAAATAGCTGGCTAACTAGATAACCAGCCAGCCAGCGAGATAGCTAATAGACAGCAGCAGATCATCGAAAAACACGGATGAGGTGTACGTTTGTGTGACTTAGCTGTTCCTGCCCAAGTACCAGTTCGCTAAGTCGACCATTGCTACCATCCATTGACAACTTCCATCACAAAGGTAAATAAAATGACTTGATTATACAGTACAGAGTTTATTTCTTTAATAACAATCCAGTAGCACATCTATTATACACAAAATAATGTATATTTTGTGTAGTTCTAAGGCCTATTCAGTAGAAAATTATGTTTTATGGGGATCTGGCAATGGATTATTATCATGTTAACGGTTTCTTATGGGAAATAAATGTTTGGCACATGAACTTTTCGCCTTACACACACTTTCTGGGAACCAATTAAGTTCGTGAGCTGAGGTATGACTATAATATTTTTTTTTGCCCCCTCAACATCATTCACAACTCAATAAACAATAAGTCTTTTTAAAAAGAAAACATTGTCTTTCATTTTGGGGGGGGGGGGGGGCAATAAAGCGGTCTGGAAAATGGATGGATGTTTCAAATAAACCAAAACACATGCTTCTGGTCTCTAAAATTAAAATAAAAAAAATCATGTGAAACACGGAATGGCTCGATGAAACGTTCAATTAATTGCTGTTATATGTAAAGAACATCCACCAAGGTACCCCCCCCCCACCCCCTCACTACATTTTTAACACACCAAATCTGGCCCCATTTGTAAAAGTGTTGGACACCCCTGATTTACATTAACGGTCAATGTCTTTTTGTAACTGCAGTTGTTGATTGTTGGAGGGCTTGTAAATGAGATATTTAATTTGTTTTATAGTCTCGGAATGAGTTGCTGCTTCATTGAATGCCCTTTTCACCATTTCTCCATCTTGCAAAGTTTTTGCCTAAATGATGAGCTGACACCCAGAATGATGCTTCAGTGACTACTTTCTGCATTGGTACTCATTTGTTTCTTTTACTCATTTGTGGTGTGTGATTGTTTGCGATTATATGACTGTGCTCTTTGAAAGAGTTCCGTTATGACAAAAAAAATGCAGTTGCACCTTATTTTTTGTAATAACCAAGCACAGGCCATGCAATGATTATCAGAAGGGTCCCATTATCAAACAATGGTTCGGACCATGTCGGTCTGGTCTGAGACAGATGGCAGTTTTTTTTTTTATTCAACCCGTACAGCACTGGTGTCAAAGTCAAGGCCCCTGGGCCAAATTTGGCTCACATAATTTTATTTGGCCCGCAAAAGCAAATCAAGCATGTCAAGTACCATGATGCTTGCTAAATTCAGAACCAAAATTTCAAATTGTTGTATGTAACTTGTCGCCTGCTGCTGAAAAAAAAAATGAGCTTGACATCCCTCCCGTACAGGCACAGCAGTTACTACAGTGAACCGTTTACCATGTTACCAAGTTACAGGGTGCATGAAAGAGTTAATTTTGCAGGGATGAGACTGTCTTTTGTGCGGATTCAAATTGCTTAGAAATATTATCATTAAATATTCTGAAATACAGTAAAGTCTCGTTATATCGATATTCAAGGGAGTCCGAAAAAATATCGATATAACCGGGACTATCGATATATCCGATCCCGTTTGCATGTAATTTTCTCCGTGCGTGCATAGAAATAGTATCGATATAACCGGGACTATCGATATATCCGATATCGATATAACGAGACTTTACTGTATCTTCATGTGACATTATGACATTTATGTTTCCGTCGTGTGTGTTTTACAGTAGTTGCGTGTATGAGAACATTTGAAAAGTTGAATGTGTTTCATGAGTTTTTCATTCTTCTTCTTTTCCTTTCGGCTTTTCCCCTCAGGGGTAGCCACAGCGAATCAATGTCCTCCATCTAACCTGGTTTTGTGCATCCACTTCTCTCACACCAGCTACCTTCATGTCCTCTTCAACAACATCCATAAACCTCCTTTTCGGTCTTCCTCTTGATCTCATGCCTGGCAGTTCAAGGCTCAGCATCCTTCTCCCGATATAGTCACTCTCTCTCCTCTGGACATGTCCAAACCATCTCAGTCTGGCCTCTCTGACTTTCTCTCCAAAGCCTCTAATATGAGTTGTCCCTCTAATGTACTCATTCCTGATCCTATCCAACCTGGTCACTCCCAAAGAAAACCTCAACATCTTCAGCTCTGCTACCTCCAGCTCTGATTCCTGTCTTTTCTTCACTGGCACTGTCTCCAGTCCAAACATCATGGCTGGTCTCATACACCTTTCCTTTCATCTTATACACCTTTCCTTTCATCCTAACTGAAACCCTTCTATCACACATCACACCTGACATTTTTTTCCAGCCGCTCCAGCCTGCCTAGACACGCTTCTTCACCTCTTTTCCACACTCTCCATTGCTCTGGTCAGTTGACCCCAAGTACTTAAAATCCTCCACCTTCTTTATTTCTTCTCCCTGTAGCATCATTCTCGGACTCTTCTTCTGTACAGACCCACACCAATACAAAAAATGAATACCTCTACATTTCAACATATGAAGACAGACAAAAATTGGATTCCATTGGATTAGCGATTATTAACGTTTACATTTCACAGCAGCAAAGTGATGAATATAGGAGGAAAGGAAAGGAATCGATGAATGTGAATTGTGTGAAAGCAGCCACTCTGGCGGTGCCATCTTGAAGTCAAAAACAACAACAACAAAAAAAAACAAATATGAATTTAAGGGCGTTTTGACTAGTCGTACAGGAGTTCTTTTTAGTTTATTTTATTAATGTAAGATGTAGTTTCATATGCGCCCCAGTAGTCGAGTGGCTAGCACATTGACTTTGCGGTCGTGGGTTTGAAATCAGCTCCAGCCTTTGTGTGGAGTTGGCATGTTCTTCCTTGGCCTGCGCGGGGTCCTCCGGTTTCATCCCACATTCCAAAAACATGAATGGCAGGCTGATAATATACTCCAAACAGTGGGGATGAAGCCGTTAGAAAAATGAATGGAGCGGATGGGAAAATGAATGGAGAAAAAATATTTCATTTTGTTTTATTCACATATTATTTCTTTTAATGCAAGAACTGTCACGATCTGGTTGGCGACCAACGGGTAGTGGTGTCGGCCCCGCCCTCAGTTGCACAGGTGTTGGTCGTCTTCATCAGTGGCAGTTAAAAGGACTCCTGGCACGACCATTCGATGTCGGGTCATTCTTTGCTGTGCATGTGTTTGCTACACCATGTCAACTTTGTTTCATCTTGGCAGACTTTTACTCTTGGTTTTCTTTGATTCTTTGTACTTTTCTGTTCAGATGACTTTATTTTAGATTTTGTTTCTGCTGAGTTTATTTTAATACAATTTGTCAAATACATCCTGCTGCTCCCTCCTGCCTGCTTTTTTAGGATCCACAACCATCACCACCTTGCAAACCGTGACAAAAACATTGGCGTGCATACATTACCACACCGTTTCTTGACGGAACTAATCAAAATGTCATCGATTTCAGCCGTCAAACTCGTAACTGACTGCCTCGGCCGTGAGTGCGCGAACACGTGTGCCGACGTCTGAATACGAAACAGAAATCAAGGCACTCAGTTTAGGACGCGCCTTTCATGTTGTCTCTTTGCTATCATTTGTCTGCTGCATGCGTCCTTGAGAGTTAACAATTAAAGTAAACGATTGCTCAGCAGTCAGGAAGATGCCCTCAAGAAATATAAGTGGAAATACTGCTTCATTCGTGACAAACCTATGTTAAAAGTTGAGACAAGTGAGCGCGCAAGAAAACCGAGTTTCCACGGCAACGGGACGCCAAACGATTCAGTGCGAGGGAGGGCCATTTCTTTTCGTCCAAAATGAATTCTAAGTAAGAATACTAACTAGACCGACGGCTTTGCGTGAATTTTACGGCGATTTGTACTGCAAGTGCGTGTTTAGTTTTTTGCACCTGTGTTGGTCTTAGAAAGAGCCATTGAACCTCATTATTTCAATTGATGCTGAACAAGCTCACCCTAGCTAACGTTGGAAAAGTTGATATGCTGGGGTTTGTTTCCATCTCTGATAGAAATGTCAAAGGTCTTAAGACTCCTGACGTTCAACCGGCGAAATCTGGCAAGTACAACGATTTATACGAGTTTAACACACGACGCACGAACACTGTCCCGTATGTTGCCTTCAGGGACCCCCTTCATCCAGTGGGAAAATACCACGATTTAACATCTGTCATTACTTGATAGGTAGGATTGTTTTCAATCAATTCTTTGTCGTAAGTTTGCATATGTGCACGTTTGTGTTTTAACACCACAGATGGTCAAAATGGATACCATGGAATTAGAGGTCAGATCTCTCAAATCCCTGGACTGTCTCCAGTTGTCAACACAGTTGGTGACATGACGAAGATAGGGAAAAGGGTTGGAGTTTTTGACACTGATTCGGAATACGTCAAGCTTGCAAAACAAGGGGGGCACAAAGGTACTGCCATCTTGCTGTGTGACAGACTTAAATGACATATTTTGGGAGATGCGACCGGTTAACACACAAGCCTTACAGTGCAGAGGTGCAGGGTTCGATTCCAGCAACGGCCTTCCTGTGTGGAGCTGCCATGTTCTCCCTGTGCCTTCGTGGCCTTTTTCCGGGTACTCCCACATTTCAAAAAACATGCTTGGCAGGCTAATAAAACACTCAAAATTGTATTTGAGTGCAAGAGTGAGCACAAATTGTTGTATATCTGTGTGTGCCCTGAAATTGGCTGGCAAACAGTCCAGGGTGTATCCTGAAGACTGCTAGGATAGGCTTAAGCATGCCCACGACTGTTTTGATAATAAACGATCTTGAAAATGGATGGGTGGATGGCAGATTTCTGCGTGACTAGTACCATTAGCAGTGTCTGAAACCCATGACAAAAAGTTACCGGACACCAGGGCAGACAACTCTGAAAAGTTGCCTGCCCCCTTTTTCACAACTTGAAACACAATGAGATGATTAATCGCAAAAAAGTAAATAAAAACATTGTTGCAAAGTATGAATGATTTTTTATTAAGGACCTACCACAAATTTTCTCTTGCTTAATTTGGCATAAATATCCCTTGCGGATGATTTTGCTCCAATTGTCGTTTGTCCATACACTGTTCGGCATGTTGCACAAGGCAATATCTGCGTTGTGTCGTCTGCTATAAGCCACGTGAACTCCTCTTTCCACCATGCTTTTAATAATGATACATTAAAAAGCGCCTTTCAAAACTGTCAAGGACACTTTACAGTCACAGGATAATGTACGTTTACGTTTTGTAGCGTCCTAAATTTTGTTAGCTTCTTTTGAATCTTCTGGGGCTGAGGTTCTGTGCGTCTACTTTGAAAATGATATGCAAATGTGCGACCTTATAACGCTTGGGAAAGACAGAAGCGCGAAGCAGGGTTCTGATTGGCTGCCGTGCCGAGTATGCAAATTGACAAACGAGCCTCCTCCTCCTCTTTTCCCTTCAGGGGTCGCCACAGCGAGTCAATGTCCTCCATCTATCCCGGTTTTGTGCATCCTCTTCTCTCACACCAGCTACCTTCATGTCCTCTTTGACAACATCCATAAACCTCCTCTTCGGTCTTCCTCTCGGTTTCCTGCCTGGCAGTTCAAGGCTCAGCATCCTTTTCCCGATATAGTCACTCTCTCTCCTCTGGACATGTCTAAACCATCTCAGTCTGGGCTCTGACTTTCTCTCCAAAGCCTCTTATATGAGTTGACCCTCTAATGTACTCATTCCTGATCCTATCCAACCTGGTCACTCACAAAGAAAACCTCAACATCTTCATTTCTTCTACCTCCAGCTTTGCTTCCTGTCTTTTCTTCAGTGGCACTATCTCCAGTCCAAACTTCATGGCTGGTCTCACCACTGTGTTATACACTTTTCCTTGCATCCTAGCTGAAACCCTCCTATCACACATCACACCTGAAAATTTTAAGTACTTGGGGTTGACTCCAAGTACTTAAAATCCTCCACCTTCTTTATCTCTTCTCCCTGTAGCATCACTCTTGCACTTGGATCCCTCTCATTCATACACATATATTCCGTCTTGCTGCGACTTATCTTCATTCCTCTCCTTTCCAGGGCATATCTCCACATCTCTAGTTTCTCCGCCATCCGTTCCCCGTTCTCGCTACAGATCACAATGTAATCTGCAAACATCATGGTCCAAGGAGATTCTTGTCTAACATTGTCTGTTAGCCTGTCCATCACCATAGCAATTAAGAAGGGGCTCAGAGCTGACCCCTGGTGGAGTCCCACCTCCACCTTGAATTCCTCAGTAATACCGACAGCGCACCTCACAACTGTCTTACAGTCATGATACATGTCTTGCACCGCTCTGACATACTTTTCCGTCACTCCAGACTTCCTCATGCAATGCTACAGCTCTTCTCTTGGCACCCTGTCGTACACTTTCTCCAGATCTACAAAGACACAATGCAATTCCTTCTGACCTTCTCTGTACTTCTCTATCAGCATTTTTAAAACAAACACTGCATCTGTCGTACTCTTTTTTTTTGGGCGTGAAGCCATACTGCTGCTCACAAATGTTCACTTCTGCTCTTAGTCTTGCTTCAACTCTCTTTCCCAGAGTTTCATTGTATGGCTTATCAACTTTATTCCTCTGTAATTAGTACAACTCTGCACATCTCCTTTGTTCTTAAAAATGGGCACGAGTACACTTCGTCTCCATTCTTCAGGCATCTGTTCACCATCTAAGATCTTGTTGAATAACCCAGTCAGGAACACCACCGCCACCTCTCCAAGACACTTCCATACCTCGATTGGTAAATCATCAGGCCCGAGTGCCTTTCCCCCCCTTCATCCTCTTCAGCGCCCTCCTCACTTCATCCTGGCTAATGTTTGCTACGTCTTGGTCCACAACTGTCACGTCTTCTAGTCTTTGCTCCTTCTCATTTTCCTCATTCATCAATTCTTGACCAACGAACCTAAATTCCAAAATTTCCAAACCGAGCGAAGATTTTGTAACCAGAATAATTTATTCAGATTTTGAAATCTTTGTTCAAACATTTGCTTTATTGAAAAAAGCAAACATTTGATTTGAAAAAGAAATGTCTTTTTTTCCTCAAAAGGTTGTCGGCGACCCGGGCGGAGACGTTTTGTAAGTTGTACACCTGACGTAAAAGTTGCACGCCCCAGGTGTCCGGGCAGTCCTTATTTCAGACACTGCCATTAGGCAAGCTGTTCACACGTCGTGGTCGTACTGAGTATGTGGTCGTACTATTAGCATGTAATTGTGAACACAAGTTTTGTCTTACTAGCAACATATATTCCACAGGGCTTCTGTACTTTGATGAAACACCTACATCCAAGGCCAAATCTTTCAACGCCGCAGATTCACTCTTGGATGGTCCAATAGACGCTCCTGGTAACCAAAGGTGCATGTGGACAGTTAAATATAGTTTCAATCACCAGGAATGACCCTGGACCAAATTCATTTTGGGTCTGATATGTTTAATAACAAAATCTTACTGTGTTTTAACCCACTAGTGTCATTTGCACCAAAGAGAAGAAAGCTTTCTCACAAAGGCCACTACCTCCTTTTTGGACAGACAATATGTCTGCATGGGAGCGGGATGATGCTAACCCTCCCAGGGAGAAGGTAAATATTGTTGTACACATGGAACGTCAAAAACGCAAATTATTTCATTTACATAAGTGTTCAGAGGCAGACCATCATCAGATTTGAAGCACATTTTATTTATTTTTTTGTTTGGACCACACTGGGAAAACATGTGAAGTCAAAAGGCAAATTATTTCAATAACATCATAAGTAGGTAACCATAACAAGCTGTTAGAATCAGGTCGGGTTAATGACCATGATCAAATTTTTCTAACAATGAGCCATTAAGGCATTGCGACCTAATGTTTTGCAGAAAACCAATTCCGAGAAACAGTTGGTGCAATGTCAGGCGTCAAGTCAAAACAACGGAGGAAGCAAATTCAGGAGGACGTAGGTACTTTTTATTTTTTGCTCACAAGAGAGGGCTATTATACTATAACTTAATTTATTGTTACAAGAACAGATCCGTCCTATCTATGGTTTATAAAGGCACTTTAATAGTCTAAAATTGAAATATTGTAAATTATGAGTATCAGCATTCAAATCAAACATCGACTTCAATGGTCTGCAAATGCTTCCTGGGACTTGCGTTGACCTGACATTTGGCTTAGTCCAAAAAAGACTCATTTAAATACTCATAACAGGAAAGATATCCAGAAGATAGTCTTGTCCCTGCCATGAGAAAAAAAGTCATATAAGGTTACAGGTATTTCTCAAAAGGTGGACATTTTCAGAGTACTGTATCCCTCAATCAGCAAATGTGATTTTTTTTTTAAATATGACATACAGTCCTCTCCATGAGTCGTCACCTTACCGTGGTGGAGGGGTTTGTGATGATCCTAGGAGCTAGGTTGTCTGGGGGCTTTATGCCCCTGGTAGGGTCACCCCTGGTCACCCCTGGAAAACAGGTCCTGGGTGAGGGACCAGACAAAGTATGACTAAGAAGACCCCATATGAAGAAAAACACAAATGGATTTGGTTTTCCCTTGCCCGGACGCGGATCACCGGGGCCCTCTGGAGCCAGGCCTGGAGATGGGGCTCGTTGGCGAGCGCCTGGTGGCCGGGCCTACACCCATGGGGCCCGGTCGGGCTCAACCCGAAGAGGAAACGTGGGTCCCCCTTCTCAAGGGCTCACCACCCATGGGTGGGTCCAGAGGGGTCGGGTGCATTGTGAGCTGGGCAGCAGCCAAAGGCGGGGACCCTGGCGGTCCGACCCTCGACTGCAGAAGCTAGCTCTTGGGATGTGGAATGTCACCTCTCTTACAAAGAAGGAGCCCGAGCTGGTGCACGCGGTTGAAAACTTCCGACTAGACATAGGGGCGCTGCTGACCTCGACTCGAGACGTCATGAACCGGTGGGCAGAGTACTTTGAAGACCTCCTCAACTCCACCAACACGCCTTCCTTGGAGGAAGCAGTGTCTGGAGACTCCAAGGTGGGCTCTCCGATCTCTGTGGCTAAAGTCACCGAGGTGGTTAAAAAGCTCCTGTGGCAAGGCCGGGGGTGGATGAGATCCGACCGGAGTTCTTAAAGGTTCTGGATGTTGTGGGGCTGGCCTGGCTGACACGCTTCTGCCACATTGCGTGGTCATCGGGGAGAGTGCCTCTGGATTGGCAGACCGGGGTGGTGGTCCCGCTTTTTAAAAAAGGGTGTGTTCCAACTACAGAGGGATCACACTCTTCAGCCTCCCTGGAAAGGTCTATTCAGGGGTTCTAGAGGGGCGGGTCCGTCGGAAAGTCTAGCCTCAGATTGAGGAGGAACAGTGTGGTTTTCGTCCCGGCTGCGGAACAGTGGATCCGCTCTACACCCTTAGCAGGGTCCTCGAGGGTGCATGGGAATTCGCCCAACCAGTCTTCATGTGCTTTGTGGACTTTGTGGAGAAAGCGTTTGACCGTGTCCCTCGTGGAGTTTTGTGGAGGGTGCTTCGGGAGTATGGGGTACAGGAGCGCCTGATACGGGCCGTTCGGTCCCTATACGACCGATGTCAGAGTCTTGTTCGCATTGCCGGCAATAAGTCGGAATCGTTTCCAGTGAAGGTTGGGCTCCGCCAAGGCTGCCCTTTGTCGCAGATTCTGTCCATAACTTTTATGGACAGAATTTCTAGGCGCAGCCGAAGCGTTGAAGGTTTCCGTTCAGGTGGCTTCAGTATAGCATCTCTGCTTTTTGCAGACGATGTGGTACTGTTGGGGCCTTCAAGTGGAGCTCCAACTCTCTCTTGAGCATTTCGCAGCCGAATGTAAAGCGGCTGGGATGAGAATCAGCACCTCCAAATCTGAGACAATGGTTCTCAGGCAGAAAAGGGTGGAGTGCCCTCTCCGGGTCGGGGAGGTGATTTTGCCTCAAGTGGAGGAGTTTAAGTATCTGGGAGTCTTGTTCACAAATGAGGGTGTAAGCTGTGTTGATTTTACGCTGAACATATCGTTCTGCATTGTGCCCAAAGGTTAAATTTTGGTTTCATCTGACCCGAGCACCTCTTCCACGTCACCAGCCATTGTGCACTGCTGTTACTGTGAACTCTCCTCCCATATGCCTTTCTAGTATCTTTCAGTTTCAAACCTTGGAGGGTATTCTCTGCTGTTAGAACCCTGTCACTGAGCATGCACTTTCGCAGGTTGTGTTGCTAACAGCCTGTTTATTCGTTTGGCCTCATTCGCTTTCATGTACCTCTTTATACGAGAATGTGACAAAATGTGCGAAAGTTCAAGGAGTATGAATACTTTTTCAAGCCACTGTATCTATATATACAGGTAACATCTGACTTACAACCTGGTTCTATTCTCGTCGCCGCGTTCCCACACACCTGAGCGCCGACGCCCGACCCGTCACGGCTCTAGTCCCGGTCGGGGTGAGCCTCTCCCCATTCTCGGCGCGGCGGTCCCGCGAGCCCAAGCGCCAACGCCTGACCCGCCTCGGCTATAGTACTGGCCGGGGGACCCTCCCCCAACGCCGTCCTCGGCAGTCCTGCACGCCCAAGCGCCGACGGCCACCTGCTGTAGTCCTTGCCGCACCGTGGCCGGCGTCGGTGGACACTCCCCCTTCTGATGCCATCACACGGTCGATTGCTGTGCGAGAGTGAGATGCTGGCTGGCCAAAATTGTCGTACGCATTGCCACGCTGCTAGCGTGTTGCGGTGCCAGGCGTTCAATTAAAATTTATAAAATAAGGCCTGGCAGTCGTGCTCGTAAATACGGGTGGTCATAAGTTGAGCCGGTCGTAAGTCGGATGTTACCTGTACATATAAAATAAAAGACTCTGGAATTCTCATGAAACACCGGAGGACTTTCATCTTTGACACAAACAAGTCCATGCAAAAATATATTCTATTAAAGCATACAGACAAACAGGAATTGCTGGTCATAACAAACAGGAAAACAATATATTAACAAAAAGCATCTGCGAAGGCAAGGAAAAATAAAATTTGCAATATCAAACAAAATGACTGGAGTCCAAAGTCACAAAAGCAAAAACACAAGCAAGATCAAACACAAAACACAAATAATTACAAAGTGAGAGGCTCATCGACAAAAACAAAAAATGATAAGAAGTCGATAAACAACACTTGAGCAAGAGCACCAACAAGGTCTGACATACTTGGCAATTAGAAAGTATTTTAATACATTGCCATCTTGATGAACAGTTTCACAGCAGGAGTGCACGCTGCAGGGAAAGCCTTCTGCTGCTACCCTTTGGAGACCCACAAGAAAAGGAACATGACAATAAGATGAGAAAAAATAAGAACCTTTTATTTGTCTCACAATGGAGAGATTCGCAATGACATTCTCCATAAACTCAAAAATGAACCAGTAGGAAATCTCCATCATGAAAAATACATTTGAATATAGAAAAATGGAATCATAATTAAAAAAAAAAAAACTATCTACTGACTCTACTAACCTCTGGTCTGCATTATATGTCACTTTTCAGTCGTGATATTTCGTCTCCTGTGCTCTAATCATAAAATATAATTGATGTACCTTTCCCCCTCCTCACAGTGTATGTACCAAGAACACCTCTCCAGTCAACATGTCGAAGCTATTGAGTTTTGGTTATGTTGACGAGGACTAACTCAATGAGTGAGGCTGAGTCAAGTGCAACATAATTGTCCAGCTCACCGACAGTTTAAAGTCATTTTAATAGCTGAAATCATGTTATTGATTTTTCATATGCATCTGATTTTCAAGATTTAATAAAAAGATTTGAATCCAAACTGAAAGTTACTCATTGCAAAAACATTTTGACATCACTATGTTAATATTATACATCGGTGAAGGGTAGGCAGGGTGAGACCAGCCATGATGTTTGGACTGGAGACAGCGCCACTAAAGACAGGAAGCAGAGTTGGAGGTAGCAGAGATGAAGATGTTGAGGTTTTCTTTGGGAGTGACCAGGTTGGATAGGATCAGGAATGAGTACATTAGAGGGACAACTCATATTAGAGGCTTTGGAGAGAAAGTCAGAGAGGCCAGACTGAGATGGTTTGGACATGTCCAGAGGAGAGAGAGAGAGACTATATCGGGAGAAGGGTGCTGAGCCTTGAACTGCCAGGCAGGAGACCGAAACAAAGACCTAAGAGGAGGTTTATGGATGTTGTCAAAGAGCACATTAAGGTAGCTGGTGTGAGAGAAGAGGATGCACAAGATGGAGGACACTGATTTCCTGTGGCGACCCCTGAGGGGAAAAGCCAAAAGGAAAAGGGTGAAGGGTAAATGATGGAGTTTAAAGATAAATATGGTACACTCGAGAAACAAAATATTAATGTAATGCTCAGTTTGCAGGAATTTATGTCAGTGGTGCTGAGGCCAACTAAACTGTTTTCAACCTCTAATTATCGGATTTATTCATCTCTGTTTAACTCCGAGGGCTGCCCGGAAGTCAAGTGGTTCGCTCGTTCGGCCTCAGGGTGCAGTGGTACTCTGTTCGATTCCGACTCGGCTTCTTCCTGTGTGGAGTTTGAATGTTCTCCCTGTGCCCGCGTTGTTTTTTTTCAGGTACTCGAGTTTGCTCCCACATTCTAAACGTATTAATGGCAGGCTGAACACTCCAAATTGTCCTGAAATGTGTGAGCGTAAATGGTTGCTCGTCTCTGAACAGTTCAGGGTGTGCCCCTCCATAAGAAAATGGATGGATGGATGTTCATGTCTGAGTTGTCGCTTGTGCAGTTCTGATAGTTTAATTTGTGCATCTGCATTTGAGGGGGTGGGCAGTAATATAATTCAGGTTTACCTTTCATGTAAACGGCACGTGAAATGCACCATTCAGTAAATTACTTGTGAAAAGCATTTCACAATAATGTGTAAAAATATTTCATTGGTGCAGTTGTGTGTGTTCTTTCACACATACCGAAATTCATCAATCAATCATCAATTCAAGGGGTCGCCACAGCGAATCACTGTCCTCCTTCAAAGGTTTGTTTCGGCCAAGCTTTTACATCGGATGCCCTTCCTGACACAACCCTCTATTTATCCGGGCTTGGCTTGTGTCCCATTGAGACTACAGAACAAGCAACTGTATGAACTTAGTATATATACTATTACTATGCACTATATACTTACAAACAATTGTTTGCACTGTTGCTCTTGGGACCTGCAGCTGCTTTGAAATGGCTGCAAGTGACTTTCCTGACTTGTTCAAGTCAATGATTTGCTTTTTCAGATCCATGCTGAGCTGCTTTGACTTTCCCTTTGGAGCGCTTGTGGGTGTTTGAATCCAATGAGCACTATTTAAATGGCCTCAGGAGGTCACCTGCTGTAGTGGCTCATTCCGCTGACATAACTTTCTCAAAATTGCTAATTCGTATTGGTGTATGGACTGTGTATTTATGACCCAGCAGATGTGCTCATTTTTTTCTGTCAATCCATAATAAAGTCATAAAGAATTTCATGAATGTTTTTGTGACAAAGAAGTATCTGTTCCAATCACTCTATCAGAGAAAATTCTTTTTTTTTTCCAGAAAGTTAGCTCTTTACTTGTTTTCCACCGGTGTGTCAACACAGCCATATACAGTATGATACGCGAAACATACTATACTAAGTTCACAATCATAAAAATGAATACAAATCATTGGATTTATTGAGAAGCAAAATGGTGAGACAGCATAAGTTAGACTACTATGAAAAAAACAACACAAGAGTTAAGATTTATTACATGTATTTGATATATGAGGACATCAGACAGCCAGTGTAAAATTTTAGAAAACCTATAAAACTTTGTGAAAATCTGAATTAGCAAAAAGGTACAAAATGTGACTTTGAGCAGGTTATATTTCTTGGTTGACATTGTTACAATTAGCTCTCACAAGAGCCGAAAAACCAACAGACCAGCATGTTGAACTTCATCCGGAATTACAAGTGAGATTCCGAGTCACTCTTGTATCAAGTTTCCATCAGAAATGTGGAATGTTGGAAGGCATGGCTTCCAGCGATGTCAAATGGGGTTATATGTATGCGGCTGGGCTTGATACCTGCTTCAAGAAAAGGACGTACCACACCTCAAAATTCCCATTTTATCCCTGATTCAATTTTGAGCATACCCTCATGAGCACAAGCAAAATACTGCAGTGTGTTGCTCTTAGCACCACCACCGGTTTCGACATGGTCAGGTGAAAACGGACGCCAAACAGAAGGTGGTTACTGTAAACATACTTTTATCATGAAACACGTCCTGGTAAACCAGCGCACTTAGTCCATGAATGAAGGCCTTAAATTCCATCAATTCAATCACTTTGCTGCTGTGAAATGTAAATGTCTCCACAGCAAGACTAATAAAGGCAAATCCATCCATCCATCCCTTCAATTTTTTTTTAATTGTGGCATCAATTTTCCCTACAGTCAAATTCCCATCACTTAGTTCCGCATAATCAATTGCTGTCTGAGGGTGTTGGCCTGTTCTGGTATGATGTCATCCTTTCTTTCAAGTGTTAACGAAATGACATGTTCTGTGCTTGTCTGCATGGTCACAAAGTGGTCGGCCATATATTAGTACAGGCATAATTATACAGTATGGATGGTATCAAAGAGGACTTAATTATTTTAGATGTCTGGGGTCAACGCAGTTTAGTGAAATACTACCGCACTAATGTCCGTCCATATGTTGTATCAGCCAATAATCTTGCCGATCTGGTAATAAGTTCAGGTCATTCAGGCAATACGAGGAATGGCAAAGAGAGTAAACAGAAAATATTTTTTTAAAAACGTGACTTGTGAAGGCCTAAATAAGTGATTTCTGGCACTTTTGTATGAAAATAACGAATTGAACCCTTTTCCCATGGATGTGGGACAATGTATTCTGAAAGGACGCAGTCCCATTCGGGATACGGCCAACTTACGCCTTGGAGCAGTTGAACCGACAGCCACCACGAAAATCGTGTTTATGATGCCTATACGTGCACATGAATGGTAACCTGATTTTTTTTCCACTTTAAAACTAACCTTGTTTCAATCAAGGAAAACTAAAACAAATGCCCTTTTCTCGTTTGATCATAGTGCCTACATTGTCCTCTACACGAAATGTAATTGCGCATGAATCTGTTTACGTCTTCAAATCCTACCAAATGTTGATATTCCTATAACACGTGACATAAAAAGTGTTACAAACAAGACATTTAGCTAGCTTTTAAGACGTATGAGCATTTTTCTCACAAATGCCATTTTAATTCAGACTTCCAAGCATTCTGAAGAGCCCATTCTTTTCACCGTCTGTTCGGGATTGTACTGTCAAGCAAAATATTTTCCTGGCTCTATTAATGTCCTCGCGGAAGCGCTCCGATTGACAACATTTTGTACATCAGTTAACACATAGGTCATTAACAACTACTTGAAAGAACAAATGGAAAGCAGTGAAGTGGATCCTTGAAAGAAAATAAGTATTTGATCACCCTGCTATTTTGCTATTTCTCCCTCTTAGAAATCATGGAGGAGTCTGACATTTTCATCGTAGGTTCATGTCTACTGTGAGAAAGATAAAAAAAAGAAAAATCCAGAAATCCCATTGCATGATTTTTTTTTAACAATTTATCTGTGCGTTACAGCTGCAAATAAGTATTTGAACACCTGTATATCGTCTGGAATTCTGACCTTGAAAGACCCGTTAGTCCGCCCATTAGAAGTCCACCTGCACTGCATGTATCATCCTGAATCAGATGCACCAGTTTGAGGTCGTTAGCTGCATAAAGACAGCTGTCCACCCCATACTATCCGTAAGACTTTGACTTGGAACATGGTGAAGCCCAAAGAGCTGTCCAAAGACAAAATTGTACAGCCCCATAAGGCTGGAAAGGGCTACTGGGCAACTGCCAATCAGCTTGATGAAAAAAGGTCCACTGTCCACAGCAATCATTAGAAAATGGAAGAAGCTAAACATGATGGTCAATCCCAATCCAGGGCTCGAAATTCGCGGTAGTCCGGTCGCCCGAGGCGACTTAATTTCCCATTTTGGCGAGTTTGTTCAGTTACTAGCCATCCCGGTTGACTAGGTAAAAATATATTCTAAAAAAAATGTGTTTTTATGTTGAAAATATAAACACAGCGTTAACAGAACCTCCATATAGTACGTGTAAACAAATCATAAATGTGCCGTTGAATGTGTTACTACTGTGCATGTATCACGCATCCCGTTGATTCTCGCATACTCTCATGTGATATGACAACCAGATTTCAGTACTCGTCCATATAAATACGCGTCATTCTTGTTCACACCTTCAAAATGTCAAAACAGCTTTTAATGTGGAATTTTCTGAAAGGTGATAAGCTGCCACTTGAGACGGGGAATAAGTGACCTAGGTCAGAAGAAGAGAAAAGGGTTGCTGACAAGGCTTCATTACGATGCGACCGCCCGACTCATGTTTTGTACCCTGTGTTCTGTGCTTTATAAAAACTGCAATTTGACGAAGAAATCCACGTTTGTAGACTGCAATGGCAATTTCAAGTATGAAAGTGTCGTTGCACATGAGGGCAGTGAAAATCACAGTCGAGCAGTGGTTGCAGAGACTGCCCGTACAGCTGTTATCGGTAATAGCCCCGCCGAAAGAATGATCCAAACGCTTAACATGCTAACATTTGACACGCTTATGATAATGTTTTGAACATGTCATGGAAATGCGAAGCATGCACGGCCTTTCACACATTTTGTGTGGCAGTGGCAGTTAGATGACATGACAACATGAAGTTGGTAGGACCCCTCCTATGCAAATACTGTACAGCATTCTGCTGACTTAATTCTGGTGCTCAATTTTATTTATTTTTATTTAATCCTTATTTGCCAAGTTTTGCAATGTCCTGATTATATTTGTATTTTATTGTGGTTCTCTGAATTGTTTCATTGGGGTACTCTGAATTATTCTCTCTTTTTATTGAACAACAGTATCAAAATACACTACACTGTCTGTAAGTAAAGAATCTGCTTAATATTAGATATCAAGTAGACAGGATGAACTTAGTACAACGAGTATCAAAATACGTTTGAAATACAATAAAATGCACAATAACGATGAACAATTGTAGTCTTCGGTGCCATTTTTACACAAGGATGAACTTACTGAGATCAGACACATTTTGGCTAGTTGATTTTCTGATTGGCTAGTAACATTGTAAGGTAAAAAAAAATAAGAATTTATAGGCCAGCAATCGAAGTGGAGCTCCATGTAAAATATCACCTCGTGGGGCCTCAATCATTCTAAGAAAGGTCAGGAACAGTGACGTGCAGTCAGTGGAGGCAGGTGAGGCAGTGCCTCACCTGTCATCATGGAAAGCTGTCATGGAAATATCAAATGAAAAAATAAATTAAACAGTTAGATGTATTTAGTGATTTGTACTTTAAAGTTCTTGTTCTTTAACTTCACCGTTTTAGGATTTTTTTCAAAATCGCTGAATTTACCATTAAAATACTAAGTAGAGACGAGCGGTGACGTCATTGATGACGTCAGTGCCTCACCAGCCATGAACCTCACCGCACGTCACTGGTCAGGAATCAGCCCGGAACTACACGACAGGAGTTCGTCAATGACCTGAAAAGAGCTGGGACGACCGTTTCCAAGGTTACTCTCGGTAAAACACTAAGACGTCATGATTTGAAATCATGCGTGGTACAGAAGGTTCCCTGCTTAAACCAGCACATGTCAAGGCTCATCTTAAGTTTGCATATGACCCTTTGGATGATAAAGAAGAGTCATGGGAGAGTTTTGTGGTCAGATGACACCAAAATAGAACTTTCCTTCTCATAATTCCACTAAGCGTGTTTGGAGGAAGAAGAATGAAGAGAACAATCCCAAGAAACCCATGCCTACAATGAAGCAAGGCGGTGATAGCATCATGCTTTGCGGGTGTTTTTCTGCACATGGGACAGGACGAGTGCACTGCATTAAAGAGGATGACGGGGCCGTTTATTGTGAGATTTTGGGGAACAACCACCTTCCCAAAGTCAGAGCATTGAAGATGGGTTGTGGCTGGGTCTTCTAACATGACAGCAACACGAAGCACACAGCCAGGAAAACCAAGGAGTGGCTCCGTAAGAAGCATATCAAGGTTCTAGCATGGTCCAGCCAGTCTCCAGACCTGAACCCAATCAAAAATCTTTGGAGGGAGCTCAAACTCCGTTTTTCTCATCGACAGCCCAGATACCTGACTGATCTAGAGAAGATCTGTGGAGAAGAGTGGGCCAAGATCCCTCCTTAAGCGTGCGCTAACCTGGTGAAAACCTAGAGGAAACGTTTCACCTCTGTAATAGCAAACAAAGGCTACTGTACCAAATATTAACATTCATTTTCTCAGGTGTTCAATTACTTCTTGGCACCTGTATCACACAAATAAATTGTTTATAAATAATGCATTGTGTTCCTGGATTTTTCTTTTTAGTTAATCTCTCACAGCGGACATGCACCTACGATGAAAATTTCAGACCCCTACATGATTTCTAAGTGGGGGAAATAGCAAAATAGCAGGCTGTTCAAATATGTATTTGTTTCACTGTATATATCACAATTTGCAAACTTTTTTTCCACAGGTAATGCAGAATTCCTGAATTATATGCCACATTTGTTGACGCGCGGATGAAAATATTTAATTGGGTGACTTGTCTCATCGAGTCGATGTGCTGTCATGCATTTTAATTATCTGTTCTTGCTAAATACGACCGTTTGGATGAGAGAATGATGACAACAGAGACACTGACACAGGAGGAGACAACATTTAACGGTAAAACAGCGGAACCTCGGTTCACAATGAAATAGAACATGTCACTTTAATCCTAACGGAACTGTTAAAAACTCATCACCATATAATGGCACCTAAAAACTAAACTTCAGGTGTCAATATTTGTTAAGTTGAAACCATCATATTTACAACATGGATGCTTGTATAGACTTCTTAAAAAGTGGACAGTGAGAGAAGAAAAAAATAAAATCATGACCAGACAGATAAGATGCTCATTGGGTAACAAACATCCTGGCTTTCAGCAATTGGTTTAAAAACTTGGGATTCATGCAATGAAATCAAGGTTGAAAAGGGCTAAAATTAAAAAAAAAAAAAAAAAAAATGAACGATGGCTTCGCCTCAATTTGACTGTTTTTAAATAATTAGTTCTTCACATAGGATTAAATGCCTTGATTCTCAGTACCAAGTACAACCTAGCCCAATGCTTAAAGGACAACCGACGTCTCCGGACAAGTTGTGTCCATAATTTGTAAAATGGCTTCAAATGACTTCTACTGGGCGTATTTTAATAAGATTCCATCGCATATAGCTATATTTTACGCTTTAAGACTCGCGCTGAATATTCAGGAAGTCTTGTTAATGAGTTGGTGACGAGTCCGTACGTGACGTCACGAAAGGAACGCCCCTGACCAAAAAAAAGACGCATTGTAGCGGTCCTTCCATCACGTCAATGTATTTTGCTGTACTTGTTTGGTCTGGGGACCTCGGTTTGCACCCAAAAGCCTCCAGATGAGGGCGTCCAAGCTCCATATAAGGAATTTATCAGCCTGTGGAAACGGAGGTGGCCACAGGAGGCCGCCATTTTGTGACTCTTTTTCGATCAGACATTTCCCCACAATGTTGCCTCATAATGGCACGTAATAAATTCTTTAATCGATTGCAAACATGTATGCTTTTCTCTTCAGAACTATTTGAATCATATTCATAACTGGATGTGTAACAAGAAAGCATATTCTCAGAATCTGAAGCCTTTGTTTTGATTCTCCAGCAATGCAAGACGTCTTGGCGTGACGTCACGAACTGGGGGTGGGACTTTCTGAAAATGCCCAATTCGCAGCTCAATTTTTTGCAGATTTTGGACACTTTAAGTAATTTTTATTGGTGTTTTGCATTTGAATAAACATATCATACTGCGTGTTTTGGGTATTTTAGATGCTATAAAACGTTTTTCTGTTGTCAGTTAAGAAACAAAAAAGTGACGTCGGTTGTCCTTTAAAGCTGCGTCTTTGTCCATTGTATTTTGACAAACATGATTCATTGATAACATTCATGTGAAGATTGGATGTCTTTCACCCAAGAATCAAAGAGGTGCGTGAATGGACATGATCCCCTAGATTTCAAATAAATCTCATTCTCCACATCACATTTATAGTTTTGATCACAACTTGAACTCGTCGCTGGACCTCCATAGATGAAACAAATTGAGTTCAGAGTTGCATAAAAACTTGGATCAGTCAATCAAGATTTTATGGTTGTGGTAGATTCATAACATTTAAACAAATACAAATGAGGACATTTGACATTGGAGGGTCCACTTTATTTCAAATTGAAAAAGTGGCACTTTGGGCTTGGCAGTTCCCACCCGATGTAGAAATTTCATCTTCAGCCAGTTGAAGAACAACGGGGGTGGGGGGGGGTGTTTCTTTCGTCCTGCATCTCGTTTAACAATGTGACCTACATTTTGAAAAGGTCAAACAGATGATGAAAAACTAAAATTGAGCTCATTGATGGGACAAGAGCGCACATGACCCAAGAAATGCAACCGAACCAAAGCTGCAGCAAATAGATTTTTCTTCATGTCCCTGCTTATCTTTGTATGGGAGAGACATTCCCAAAACCAATTTCTTGGTCCTTAAAAGTTATGTAGTTGGTCCCCAAAAAAACAAACCCTCATCAGTATCTCATGGCAAGACACTGAGGCATGCTTGCTTCCAAGTCACGCCTGCATATTAATTGGCAGGCAATCCAGATGCATACCGGATGAATGCAAAAGCCAAACATTACAGGCGGGTTTCGCCTTCAAATCGAAATTAAGTGGTTCACAAATTGCCCTGAGATACAGCTAATCGGGAAATTAAAACAAAAAATCTACTGGACAGTTTGACAAGTGGTTGTCTGTGACATTTCAACAGGGCCCCAGACCTCATCCCACTCCAATGATTATACACAGCCTAACAGCAGTTACAAATCAAAAAGTAGCAAGGCTGTATAAAATATAACTTCACCAAAAATGAATAGGTACATATAAATGTGTTTTCTGTTGGGAAAAGGAACTACAAGATTAGAAACACCACTACAGATGAGTTTTGACAGTGTGTATGTATACTGTATATAAGGTAACATTTGCCTTACGACCGGCGCGACTTACGACCTCCCGTACTTATGACCACGACCGCCAGACCCTATTTAAAATAAAACATTGAGAGAGTTCATTCTGCTTCGGGGCGAGGTGGAGGGTCGGGCATACCGGCGCCGCAACCGGTAGAACACCGGCGACCGGCGACCCAGACCCACACCTGCCCGCCTGCATGGCGTCCGATCGTTTGCAAGTCATTTAGCACTGAGTCTGTATTCAACATTTTTGAATGTATTTTCACAATTTTAAATGGATTTCGACTAACGGCCGTTTGGTCGGAATGGAACCCGGTAGTAAATCGGATGTTACCTGTATACACACACACACATACATTACAGTATATATATATATATATATATATATATATATATATATATATATACATATATACATATATACATACATATATATATACATATATATATATATATACATATATACATACATATATATACATACATACATATATATACATACATACATACATACATATACATACATATATATATATATATAATACAGTAAAGTCTTGTTATATCGATATCGGTTATATCGATAGTACTGATTATTACGATACTATTTCTATGAACGCAAGGAGAAAATTTACATGCCGCAGGATCGGATATATCGATAGTCCGGTTCTAACGATATTTTTTCCGACTCCCGAGAATATCGATATAACGAGACTGTGTGTATATATATATATATATATATATGTGTGTGTGTGCGTGTGTGTGTGTGTGTGTGTGTGTGTGTGTGTGTGTAATACATATATATGTATGTATATACATACACATATATATACATATACATATACATATACATATACATATACATATACATATACATATACATATATGTGTGTGTTTTCCTGTTCACCTAAAAACCAAAGGCCAGCCCATGTGATGCAAGCAAGTGCTGTCAGAGACCAGATTTAAAAAAAGGCTAAAAAAAGGGCTTCGAAAAGGCAAAGCGAGACCTGGGTGAAAGACGCAGCAATAATGTCAGCACCAAGTCAAAACAGGACCCTCTCACGACACACCCTTTCAAGAGTTCTCAAAGCAGCATTGGAAAAAAAGCACAGTGTGAGCATTTGCACAACTCATCAGGAGATCCATTGGAGAGTGGCAATTATGTGGCGTTGGGGGTCGGAGGGGTCATTTACAGTGGTGTGAGGGGTACATATTGGCGAATGGCAACTGTTAAAGTCAGAGTTAATATGTTGAAAAGGGAAATTGGTCGGGTCGTTTTGATAGTAGTGGTGGCTTCGATTCAGTCTATGAGAAAGGAGAGGAGGGTTTGTCAAGAAAGGAGGATGGGTTGGTGAAAGGGGAACAATGTTCCCCTTAAAGGACCGACGTGTAAGGAAGACAGCAGCCCAACATTCAGCATCTGTTTTATCTTCCTCTGGTTCATGTTGAGTGTGGCCCACCCATATCTCCTCGTTGTCCTCCTCCTCTCACTGCAGCATCAGCTGCTTGAGGTTGTCATGCAGGATGGTGTCCTTTACATCGCGAAACACCAGGCGGATGTTCTCAGTGTTGATCGCGGTGGTGAAATGGTGGTACAAAGGCTTCTGCTGGTGCTCTCGTCGCTTTTTGCGAAAACACTCCACTAAGAAGGTCTGGACATCTGCCAGGCTATTGGGGTCGCCAGAGAACTCGCCAAAGTAGTCTTTGATGGATACCTGTTTCACCTTTTCCTCCAGCAGGTCCGTCTTGTTCAGGAACAGAATGATGGAGACGTTGACGAACACTCGGTTGTTGACGATGGTCTCGAAGATGTTGAGGGACTCGCTGAGTCGGTTGGTTTGCCGGTCTTCCATTAAAACCTGGAGATGCAAGCATGCGTGCATGGTTTTTGAGGTTGACGGGTTATTGTGATCGTACTAAGACTAATAAAGGCAAATCCAATCCAATCCAATGCTTGTTGGGAATTCTGTTCCAATGTTGCGCGGTCGGCAGGTGAGGAGATAGCAGGTTCCGTGGCAGGATTGAGTGCGATTGCCCTGCCTCCCTTACAGATCTGTGCCAATGAATTGAATAGCACAGAGGCCCAAAATGATCGAGCAGGGAATGGTCAGTGACACACGTGTAACGCAACGTCTTGCCTGGTCCAAATGACAGAACCATGTTATCTGGTGGTCAGACAGTGTGACTTTGAGAAGGTCAATTCTGTGTGGGCTTCTATATCTGGGAAAAAAATTGTTTTCATTTTCAAATTTTAATGTCACAAGGGTATAATTGGCACACTGATTTTTAGGGATTGTAAATATAAACACTGCAATTATTTTATTCCGTATATCTGAGACTTTAAGTGTTTTCGTAATAACATCGATTCGAATTTTCATTGCGTTGTCTCTCTACTCAAAATATTTGTATGCATCATCCAACCCTTGGTGTCACTGGCGCCAATCAGAATGCCTTTAATCGTCCAACAATGGGGACATTTGCAATATTGTCATTGGTTGCCATGACGACAAAGATGTAATATATTTGTTTTTTGGAAGTGTTTAACATTTCTATGTGAACGTAAAATCGTCTTCCGGTTATTACACTATCACTTCCGGTTCTGTGTCATGTGTTTCGATGTACCAGAGTAATCGGTAGAGACAGAACGAGAGCAATTGCTGGAGAGAGAGAACGACAGTCTAAATTATACAGCATTAAAGTTTATCTACTTGCGGTTTACAAGGTGCACACGGTGCATTATTAATTTGCTTGTTTACTGTATGTCTTGTCAAACATGTCCTTCAGTTTTCACGGTGTAGGATGTAAATGCTTAAAGAGCAAAAAAAAGAAGTGTATAAAGATAAAGCACAAAGTTTCAGAACAATAAAAATACCTTACCCATCTAAAACAGTTTTTGATCCCAGCACGCTTGTCAATTTCCCTCAGTCAATCTTAATCCTTCTTTTCTAACACTTTCGCCATCGTACTCAATGTCGCTTGAGTAGTTCACGCTATCTACCTATGTCTCACGCGCCATTACCACCAGCTAACTGTCGAAGTTACACTACGGCTTGTGAAAACCGATGGGGAAAGCAAGGCAAGGGTGAAACTCGATTTCGCGACAAATCGAGTCATTTGCCGCAAACACGTTTGGAATGGAATTACAAAGCAATAAATGAAAGAAAAAAAAATCAAAGACAAGTGATTCCAGAAGGCATACAAACCTTGTGTGATTACATCCACTATGCCTTTGGTAATATCTTTGTTTCATAATGCCTGCCCCATATCTCACAAAGTGTTGGCGAATACACCTGTCAATAAGTGTCAGGCACGATCCTTTTAGGCTACAACTGGTTCCCACTAATAATCCCTACTAGATGGCATTGGAACATTGAGAGAAACAACTCAATGAGGAATAGAAAGAGAGGTACAATCGCTTCATAAGAGCCACATCGGATGATGATAATAATAATAATAAATTAAATTTATATGTGCCTTTAAAAACTCTTCAGGACACTTGACAGTTAGAGGGTGTGCATATGACTTTTGAACACATTGAATGCTTTTAGGTGCGCATTAGGTGCGGAAAACACAGTACAAAAAAATTGTACTCTGACCAGCATCCCGGATGACAAAAGAACTTCAATTTTATATAAAGCTGTATCGACCTGAATGTGAATCTTTCATGTCTGTGAAGGTCACTCACCTGATCATATTCAGAGGACGACACAAGGAAAAGTATGGAAGTGACTGAGTCGAAGCATTCAAACCAGCGCCGCCTCTCTGAACGCTGACCCCCTACATCCACCATTTTGAAAGGCACATTTTTAATCTCAAAGTCGTACTCGTGGATGCCCTTGGTGGGCTTTCGGGCCAAGAGGATATCCTGCTGGCTGGGGAGGTAGTCCTGGAAAGAAGAAAACCAAATTTACATTTCCGTGCCCCTCAGTTGCTGTGTAGTCAAGATAAATGTGGTGCCTTCACTTCTTGTGTTGCTTTGTTCATGTCCCCATTTAAAACTCAGCATTCCTGGAATACCATGTCGCATAAACAAATGACGGGCTTTTGGAAAGTGTGTGTGTGTGTGTGTGTGTGTGTGTTGCATTCCATACACAACACGCATTGGCCAAGATCATACCAGTGTGCAAGGTATGTGTATGAGCCAGATATTCCACAATCTAATTAGATATCAAACCTTGCTTCCTCTTATTTTTTCATTATTTATTTTTTAACTTTTCTTTTGTATATGGCACAGTGAACAGGTCATTGCATGAGCAGAATTGAGAAGAAATGTAAAACGTTTTCATGAGATGGTTATGTGATCCATGTTTTGTTTTGATGTCTGGAACAGATGATGCTCAATGTGACCATGTTTTCCTTTTCCAATTGTTCTGAAACATTTCAATTAAAAAAAAACTCGCTTCCCAAACCCATGTTCACAGTTCATCCTATGTACAAGACAAAATGAGACACCATTGCATTATGGAAGCCACGGTTGGGGCTTTTGATTAGGCCTTTTCACCGCTCCCTGTAACCTTGACAAATTTATCCATTAAAATAAAAGTCATTTTATCGCATTGTGCATTCTTTGCACGTCGGGATATTTTCTTCATGTCGGGAATGTACGGTCTTGATAGCGAGCGTTTGAATTCATACAAATCAAGTTGTTTAGCTCCATATTCAGGATGAAACGCCGCTTGTGCGCCATATTGTGCATTTTCTGGGGTGCTACATCGGAGTCCAGATCTCCACCGGTTTCATTGCTTACAGAGGGATCGAATTGATACGGAAGGACTTCTTTAATCAATTGCAAACATTTATGCTTTCCTCTTCAGAACTATTTGAATCATATTCATAACTGGATTAGTAACAACGAAGCATCTTCTCCGAATCCATTGTTTTGATTCTGGAGCAAGACAGATTGTGGGTGGGCCAAACCTAACGTGACGTCACAAACAAGGGGGCGGGACTTCCTGAATCTCCCCAGTCCGACATCTCCGGACAAGTTGTGTCAATAATTTGTAAAATGGCTTCTACTGAGCGTATTTTACAAAGATTCCACCGCATATAGCTATATTTTATGTTTTAAGACTCGCGCTGAATATTCCTGTTTTTGAGTTGGTGACGAGTCCATCACTGAAGGAACGCCCCTGACCAAAAAAAGGACACATTTTAGCAGTCCTTCCATCACGTCAATGCATTTTGCTGTACTTTGGTCTGAAAACGTTGTGTAGGACCAAAAAGAGACAGAAGAGGGTGACAAAGCTCCATGTAAGGAATTAATCAGCCTGTGGAAACGGGCTGATTAATTACTTACACGGCTTTGTCGCCATGTTCTGCCTTTTTTGGGTGCAACATTACCCACCCCTGATGCCTCAAAATGACACTGAATAAATACTTTAAACAATTGCAAACATGTATGCTTTCTTCTTCGGAACTATTTGAATCATATTCATAACTGGATGAGTAACAAGAAAGCATATTCTCCGAATCTGAAGCCATTGTTTTGATTCTCGAGCAAGGCAAGACGTCTTGCCGTGACACCACGAACATGGAGGCGGGCTCTTCTGAAACTGGCCACTTCCGGTTTCAAATTGAAGTACTTTTTAGACACTTTAAGTCATTTTTATTGGTGTTTTGCATTTGACTAAAAATATCAGGCTGCGTGTTTTTGGTATTTTAGATGCTATAAAACGTTTTTCTGATGTGTCGGTTGTCCTTCAAGTTCGTCCAATGGATCTGAACCTGGGTTTTTACTTGATCCCTAGAGGATTCGGTGAGTCTGCCATGGAGGGTAAAACATATGCGACTCAACATGTTAATTATTTATGAAACGCCCGCTTGGCCATCACTGGCTGCAGATGCTCTCATTGACATCGTCTAATGGGTGCTGTGGGAAAAGTAGTTCGCTTACCGGTTAGTTGTCAATGTGTGAATACATTTTTTTTTAAAGAAAAGTAAATTTACTTCTTTCGAAATTTTATTGATTTTTTTTTTCCTGTTTTTACAAAAAATATATATATCTTGAATTTATAAAAAATATAGATTTCTTTTACAGTAAAAGTTAAGTGAATCTGCATATTAACTGGTTAAGAACCACTGAGTTCGACATTAAGTTGATGTTCAAGTAAGTTTTAAGTCAAACAGAGCTGCCAACAGCAACCGAAATCACTGTGTGGGGCAGTGATTGGATTGATAAACAAACGTGAAGCAACATTTTGAAGTCAGCATCTTGAATTGCTCTTCTTTCTGATGAAACGTTTTTTTTTCATTTCCAATATGTGGCCTTCATCTGGCACAATGCAGCCTTTGTTGGTTCCAATGCCTATTAAAAAAGTGAGATGATCATTTAACTCGCGGCTCGGTAGTCGAGTGGTTAGCACACCGGCTTCACAGTGCAGAGGTCGCCGGTTCACGTCCCACCCCGGCCTCCCTGTGTGGAGTTTGCATGTTCTCCCCGGACCCGCGTGGGTTTTCTCCGGGTCCTCCGGTTTCCTCCCACACTCCAAAAACATGCATGGCAGGTAGATTTACCACTCCAAATTGTCCCTAGGTGTGAGTGTGAGAGTGACTGTTGTATGTCTTTGTGTGCCCTGCGATTGGCTGGCAACCAATTCAGGGTGTCCCCCGCCTCGTGCCCGAAGACAGCTGAGATAGGCACCAGCAACCCTTGCGACCCTAATGAGGAATAAGCGGTACGGAAGATGAGATGAGATTTTTACAAGGGAAAACATTGAGAATATGTCTCCAAGGGAGTGTCAGAGCAGGTCATGCACGCTCCAGCACCCCCGCAACCCTACTGAGGAATATGCGGTATGGAAATTGGATGGATGGATCATTTAACTCATGACCTCAGAAATGAGCCGAAAAGTCATCAAGAAAAATTGCCTATTCTTTGAGATAATTTGCGAGTGACCCCAACCGTCAGCAAGTGCTCTCATGCTTTTTTTGGTTTATTTTGTCTTGTTTTTGTGGTTTCTTTTGTCACTTTGTGTTGTTATGCATCGTGTGAAATGGATACGGATTCTTTCTGAACATTTTTAGCTACGACATTCATCAAGGAGACTGCTGAGCGGTTGCACCTTTTCAGCAGCACGAATATGGTGTGATGTTTGATACAAGGGTTTCAGGATGAAAGGAAAGGTGTATAAAACAGTGGTGAGACCAGCCATGATGTTTGGACTGGAGACAGTGCCAGTGAAGAAAAAAAAGACAGGAAGCAGAGCTGGAGGGAGCAGAGATGAAGATGTTGAGGTTTTCTTTGGGAGTGACCAGGTTGGATAGGATCCGGAATGAATATATCAGAGAAGTGGGACAAGTCAGATTAGAGGCTTTGGAGAGGAAGTCAGAGAGGCTAGATTGAGATGGTTTGGACATGTCCAGAGGAGAGAGAGTGACTATGTCGGGAGAAGGATGGTGAACCTGGACCTGCCAAGCAGGAGACCGAGAGGAAGACCAAAGAGGAGGTTTATGAATCTTGTCAAAGAGGACATGAAGGTAGCTGGTGTGAGAGAAGAGGATGCACAAAATCGGGTTAGATGGAGGACACTGATTCGCTGTGACGACCCCTGAAGGGAAAAGCCGAAACGAAAAGAAGGAGAATGGGCAGCATCTTCACAGCCCCGCTTTGTTCAGCGGAAAGGTCTGCGGCTGGATGGATGCATGGCTTGAGGAGCACGCGATAAGAAAGGAATGTTAGCGCAGAGCGGCGATGCGAATGTGGAACTGTCGTGGCTTGGAATTAAAGCGGATTTACGTGGGACAGGAGATGTGAGACAGTCTCTTTTCGTTAATGGACGCTACAGCTTCGTGTTTGCTTTCAACATTTAGCTTGTAGTGGACATGCACATTCCACTATGACGTCCCTGATCAACTGGTGAAAAGGACACTTTGATCCTCTTCTCTTTCATCTAGAACTGCTTCATGTAACCAGAGGGTACAGAATGTGATTAAGAATGAATGACTCTGTGTCTTTTTATTGTCATAATTGTTATTTAGCTTTTTTTTCTTTTGACTTCAACATAGTGTCACAAGTGTGGCTGCTTTTTGTGTTTCTACTTCTTTCTTTCCTTTCCTCTTCCTTTCATAACTTTGCTGCTGTGAAATGTAAATGTCTCCACTGCGAGACTAATAAAGGTAATTCCAATCCAAATCCAATTCAACCAAGCCACGTTTTTGAACATTGCCAATATGTGGCATTCTGGCACAATGCGGTCTTTAAAAAAAACTGAGATAATCATTTGACTCATAAGAACCTCAGAAATGAGCAAAAGAGTCATCAAGAAAAATTGTGTTTTGTTTAAATTGAGATAATTTGTGAGTGACCGCAACCACATGTTTTTGAATGTGATTGAAAATCAAAAAGCATTTGCTCTGCACTTCTGTTTAGTTTGAGGGACATATTCGGGTAATTTAAAGGACAACCGACTCCTCCGGTCAAGTTGTGTCCATAATTTGTAAAATCGCTTCAAATGAGTGCTACTGAGCGTATTTTACAAAGATTCCACCGCATATAGCTATATGTTACGTTTTAAGACTCGTGCTGAATATTCTGGAAGTCTTGTTTTTGAGTTGGTAACAATTCCTGACGTCACGGCACGGAAGAAACGCCCCTGACCGAGAAAGGACACACGGTAGCAGTCCTTTCATCACGTCAATGCATTTTGCGGTACATTGTTTGGTCTGAAAACTTTGTGTTGATGGCGAAATTAGAAGGTAAACATAAATAACGCGATGGTGAATCGTGTGTTGCACCGAACAATATTTGATATTCGCTGACAAAAATTCCCAGGAGACAAATTAGCCAATTTCCACACAGCCTTGTCACCATCTTCTGCATTTTTTGGGTGCTACATTTCTCTCCAGATGCCTCAAAATGACACGGAATAAATTCTTTCATCGATTGCTTTGCTTTTAAGAACTATTTGAATCATATTCATAACTGGATGAGTAACAAGAAAGCCGTTTCTGAAGCCATTGTTTTGATTCTTGAGCAAGGCAAGACATCTTGGTGTGACACCACGAACAAGGGGGCGGGACCTTCTGAAACTGGCCACTCAATTTGGTGTTTTGCATTTGACAAAAATAAATCATCCCGCATGTTTTCAGTATTTTAGATGCTATAAAACATTTTTCTGATGTCAGTTAGGAAACAAAAAAGTGGTGTCGGTTGTCCTTTAAGAGGCAATGCTATGATAACAATACAGCACATTTTATTTTTATTAACACACGATTGTTAAGAATCTGTGTTATGGTGTATCGTAAGGGCGGCAGTGGCCAGTGGCCTTATTTTGAGAGACGTCCGACACTTACCGACTCTCCGAGTTTTTCCAAATTGTCGAGGAAATACCTGACGGACTCCCCCTGAGACAGAGAAAAAAAGATGGCATGATTTTTTTTCTTCACAATTTGCCATCGGTTTGTTATTTGCACAAAACAGATATTTGTTCTTGTAGAATTTGCTTGGTTACACAGAAACATATTTCTGCTCAGTAATAAAACAACCAACAGTTTTTAAAATCAGTAATCATCATGCGATCATCAGGAACAGACTGTCATATTATTTTAGTCTATTAAACTGGCTTTGATATGACGCCCCTCAGTTTTGCTTGCTTGGCAAGATCATCTCCAACGTTGGGGGTGTTGCCGAACACTGGCAGCAGAATACAGAGTCATAATATTTTTTTATTTAATTGAACGCAACATTGTGTGATTGATGTAGGGAGGGATGAGTCAAGTCATCAGTTATGCACGACAACTTCAAAATAAAGTCAGCCGGGGACAACTTCAAGATAGTTGTGTCCCAAGGCATTCACGTGTATATACTATTTGTTCAGTAAAAGTTTATTTTGAATTTGACCCTTTTACAACATTGGTGGTATGCTCACACACACAACATGAATAAGCACAAACAAGGTCTTGGATTGGTTGGTTTAGTCTGCAACAGATTAATTTGCTCTCAGCTGTACAACTGAAATGCTCCAAAGGAAACAAACAAGATTTCAATTGACCCTTTTCGGGACAGCATTTATGATGGTGGACAGTTTATCAGGTTACAGGGGGCATTAAAGGGTTCAACTGAACTAAGTATTATTAGCGAAAGAACATAGATGGTTTGAAAGGGGGGTAAAAGAGGCGATTCTTATAAAACAACAACATCCTTCATTAAACCGGTCTGGTGGTGTGAGGTTCAATTTGGATCGTTCATACAATAGCCTGCTCAGGCAAAACAGGTTAGGCAACTTTCGCAATGCTGATGAGGGTCGTTATGCTGATGAGGTGATACCGGGGGGAGTGGGTGTAATAGGCCAATCGTTAGTCAGGAATGTAGGAACAATCAGTGGGGCCACAGGGGGGTGTCCCGCGCCCCCCCCAACCTGAGAGTAGGGACCTATCATAGCTGTGTCCGGCGCCACCAGGTCTGGACATTAGGGATATATAAATGGGGCCGATACGACCAGTCAGACTTTAGTTCGCTGACGAAGCCTCTTGGATAGGAGGCGAAACGTCCGAAACCTTCACTTTTGTACAGATGACGGCTGAAGAAACCTTCTCATCGATGGACCACTCCTGTACGACTGAGAGCTTACACAGACGTAAGTATTATTAGGCGGCACTGATGGTGTTGTGGTACATCCACCTCAGTTATGTATGGGCAGTGTATGGTCGGTTCCCATTACGTTAATGTGGGTGGTATGTTTGTCACTAAATGTGCCGTGCAACTGACTGGCGACCAGTTCAGGGTGTAGTTGGCCTTTGGTCTGAAGTTAGTTGGGATCGGCTGAAGCAATCTCCCCCGATCCTGTACAGTATGAGCGATGTTGAAAATGGACGGACAGATGAAAGGATGGAGGTCTTGTTGAGTGCGGCTCAGTGGTCGAAAGTTTAAAACGTCCACCTCACAGTCTAAAGGGCATGGGTCGAATTCCAGGCACCGGCCTTCTTTTGTGGCGTTTGCAGGGTCTCCCTATGGCTGCATGGGTATTTCTGTTTCCTCCCACATAACACAAACACGTGTTGTATGTAAATTTAGCATTCTCAATTGAACCGAGATGTGACTGCCACTTCAGGGTGTATACTGCTGAGTGCCAATGCCAACTACAAGAGGCTCCAACATGCCCAACTCCATCATGATAAAGCGTTAGACATATACTCTTTTTATGTGCAAAAACTGACTCCAGGTTGTACTACCATGGACAATTTGTGAAGCAAAAAAGGAAAGCAATTGTTTCCTGACAATATTTAGGGGCTTAATATTTTGTACATAAAGAGTTGAGTCACAGAAAATGGTAGCAATATGCTCCAGTGGCAGCGAGCATTTGGGCCAGTGGCTCTGCCCAATAAAGTCATGGGAAGAGTGACGAAAAGCAGAAAAATAAGGCTCCCTTTGAACTGCTTTCCTGTGTGCATCTCTGTTTGCAAAGCAGCTGCAGCTCTGCTCCATCAAATGTCTGGATGAGGCTTTA
The DNA here is from genome assembly GCF_051943395.1 of Hippocampus bargibanti. Classification (NCBI taxonomy): domain Eukaryota; kingdom Metazoa; phylum Chordata; class Actinopteri; order Syngnathiformes; family Syngnathidae; genus Hippocampus; species Hippocampus bargibanti. The sequence goes on from NC_142750.1 coordinate 16,065,584, forward strand.
TCTGTGACTGTCAATGCTTGTTTGTACACTCCAAAGACACCAGAAATGCATAGAATAAGAACAGAATTCAGAATCAATTCTTGATTATTATAACATCCAACACAGAGTATACAGTGGAGAAAATAAGTATTTTAACACCGTGCTATTTTGCTATTTCTCCCACTTAGAAAACATGGAGGGGTCTGAAATTTTCTTTGTAGTTGCATGTGCATTGTGAGAGATAAACCAAAAAAAAAATCCAGAAATCACAATGCATGATTTTTTAAGAATTTATTTGTGTGATACAGCTGCAAATAAGTATTTGAACACCTGTGTATAATCTAGAATTCTGCCCCTGAAAGACCTGTTTAGTCCGCCCATTAGCAGTCCACCTGTACTCCATGTATCATCCTGAATCAGATGCACTTGTTTGAGGTCATTAGCTGCATACAGACACCTGTCCACCCCATACAATCAGTAAGACTTTCACTTGTAACATGGCGAAGACCAAAGCGCTGTCCAAAGACACTATAGACAAAATTGTACACCTCCACAAGGATGCAAAGGACCATGGAGAAATTGCCAAGCAGCTTGGTGAAAACAAGGTCCAGTGTTGGAGCAATCATTACAAAATGGAAGAAGCTAAACATGACGATCAATCTCAATCAGAGTGGAGCCCCATGCAAGATGTCACCTCGTGGGGTCTCAATGATTCTAAAAAAGGTGAGGAATCAGCCCGGAACTAGACGGCAGGAGTTGGTCACGTGACGTGAAAAGAGCTGGGACCACCGTTTCCAAGGTTACTGTAGGTAAAACACAAAGACGTCATGATTTGAAATCATGTGTGGCAGGAAAGGTTCCCCTGCTTAAACCAGCACATGTCAAGGCCCATATTAAGCTTGCATATGACCATTTGTATGATAGAGGAGTCATGGGAGAAAGTTTAGTGGTCAGATGAGACCAAAATAGAACTTTTTGGTCATAATTACACTAAGCGTGCTGAGAGGAAGAAGAATGAACAGTACAATCCGAAGAACACCATCCCGACTGTGAAGCAAGGAGGTGGTAGCATCATGCTTTGGGGGTGTTTTTCTTCACATGGGACATGACGAGTGCACTGCACTAAAGAGAGGGTGACTGGGCCATGTATTGTGAGATTTTGGGGAACAACCTCCTTCCCAAAGTCAGAGCATTGAAGATGGGTTGTGGCTGGGTCTTCCAACACGACAACGACCGGAACACACAGCCAGGGAAACCAATGAGTGGCTCCGTAAGCATACCAAGGTTCTAGCATGGTCCAGCCAGTTTCCAGACCTGAACCCAATCGAAAATTTTTGGAGGGAGCTCAAACTCCGTGTTTCTCAACGACAGCCCAGAAACCTGACTGATCGAGAGAAGATCTGTGTGGAGGAGTGGGCCAAGACCCCTCCCGCAGTGTGTGCAAACCTGGTGAAAACCTTCAGGAAACGTTTCACCTCTGTAATAGCAAACAAAGGCTACTGTACCAAATATTAACATTCATTTTCTCAGGTGTTCAAATACTTATTTACACCTGTATCACACAAATAAATTGTTAAAAAAATAATGCATTGTGATTTCTGGATATTTCTTTTTAGTTTATCTCTCTCACAGTGGACATGCACCTACAATGAAAATTTCAGACCCCTACATGATTTCTATGTGGGAGAAATAGCAAAATAGCAGGCTGTACAAATACTCATTTTCTTCACTGTATGTGCCAATTACACACAGAATGCTATGCATGGTGAAGATCTGCCATTTTCCAGTGATGCTCACTGATTATGTTTCTTTTTTTATGTAGCACAGCACAGTGATCTTGTATGACTATAGCAGGAACAGAGACACGAACAAAAGGGGCACGTTGTTGTTCTGCCATTTTAAAGATTGTACAGTTTGGTTCCTTACAATATGGCCTTTTCAAAATGTTGATACTGTACCAGCGCAATGAATGCATTGTAAATTTTGTCTCCTTACCAATTGGAATTCTCTGCGACGGTCGTAAGCATTCTGGATTCCATGGTCAGTCCACAGGGCCCGGATCGATGGCAGGTAATGCTGAAAAACTTTGGGCTGCACCATACCATGGCCATGGGCCATCATAGACCGGGTGTCAAATGCCATCAATATATCCCCATGACGCTGATTGGACAAGTTGCCCCATGGGATGTGAAGCTTCTCTCGAGCATCAACTAAGACTCGAATACCTGCAATGAGAAAACACTTTTCTTTTTAATTCTCAAGATTACATTTGGCATCACATCCTCTGACTCCATACTGCAATGAAAATCAATGTATAACTAACTGACGGCCGTTACAAATACAGCACAGTAAAACTGTGGCTCGATGTCTACACATGCATCCATCCCGCTATCCGTGGATTGGTTGCCAGCCAATCGCAGGGCACATGGAGACAAACAATGATTCACTCTCACACTCACACCTGCGTACATTTTTTATTGTTCAATCAGCCAGTCATGCATGCTTTTGGAATGGTGGAGGAAATTGGACGACCCAGACAAAACACACGGGGACCCGGAGAGAACATGCAAACTCTACACAGGTAGGCAGCAGCGGGATTTGAACTCACGACCTCTGCACTGTGAAGTCGGCGTGCTTGTGGCTTCACACGTGCGCACCACGGCACTGACTTGAGTATGCCTTTCAAGTGCTCTTTCAAGTGCACCTTTCAAGTCTGCACCCTTTCAAGTCTTTCAAGACAGACAGACAGACAGAAACTCAAACAGACTCACACAGCCTCACAGAGACTCGCAGAGACCCACACAGAGTCGGATGGATCACAGCACAGCATCACGACTTGCTCGACTCCACGCCACGATCAAGCTCTTGGACATATTTTGTCTCTGTATCACTAGCGTGGGAGATTTGACAACTAACCAACTTCACTTAATTTCAAATTTAGCAAATGAAAAAAAGACTACATTTGGACAAATTAGTGTTAGTTATATTAAGAGCAGCTGCTTCCTGGTGCAATAAGCCGTAATTGACATGTGAACCTATGAGTCGGCAAACAGCGCCAACTGTTGGTGATTAGTCAACTAATCAAGTCAATAAGCGCTCCGATGACATATATTGGCGCAGCGGCTTCCACACAATCAACTGAATTTCCAATATTATTGCGATTTGATAAATTTCGTAATTGCAATGGCTGCAATTTGAATGGTCATTGGAAGAAAGCAGTGATGTCAATGCTGTAATTAAACCCTGTTGTACTTGGTGCGTGTAATTGTTTGTGAGTTTTCATTTAATGGGACTTTGAGTAGAGTATCCAACATTGCAAAAAAAAATGTACAGACTATGTGAGTACCCTGTGGTCAAATAGTATGAAAATAGCAAAGCACTGTAAAAGTAGTCAGTGGTTACCTAGTGGTTACCAAATATTGGAAAAAGAAATTTGTCTGCAAATGGCCAGACGTTGCTTCACCCAAATTAAAGGCACATTAACTAATGTTAACCTTTATTTCGTTAATAGGTGGTAAATTGTCCAATGGTTTATGATTGGGTAAGTACTCCATGTTCAGGCTACACTTGTGTGTGTGGTAATAGAGTGGTGTCCTGGGCAATACGTTCAAGGCTGCTCGTCCAATTATTTAGTAAATTTGTCTACAATACTGTAACATACCTCTGAAGATGGAGGTGACTGATTCGCTGTGGCGACCCCTTGAAGGGAAAAGCCGAAAGGTAAAGAAAGAAGAAGTCTACAATACTGTAATGTATATTCATCTATCCATCAATTTTACGATCTGTTTTTATCCTCACAAGGGTTGCTCGAGCCTATCCCAACTGTCTTTGGGCAGTAGGTGGGGGCCACTCTGAACCGGTTGCCAGCCAATTATAGTACACACAGAGCCACTCTCACCTATTGGCAAATTTAGAATGTCCAATCAGCATGCCATGCATATTTTTGTAATGTGGGACGAAACCCCCCGCATGCATGTGGAAAATGTAAACCCCACACAGGAGGCCAGAGCATGCGTGCATCAAGCCCACGACTTCTGCACTGTGAGGTCGACCTCTGCATTGTGAGGTCGATGAGTGAATCACTCAACTGGCTGTCTTTTAGTATATAGCTTTTATTGCTTTATGAAGATTAAGTGTTAAGTGTATGGCTATTGAAAACATAATTGCATACGAAATCTTAAAGTGGGGGTGAGGGTAATCGTTTATTTGGTTACGTCAAAAATATTCCTTTTCAATTTAAGTTAATTTTTATTTTTAATACATTATTTGCTGGCGATTTGAAAGCAATAATAGATTAACAAAGTTCACATTTATAAGTAAGAAACAATTATTTATGCCATCCCTGATGATGAGCGCCATCAATCACACCACAGAGTAAGGTCCATGTTGACGTGTGGCGATCGTTTTAGTAAATAAACGTATTGTGTTGATGAAGCTGTCATGTTATCTGAACACATGGAAAGGCAGACGACGACATAGACGACAACCATCATAACATACAATGCACGCCTAACACGAATCGAGGACAGCTTTTGATTCCAGAGTTCTACAATTGCACGAGCTCAGATCACGGCTGATCCCCGCCGAACCCACCGTGGAGACGAAACAAATAGCAAGGGCGTTTCTTGCTCGCCCATGCAGCAACCGAGAACAGAAAGTGACCCCGGTCATCTCAAAGCGCAGTTAGCATAGCTTCCAACATCCCCATCAGTTTTTCCACGCGAAATCACCAACAGCGTGTGGCAAACTGATCGAAAACAACTCTGGTGGCATCAAATGTACATGTCGTAGTCTTACCTTTAATAACATTGCTATAAATAGTGGCTCTGAATTCTTCTTTGGCCCTCTGATCGAAATCCTGCCCATGGATAATGCGCATCTGTTTAAGGAAAGTAGACTTGCCGCTCTCGCCTGCTCCAAGTAAGAGGATTTTAACTAGCCTTTTAACGTACGTCTTATCTCTAATAAGACACTTATCTATTTCTTTCGATTTCCGCAGCTGCTCTGCCTCTCCGCTAGTGAGGAGACAGTTTGGGAAACAAACAGATAAAACAGAGCGAGACGGCAGGAAGTCCGCCATCTTTGAAACAACTTCATCGATGCACACAACGAGGAAGATTGAACGCAGCAAAAGCTGCTGCCATTGATGCATTCATAGCCGTCGGAATCCCCACTTTCAACAACAAAGCTTCAGTGTAACCGGATTTTTAATAGGCGTTTATGCTTTGGATTATTGGAGTGTATCTTTACTTTTACATTTAATACACATAAATGAAGTAATTTGACAAAAATGGAGGTGCAGCACCCTAATTCAATAATTCTCAACTAGTGGGTCACAGGCCCCTTTTGGGTGGGTTACGGACATGAAAAAAATAACATGTACTGTATTTGTACTCATATTATTTTTCAGAACAAAATGTATATGTAACAACATTGGGTATACATCAAGAAAGTGTACTACTGTAAAGAAATAAAGTGCCGCTTCGCCTTTGGTGAGACTAAGTTGAAGATGCCTTTAAAAATGCAACATCTTTTCTTTTCGGCTTTTCCCTTCAAGGGGTCGCCACAGCGAATCAGTGTCCTCCATCTTTCAACAACAAAGCTTCAGTGTAACCGGATTTTTAATAGGCGTTTATGCTTTGGATTATTGGAGTCTATCTTTACTTTTACATTTAATACACATAAATGAAGTAATTTGACAAAAATGGAGGTGCAGCACCCTAATTCAATAATTCTCAACTAGTGGGTCACAGGCCCCTTTTGGGTGGGTTACGGACATGAAAAAAATAACATGTACTGTATTTGTACTCATATTATTTTTCAGAACAAAATGTATATGTAACAACATTGGGTATACATCAAGAAAGTGTACTACTGTAAAGAAATAAAGTGCCGCTTCGCCTTTGGTGAGACTAAGTTGAAGATGCCTTTAAAAATGCAACATCTTTTCTTTTCGGCTTTTCCCTTCAAGGGGTCGCCACAGCGAATCAGTGTCCTCCATCTTTCAACAACAAAGCTTCAGTGTAACCGGATTTTTAATAGGCGTTTATGCTTTGGATTATTGGAGTCTATCTTTACTTTTACATTTAATACACATAAATGAAGTAATTTGACAAAAATGGAGGTGCAGCACCCTAATTCAATAATTCTCAACTAGTGGGTCACAGGCCCCTTTTGGGTGGGTTACGGACATGAAAAAAATAACATGTACTGTATTTGTACTCATATTATTTTTCAGAACAAAATGTATATGTAACAACATTGGGTATACATCAAGAAAGTGTACTACTGAAAAGAAATAAAGTGCTGCTTCGCCTTTGGTGAGACTAAGTTGAAGATGCCTTTAAAAATGCAACATCTTTTCTTTTCGGCTTTTCCCTTCAAGGGGTCGCCACAGCGAATCAGTGTCCTCCATCTTTCAACAACAAAGCTTCAGTGTAACCGGATTTTTAATAGGCGTTTATGCTTTGGATTATTGGAGTCTAGCTTTACTTCTACATTTAATACACATAAATGAAGTAATTTGACAAAAATGGAGGTACAGCACCCTAATTCAATAATTCTCAACTAGTGGGTCACAGGCCCCTTTTGGGTGGGTTACGGTCATGGAAAAAAATAACATGTACTGTATTTGTACTCATATTATTTTTCAGAACAAAATGTATATGTAACAACATTGGGTATACATCAAGAAAGTGTAAAGAAATAAAGTTCCGCTTTGCCTTTGGTGAGACTAAGTTGAAGATGCCTTTAAAAATGCAACATCTTTTCTTTTCGGCTTTTCCCTTCAAGGGGTCGCCACAGCGAATCAGTGTCCTCCATCTTCAGAGGTTTTATTCGCATGTTTGTTTTGGCCAAGCTTTTACGTCGGATGCCCTTCCTGACACAACCCTCTGTATTTATCCGGGCTTGGGACCGGCACAAGAAGACACTGGCTTGTGTCCCCTCGTGGCTACAGAACAAGCAACTCTATGAACTTAATAAAGATGAAGATGCTCAGTAAAAGGCTCCCAAACACAAAATGGTCTTTGGCACAGCAACATTCAAAAAAAGCAAAACTATACTTAACTTTTAAAAATGCAACATGCCATTCTGCTATTTTCAGGGGGTATTTTTAAGCATATATATTTTTTATTGTTCTTAAGTTCTACAAGATGGGTCGCAACATAACATATAGCACAAATAACATACACAAAGGTTTATATGCAACTTTTTTCTGACTTCTCTCCATGAAAACAAGTTGCTCGTTTAGTACCAACGCTCTGACCAGGTGTGAATCATTGGCAAGCAAGGATTGAGCCAGAAATATTTTAGTGTGGTAACCAAATGACACAACAGCTCACTGGTAGGTGACAAGATGAGCATATGTGTGCATTTACCCATCCATCCATCCATCCATCCATCCATCCATCCATCCATCCATCCATCCATCCATCCATCCATCCATCCATCCATCCATCCACCTTCTGAGCCACTTCATCCTCACCAAGGTGTGTGTGTGTGTTTGTTGTCAATAGTGTGTGTTATCAGTAGGATCCTACTGACAACGCCAGTGCCTCGACTGGGATCACCACCCTATCGTGGTGAGGCACTTTGCGCGTCTCCGTGACCCCGATAGCTGTTTCGGCTGGAGTCTTGTACTCCAGGCAGGGTCACCCAAGGAGAACAGGTCGAAGGGTAGAGGCCAGACAAAGAGTGATCCCAAACCCACACCCGGGGATAGGCATAGACGGAGTCTAACAGATTGGAGCACCGGAAGCCTCCTGCAACCGCACTCACCTGAAGGTCGTCTTGAGTCCTCACTCATGCCACTGGAATATAGTGGATGTGGCCAAATTTATGGAGGAAGGAATCACGCGCCCTGTCCCTCACACTAAATCCACTAGTAGCGCAGTCTTCAGCTTCCACCATATAAGTCCACTGGCGATAGTATAGTGAGGGGGGCAGGTCATGGATGTGACTGGGAGCTTCTAACTTTATTCCTAAACAGGGGCGGTACAGGATTGATGGTAAGTCAGCTTTATTGTCAAATATGCTAATATGCATGACATACAGCACAGATGAAATTACTGTCCTCTCAGACCTAGCGTGCAAGGCACTAATAATGTGGCTAAAAAAGACAGACAATTGACAACAGACAATAAATGTAGATTGTGAATGTAAAGTGAGGTAGTGTAGTAATGCAAAAACAAAAACGGTCGAGGTGAGGTCGTGCAGAAAGAAAGAAAAAATAGAGTTCAGGATGATAGTACAGCGTGTAGCGTGTACTCAGAGTTCGGTGAGTTTGGCAGTAGGAAGGGGTAGGGGGGGCAGGGCTGGGAGGGAGTTGAGTCTCCTGACTGCCTGCTGGCAGAAACTGTCCTTGAGCCTACTGGTCTGGGCTCAGAGAATCCGCACTCCGCAGCCTCCTACCTGATGGCTGCAGGCTGAAGAGACTGTGGGAGGGGTGGGTGGGATCGCCAGCAATCCTGATGGCTCTGTCGGTGAGACGGGTGTTGTAAATGTCCTGAAGTGGGGGAGAGAGACACCGATGATCTTCTCAGCTGTTCTCACGATGCGCTGCTTATGGCAGGACACGGTGCAGGCGCCGTATCACATGGTGATACAGCTGGTCAGGATGCTCTCGATGGTACTGCTGGTGAGATCTCTTGGCCAATGATACCGTTTTGTGTCTCCAGGACAGGTCTTTGGAGATGTGCACTCGCAGGGACTTTGTGCTTCTCACCCTCACCACTGCCGCACCGTTGATGGTTAGTGGAGCATGTTGGGGGTGCACTCTCCTAAAGTCCACACCAATCTCCTTCGTCTTCTCCACATTCAGACGGAGATTGTTGTCCTTGCACCACATGGCCAGGCGGCTGACCTCGTCCCTGTAGGCTGTCTCCTCATCGTTGTTGATGAGGCCCACCACAGTTGTGTCATCTGCAAACTTTATGAAGAGAGTAGAGCTGGATGATGATAGTGAGCAGTCATGTGTGAGCAGAGTGAAGAGGAGGGGGCTTATCACACACCCCTGCGGGGCCCCTGTGTTCAGCGTGATGGTCTCCCTGTAAGGAGGTCCAGCAGCCAGTTGCACAGGGAGGTGCTGATCCCCAGTTTGCTCAGTTTCTCGGTGAGCTGTTGAGGGATTATCGTGTCGAATGCTGAGCTGAAGTCGATGAACAGCATTCTGACGTAGGAGGCTTTGGTGTCCAGGTGGGTGAGGGCTGTGTGGTGAGCGGTGGAGATGGTCTCATCGGTCGAGCGGTTGGGCCAATATGCAAACTGGAAAGGGTCGTGGCCTTGATGTGGTTCATAACTAGCCGCTCGAACCACTCCATGAGGATGGGAGTGAGTGCGACTGGGCGGTAGTTGTTGTAGCAGGTGGGGGCGACTTCTTCGGTACCGGGATAATGGTGGTTGCTTTGAGACAGCCCGGCTCAGTGAGGTGTTGAAGATGTCCATGTAGACATCTGTGCTCCTCAGCGCAGTCCCTCAGGACACGGCCTGGAATGCCGTCGGGCTCAGGAGGTACAACATTGATATTGGGGCAGTCAGTGAGACTCAGTTCTCAAGTGAGGACTCCCTCATAGAAGTCGGTGAGTGCTACATCTTCTGGAAGGGTATCCCAGAGAATGAGCGAAGACTCCATAGACTTGGCTTTTCTGTGAAAAGCAGCGTATTCAGTAACTTCCCTGATTCCCCCCAAAGGTGAATGGCTTATGACCTGGCGTATTCCCCTGGTGAAAGGTCACTTCGCTACCCTAATCAGTGCCTATGCTCCCACCTTGGATGCCAACGACAACATCAAAGATGCCTTCTACAAGTCCCTGGATGCAACTACAGTATATCTAAAATCCGCCTCTGCTAAACTTGTTCTGATGGGTGACTTCAATGCCAGAGTAGGTACTGATGCCAGGCACTGGAAACAAGTAATTGGAAGGCACTGCACGGGGAAAATCAACAGCAATGGCCTCCGACTCTTCACTCCTCACTCTGTGCTCTGAGCATCGGCTGATTGTAACCAACACCATCTTTCAGCTGAAAAACAAGTACATCACATCATGGACGCACCCGAGGTCCAAACATTGGCACTTATTGGACGACATCATCACACGGCAACAAGAACAAAATGATCTCGCTATTAAGCGCACCATACGTGGGGCTGAATCCTGGACTGATCATCGAGTGATCAAGTCCGGGCTCAAGCTGAGAATTCAACCTCCTCATAAGAAACAGCAACCCCGAAGGTGTCTCAACTTCAGGGCCCTGGACTCCCCAGAATGTGTAGCCAGCTACCTCAGCAAGCTGGCAGAGGGACTTGCCAGCCTGGACACCAGTAATGGTTACCTTGATGCGGAGAGCAGGTGGGAAAAACTGAGGACAGCAATTCACCAAGCTGCCTCTGAGACCATCTACTTTACTCACAAACGACACCAAGACTGGTTCGATAAGAGCTCAGCTGCCATACAGGAGCTTCTGGAAGCCAAACGCAAAGCCCATACCACACTTCTCTCCAACCCTCACTCTCCACTTCTACACTCTGATTACAAGGCCATCCGTGGTAACACTGGTGAAACACAGAAACAGTTGAGGATTATGGAACACAGGTGGTGGCTCAGCAAGTCCCAAGAAATCCAGAGGCATGCAGACAACAACAACACACACACCTTCTATGATGCTTTAAAATCCCTGCATGGTCCACAAAGACAACACATTGTCCCAGTCAATGTGCTACTGAAGGTTAAACAGCGAATACTTGAGCACTGGGCAGGGCACTTGTACTCCCCGCTCAATCAAATAAACCCTTCAGATTAATCTGTCCTTTCACTGCCTCCCAGAGCTTCCATCAGGTCTTTCCCTTGATGAACCTCCTCAGTTCACAGAGGTCCTCTCTGAAATCCGGATCCTTAAAAACAACAAACACCCTGGCCCTGATGGACTTCCAGCTGAGGTTCTCAAGAACGGCGGTTACCTCCTAACACGGCAGCTTTACCACCTCATTTGCAAGATCTGACAAAACGGGACACTTCCTCAGGAATGGAAAGACAGCAACATTGTCACCATTTATAAAAGGAAGGGGGACAAGTCAGACTGTGGCAACAGCCGTGGTGTCCGCTTGAGAAGTGGTGACAAAACTCGATGGACGAAGACAAAATAGGAAAGGTTTGGATCCGAAATACACGATGGAGACAATAAGTTCAAGAAAGGTTTTTACTGAGACACGCAGGGCAAAACAGAAGGACCAACCTGCGTACTGCTGGGTGACAGGGTAACAAGAGAGAATACACCGGCGAGGACCGAGCGGGAACGGGTGGCTTTTATAACCAGAAGGCACAATCAAGAAAATGGGAATCAGGTGAGTGAGCCCGGAGAGCAGGGAGGGGAGGGGCTGGTGCCGGAACCAGGGGGCTAGTTTCCACCGGCTTGAGGAGGGATACGTGGAAGACTAGTTGGATCCTCATCGTGGGTGGCAGCCGGAGCCTAACCGAGACCGGGCTGAGGATGGCCTCGATGGGGAAGGGACCCGTGAACCGTGGGCCCAGTTTGGCCGATGTCCCGGCCAACCTGAGGTCCCTCGTGGACAGCCACACCTGCCCGACCTGGTACACCGGTGCCTGGCGGCGACGACGATCCGCGATGTATTGGTTCCGGGATGCTGTGCTCGATAGGGCGGCTCTGGTCTCCTTCACCACGCAATGGGCCCGTCTAAGGTGGTGTTGGATAGACGGGACCTCCACCTGGCCCACCTGGGTGGGGAACAGTGGCGGCTGATAACCACAGGCGGACATGAACGGGGACCGACCTGTGGCTGAGGAGACCAGGGTGTTGTGCGCGTATTCCACCCACGGCAAGTGGAAGGCCCACGACACTGGAAGATGGAGGCACACACACCGTAGACCCGCTTCCAGATCCTGGTTCTTGCGCTCCGTCTGTTGGATTGGGGGTGGTAGCCAGACGACAAGCTCGCCGGTGCCCCTATTTACTGACAGAAACGTTTCCATACCTTGGAGACGAACTGCGGGACCCGGTCCGACACAATGTCCACCGGGATCCCGTGGAGACGGACGACGTGGTTAACCAGGAGTTGGGCCGTCTCGATGGCGGAAGGCAACCTGGTTAATGGAATGAAGTGGGCCGACTTGGACAAGCGGTCCACCACAGTGAGGACGACCGTCTTGCCACGGGAAGGGGGGAGGCCCGTGACGAAGTCCATGGAGATACGGGACCAGGGTCGGGAGGGGACCGGTAGTGGCTGGAGAAGTCCTGCCGGGGGTTGATGGGAGACCTTCCCGCGGGCACAGGCGGGGCATGCCTTCACGCAGTCCGCGACCTCCCTCCTGTAGTCCGGCTACCAGAACGCCCCCTCCGCGTCGGGTGTCCACCTGAAGGGGACCTTGGTGGAGGTGAGATTGGTTAAGGGGAGTGCCTTCTGACTGGCGGTAGAAGTTGGCAACCCCCAAAAATCGCTGCAGTTGTTTGCGCATCTTCATGGTTGGCCACTCTGTCGCCGCTTTGGTCTTGGCGGGATCGGCTCGAAGTTGCCTTTGTTCCACGACGAATCCCAGAAAAGAAATGGGAATCAGATGAGTGAGCCCGGAGAGCAGGGAGAGGAGGGGCACGCACCTGGCGCCAAGGAGGATGTGACACGTGGCATCTCCCTGCTCTCTGTTGCTGGCAAGATTCTTGCGAAAATAATGATGTTCTGTCTTATGTCGCACATTACCGAAGACATCCTCCCTGAGACACAATGCGGTTTCAGAAAGGACCCAAGAACTCTGGACATGATCTTCTCTGAGCGACAAGTTCAGGAGAAATGCAGGGAACAAAGCAAGGACCTCTACATCACCTTCATCGACCTTGCCAAGGCATTTTACACAGTTAACCGTAACATTCTTTGGACCATACAGCATAAATTTAGTGTCTCCTCCAAATTTCTCAGCATCCGTAAGCAGTTCCACAGCGGCATGCAGGCAACTGTACTTGTTAGCGGCCAGCAATCATTCCGTTCCCTGTGGAAGTCGGGTTGAAGCAGGGTTGTTTACTGGCCCTGTTATTTTCAATCTGTTTCTGATGGCACCTACACTCCTCTTCCATAAGTCCATTCAGGAAGGTGGCGGCGTCCAAATCAAATTCCACCTGGATGGTAGCTTGTTTAACATCAGACGTCGACAGGCCAAGACCAAGACCCTGATCAGCAACATCCATGAGCTACAATATGCAGATGATTGTGCTCTGCTGGCCCACAGCCAAGCTGCCATGGAACATTCCCTGGATACCATGTCCTCCATCTACCAATCACTCAGTCTCGTGATCAATGTCATCAAAACGGAGGTCATGGCAAAAGAGAGTTCTCCGCCCCCCATATTCACCCTCAGTGGCACACCCCTCAAGGTTGTCCAGCAACTTAATTGACTAGATGATGCCTAATATTATTCGTTGCTTCACTTTTTTTCTTATAGTCTGCCGATATCTCATTCACCGATTGGCCAGCCTAAAATCAAATCAATTTTGAATTTTATTTTTACAAGGGGGCGGCTCGGTAGTCGAGAGGTTAGCACACCGGTTTCACAATGCAGAGGTCGCTGGTTCGCATCCCGGTCCGGCCTCCCTGTGTGGAGTTTGCATGTTCTCCCCGGACCCGCGTGGGTTTTCTCCGGGTCCTCCGGTTTCCTCCCACACTCAAAAAACATGCATGGCAGGCAGATTGACCACTCCAAATTGTCCCTAGGTGTGAGTGTGAGAGTGACTGTTGTATGTCTTTGTGTGCCCTGCGATTGGCTGGCAACCAATTCAGGGTGTCCCCCGCCTCGTGCCCGAAGACAGCTGAGATAGGCACCAGCAACCCCCGCGACCCTAATGAGGAATAAGCGGTACGGAAAATGAGATGAGATGAGATTTTTATAAGGGAAAACATTGAGAATATGTCTCCAAGGGAGTGTCAGAGCAGGTCATGCACACTTACAGAAAAATAAATCCATCCATCCATTTTTCGTCTCACTTCATTCTCATTAGGGTTGCAGGGGGTGCTGGAGCCTATCCCAGCCGTTTTCGGGCATTGGGCGGGGGACACCCTGAATTGGTTGCCAGGCAGCCGCAAGGCACACAGAGACAAACAACCATTCACTCACACTCCTTAGGGACAATTTGGAGTGTTCAATCAGCCTGCTTGTTTTTGGGATGTGGGAGGAAACCGGAGGACCTGGACAGAACCCACCTGGGCCCGGACGAACATGGAAACTCCACACAGGGCGGCTGGACAAGGTCTTGAACTCACGACCTCTGCACTGTGAAGCTGGCGTGCTAACCACTCGACTACAGGGCCGCCCCAGAAAAATAAATGTTTGGTGTAATGCTTCCATTTCCAAAACCAACACTTTGCAAAAAACATGTCATGTATGTTGAGTCGATATAAGTGCAAAGGGAGCAAGTCAATTTCCAGTCTTTATATCAGTGAATAATTTGCAAAATTAACGCAATACGAGGACTGTCCATTCTTATTGGTTTGTGGAAAAATATGAAATTGCCAAATTTTGACATTTGCTTTTTCACTCTGATGTCAGCAACACGAATAAAGGTGAGTAGCTCTCCAGCTCACAATTATTTTAATAGTAAATTTATTGAAAATTTTATTTGATAGACATCCTTTTACTTAAAAAATAGGACATTATTAGTACCCAAAAGATATTTTTTTAATTTTGATGTATGGTATGGTACTCAGAAAAAAAGAATACGGATTAGCGAACAAATATACAATCCCTAAAATCACATTATTTATTCCCCCAAATAATTTCAATTGGCATCAATTGCGTACATGCGGCCTGGCCTGGTTTCTGCTCCCAAAAATAAACAAACAAAGGAACCCACCTTTTTCATTCCCAGAATACATTGTGTGGTGGTGCATAGGCAAATGTTTTTTTTGCCTGGGTTAGTTCAGTGTATTCCAAAAAGCTTTCATAGTTGAAAACACATTTTCTTGTTGCCATCACCAAGAAAAATTGTATGAGACACCTTTAAAATTTTGGGCAAACATCTCTGCCAGCATTTGCAGTTGTAAACCGTTACCACTCAGTAAGATACAGCCTTTAGTCTGTGTAAATTCTCAGTCGTACAGGAGTGGTCCATTGATGAAAAGGTTTCTTCAACCGTCAACTGTACTTCTTTGAAGGTGTCGGACGTTTCGCTTCCCACCCGAAAAGGTTCGTCAGCGAACTAGTAATCAGATTAGCTTCAGGGGGTTGTCCACTGCTCCCCCCAAACTTAGAGTAGGGTCCTATCAAAGCAGAGGTCTGGCACCGCCACCTCTGTCAATTAGGGATATATATATATATATACAGTAAAGTCTCGTTATATCGATATCGGATATATCGATAGTCCCGGTTATATCGATACTATTTCTATGCACGCACGGAGAAAATTACATGCAAACAGGGTCGGATATATCGATAGTCCCGGTTATATCGATATTTTTTCGGCCTCCCTTGAATATCGATATAACGAGACTTTACTGTATATATATATACGTATATAGGGCCGGAGCTAGCAGCACAATTTTAGTTCACAGACGAAGCTTTTCGGATGCGGAGCGAAACGTCCGAGACCGTCAAAGAAGTGCACATGAGTGCTGAAGAAACCTTTTCATAGAGCCTTTAGTAAAGATATTTGCTTGTTAGAATACTCAATCAGCTGGACCACGACCATAATCCATCAAATGGTGTTGCTGTCATACACTGTAATGTCAAGGACAAAATATTGTTAACTATTATTGTAATTCAGCTGGCCACCTCTTCAGGGCGCTCCCCACCTACTGCCCGAAGACGGCTAAAATAGACTCCAGCATACACAAGAGCCTTGTGAGAATAAGCGGATTTGAAAATGGATGGATAGATGTTATTTTTTGTATGCCTTCCAAGGATTTTTAAAGACATGAAATGCACCGACTCTTCTTTCGTTGTTTTATTTGTCAATAATAAAATGGTTTTATCTGCATTTTTCCTCAACGTGGTAGTGTTATGACCAGGGTTTTATGCTGCCATTTCTGATGCGACTCATACATGAGTGAGATTGTCCGATACCGATTACGATACCAATCATATGGATTATCAGTACATCCCATATATTATAATTTCAATGCTTGATTTATCTTTAACCTTTTCAGAAACAACAGTTACAACAGCAGACAACATGTGATTAGGTTACAGGCTGCATGAAAGGGTTCAATTCGTTTTTGCATTGCTGAATCACATGATCAATTTTCTGTCTGTTTATTGCACAAAAGCAATGCAAGAAAAGCACTCACATATATATATCATGATTCAGTGACTGGTTTGGGATATGTTGTGGAGCATTAAGGCAAGGGAAATGGGGATGCTACATTGCACACAAGCTGGTCTCTATCAGCCGGTCATGATCGGTGGCCAATTGATTGTATCATCTGTATCTGTTGATTGTATCATCTGTATCTGTTGTTCTTTTTTTTTTTTTTTGCAAGGGTTCAGTTTCTATATTTTGATATTTTCATTTTAGTTTACGTGTAGACGTATATGCTTAGTCTATATGCTTCCTTCTCAGCTTTATTTTGCGTATGGCTGACTGTGGTTTTATCCCTTTCATGCACCTTGTAACTTCGTAACATGAGTTAAGTCGCAACTGTAGTTACCACTGTACCACTGTACCTGTCAGGGTGATTTTCATGATAACGTTAATGGATAAGTGTTTTTCAGCATACATTTTTTCCACATTGCCACGAATAATCCAAAACCAACTCGTGTCATGTTTCTCTTGTGACTACATGCTTCTTAAAATAAATGTTCTGACAGGCTGGGGGGATGAAGAGGCTTTCTGCAGATAATTGGTTGCTAAATCCTTCCTTCCCTTCAGTCTAACTGTGGGGATTCCACACAGGAAAAATGTGTTAACATCTACTACATGCATACACAACAGGGGAACTTTCTTATCTATTGCTGTGAATTTTCCACGTTGTTATCAAGGCAAGTGTTATTTTTCATTAAAGGCAAGTATGACAATCAGAACAGCCCGTCCAGACCGAGTACAACATTTTCGACGTCTCCACTGTCTCAAAAAGGTGGGTGTTAATCATTTTATCAGTTGCATAGGTTCTCATTCAGTGCTTCAAGTGTGTTTTATTTTCTTAAAATGCGTATTTTTGTAATTTCATTGTGTTTAACGATTTTCCAAAATGTGCAACAAATGACCTTGAAAGTGAATGAGCCAATAAAGTCTAAAATATCCTTCATTGTATTTAGCCAGAACGCAGATGTGAAATGTTTTCCACTCATGCCTCAAAATAAGAAATAGCTCTTCTTTCACAAAATATGTCTGTTTGTGATCTGATTTATTGTCACTGTATGAGTCTTTGTGTCGGTCATTTACAGTTGGATGCCGTTGTGGTTGAGATGCAAGACCCAAAAAATGGACTTAAAGGCTCTGAACAGAAACTCAACGTCACCACCATTCCACATGTCCTTGCTGGTAAAACACACAAAAAAATAATCTTAATCTAAAACCTTTTAGTTCTGCTAAATCACAAGTGTCACAGATCTGGCCCACCACCTCGTTTTATTTGCCTTGCTATAGCAAATCAAGCATGTCCAGTTCCATAATGCTTGGTAAAGTCTGAACCAAAATTTCAAATTATCCCATGTAAACTACAATAACAGTCATTATTCTTGACTTCAGATTTGAAAACTAGTCATTCATCAATTTGTTGTTCGCTCTGTATGTAGCATGTGTAGGGGATGAAACATTCTAATGCAGGTGTTGGGAACCTATGGCCTCTGGATCGTCGATAAAACTAAATACTGTACTGGAAATATTCTCGTTTTTTTCGCTATTCATTTCCTGTTTGGGCGGAAAGCGCAATTTTGATTGGATGATACCGACCTATGGCCGTTGATGTTGAAACAGGTAACCGCCCCCTTTTCAATAGGCCTAATGAGTTAAAAAAGAGTAGGCGAGTATCGTACACTTGAATGGACGGAAGGATTCACCTTTGTGGAGAGAAAATGTTCTGCCGTGATTCTAATTTGCAATAAAACAACACCATGAATGAAACAGTTGAAAATCAGTGGGACTTTTACAAGCCCCATGCTAACGTTAGCATCAATATACTTCTGTGAGAGATAGCAGAAAGCAAGTGTGCAAGCTAATGAGCAGTGTGCAGGCTAGCTAGCAGTAGCATCGCCTATGGACCCAATCATGAGGAACGGAAAACTATTCATATTAATGCTGAGTATTATCACAGTTATCTTAAATAATATATTCTGACATTTTATTGAAATTGTGTGTGTGTGTGTGTGTGTGTGTGTGTGTGTGTGTGTGTGTGTGGCTCTCACTGAAAAACATTCATAAATATTTTATTTTTATGGCTCTCTTAGTCAAAAAGGTTCACGACCCCTGTAATGGCTTTCCTATATTCATAACAACCCTCGAGAAATTGTAACTACAATCAATTTGACACCCTTACCCCAAACCTTTCATATAAAATTCCTCTTGTTCTTGTCATTATTTTTCGATGTTTAGAATTGTAACCTCAGAAAATGAGATAAACCAGTGGTTCTTAACCTGACTTTGATCGAACCCGAGAGGTTCTGTGAATCAGTCTCAAGGTTTCGACGGAGCCTCTGCCATGGCTGTGAACGCACACCCGAGTCAACATGACAATTGGTTATGACAAACTTGCTTGGCCATCACTGGCTGCAGATGATCACATTACATTGTTTGTCCAATCAGTGATACAAGAAATTTAGTTCGCTCAGTATTCCATGTCTGACTGCCATGATAGTACGTCATGAAAAGAAAGTAAACGTATATCCTGATTTTTTTCCTTTTCAGTATATTTTTTTGTGTGTGTATTTTTTAAAAGCCGGGTTTTTGTTTTTCACTAATGAAGACTTCGGTGAATGTGCATATAAACTGGTTGCGTTCGGTACCTCCAACAAGTTTAAGAACCACTGATATAGACAAAATGGAAAGGTGTAAAATACAAACCATGAACAATGAAATGAAAGAACTCTTAGCTTTATCTCTTCTTTCTATTTATAATATTTTATTTATTGTTGTATCTGTTTTCATTTTCTATGCTTGTGTGTGACTGTAAAGTGTCCTCGAGGGCTTTGGAAGGTGATTGAAATAAAAAGTATTATTATTATTATTATTATTATTATTATTATTATTATTATTATTATTATTATTATTATTAATCATCATTCATAATCATTATTAATATTATTATTATTATTATTATTATTATTATTATTATTATTATTATTATTATTAATAATAATAATAATAATAATAATAGTGGTTAGCATTACTTTCCATCAATATGTGAAATAATATTAAGGTACAGTGCCAACTAGACCATCATCAACATGTGCATTCTTATATGTTAAAAAAAATGGAGAAATCTTAATAACTGCACTTCTGGAGAAATAAAATAGACGCTCTACCTTTAATGTTTTTTTTTTTCGAGCTAAGAACAAACACAAGCTGTCACGGCTTTCTAAGCCCTTACAACGGGCTAAATAAGGAAAGCTTCAATTGGATGGGCTCTGCACACTTCTTTAGAAACTAAAGAGGGATTTTACTCTGGCCAAAGATCAGGAGGGTGAAAAGGTCAACTTTGTCACACATCACATTTTGCCAAATACCTTTTGAAGTAATCAGAAACCCTCAAAGACACCTTTGTACATATCAGCAGCTATACAGCAAATTCTCCCCACTTTTTGTGAGCCAATTCTCAGATTTTAAAGGTCCCTTTTCCAGACTCAACTGTATTTTCAGTGCAGTTTTATCTCCATACAAAGGTGTTCAAAAATATTTACATCAGGGCTTCAGAATATTGCTCTTGGGCGTTTTGCATCAGTAGTCAGAATCAGAAAGTCTTTAATAGTCCCAGAATGGGGAAATTTGCAATCCACAGCAGCAATTTGAAAGAGGGAGGGGTGGGGGCAATGAAAATATAAAAACAGAGTACAGTGATCCTTCGCTACTCCGCGGTTCACTTATCGTGGCTTCAGTGCATCGCTGATTTTTTTTCCAGGGAAAAAAGCTCATTGAGCAGAATGCTCCATGAGCTGTTCTCTATTCTCAAAAAAAGAAAGAGTGCCAACAACTACCGATAACAATGTTCTTCTCTCGGAGACAGACTCATTCAGTAGAAAAAGACACTACAGCGCAGCGGAGTCAGGACGAATAGGCGCAGCAGCAAAATATTGTTTTACAACACCGTTCTTTAAACTATTAAAAAAGAGGGTTTATTTTTTTGTTTCATTCTGCAGTATGTACAGTTTTGCATTGTAAAATAAAAAAAGAAAAAAAAAAGCTGACCACATTGTACTTTGCGGATTTCACCTATCGTGGGGTATTTTTGGAACGTATCTCTCGCGATAAACGAGGGTTCACTGTATTCTTAAGCATAATAGAAATGTCACAGGACTGAAATGTATAACTGTGCGAAAAATGTTTCATAAAGAACTGTACTTAGTGCAAAGCATATTTGATATATGACACTGTGTTGAGTCAACATAAGGTGGCTGTGTTATTTACAATACAAGAGTCCAGCTTTTTTTTTCCACGTGTGATTATTAAGAAGCCTGACAGCAGTTGGTAGGAAGGAGCGGTGGTACCACTCCTTGCAGCGTGGGTGTAACAGTCACTGGCTGAAAGAGCTACCCAGTGTTGTCAAGGTAGGGAGGAAGGGTGGGAGGGGCTGTTCATCATAGCTTTTAGTTTAGCTAGCGTCCGTCTGTTGCCCACCTCCTCCAGAGTGTCTAGCGAGCAGCCCAGAACAGAACAGAACACAACTGGCTCTCTTGACCAGGCTCTCCAGTCTGTTTCTGTCCCGGGTGGTGATGTTGCCTGACCAGCAGACAATTCCATAGTGGATGGCTGAAGCAACCACAGAGTCATTAAAAGTCTTCGGGAGTGACACCTAAACCCCAAAAGACCTCTGTTTCCTGGGTAGGAAGAGGCAACTCTGTCCCTTTTTGATTAGGGCATCCGTGAATGTAGTCCAGTCCAGTTTATTGTTGAGAATAACTCCCAGGTACTTGTAGGAGGTCACCCTCTCTATGTCCGTACCCTGGATGTTCAACGGTGCAGGTGAGGACTGTTTCCTGCAAGTGAGTAGTACTCTTAAGATTCAATGACAGTTCAGGAAACTGTATTGAGCAAAGCTCGACCAAACAAAAATAACTTTCCATTGATTCATTTTCAGTGCACGGGTTGCGTATTGTCTTCTCCAATTAAAATGCATTTTATGACTTTACTTGGTCTGTGTTTCACTGTGTCTAGTCTTGTTGAGTATTTCAGTTATTACCTGTTTTCAAACAGGTAAAGACATCATTGCATGGCTTGCCAACAAGATGCAGATCACCGCCGAAGGTACATGTCATCAAATGATGTCGATTTGCCAACTAGTTTCTCATTAAGAAAGAGTGTTGACTTATCAATAATTGTCAAACTACCTTTGGTTTTATAGAAGCCCACGCCTTTGGCACCATGTTAGTGGCCTACGGTTACATCTATGCCCTGCAGAACCACAAGAAGCTTGTCATGTGCAATGACAGCAGCCTTTACCGGTTCCAGGTAAATCACCATGCGGCTCATAATACTTGATGAATTGCTTCAAAACCATTTGCAGTTGCCAAATGTACACAAAACGAGATTGGAGTACACTGAGGTTTGGGTGCTTGTGAAGCAGAATGTAGGTGGAAATGCAGACTGGATAATTGTTTTCCAATATGAAGGGATTAGTGAACATGCCAAAATCAACCATTGCAAAGACACTTAAAAAAATCAAACTAGTAGATTAGAAGAGTGTCCCTGGCTTTCCCTGGCTCTGTTCAGCATTGATGTCAGTAGTGAGAGTATTGTCCTTTAGGCTAAAATTGATTGATGGCAAGGACAATTTTCTCCTACCAGCCAAACCTGTGGTGCTCCATTTGCAGAATTTGTAAACATGTTGGGGGCTATTTGTAGGTTGTCTTAAAGCACAAGTGTCAAAGTGAGGGCTCGGGGGCCAGTTCCAAAGTGAAGGCCCGAGGGCCAGGTCCATTTTATGTGGTGTGCAAAGGCAAATCATCCGTGTCAACTCCCATGATGCTTAAATCTCTACGGACATCTCAAATTGTCCTGCGTAATACATAACAGTGAAATTTTGAAATTATTTTGTTATCCTGTTAATACTCACGTGCGCAATAATTGAACACATTTTGACTGATTTACAATACGATACAATACAGTACATATTGATTTATATAGTGCTTGAACAACAGCTGAAGCTGGAACAAAGCATTTAACATGGACAGCTATCATATACATGGTAAAAAACAGTCACAAAGATAGTATAAAGCACCGGGGAGTAAAACCAAGATCAAGTCGGAATCATGCTGAGTCGAATGCCAAAAGTACAAGTGAGTTTTGAGACAGGTTTTAAAGCTGGGCAGCGAGTAACCTTGCAAAATGTTCAATGGCAGGACATTCCAGAGAGTGGGATCAGCAACAGAAAAGGCTCGATCCCCTCTGAGCCTCCGTTTAGTTGTTGGCTCATCTAATAATTTCGGGTCAGCAGATCTGAGGCATTGGGAAGGTGTTTAGAGGTGGATGAGCTCAGAGGTGTAAAGAAGAGTGAGAGCAATTTAAAGATTTGAAAACAAATAAGATAATGAAAACAACTCTAAAATGTATAGGGAGCCAGTGAAGGGATGCCTGAGGAGGAATTATGCTCTCTCTTGCGAGTGCCGATCAAGAGGCGAGCAGCAGCATTCTGGCCCAGCTGGAAACGCTTCATGGAGGATTGGCTGACTCCAAAGTAAAGCGCATTACAGTAATTGAGCCGAGATGTGACGAAGTCTTGAATTACTGCTTTAAGGTGCTCATGAGAAAGGAGAGGTTTTATTTTAGCCAGCTTCCGAAAATGAAAGAAGCTGGATTTAACAACATCACCAATTTATCGGTCAAGTTTAAAGTCACTGTCCAGTTAAAGACACAAGTTTAAAACTGTTGACTTCAGATAAGAAGCCAGGAGGCACAAGACTACTATGGATGAGATGTACACTGCCACAGGACCCAACAATATCGCTCCTATCTTCTTTTCATTGAAGTTCAAGACGTTTTGTGCCATCCAGGTTTTGATTTCCTCCAGGCAGGATAAAAGTGGCCTTAACGAGAAAGTGTATTTTTTGCTCAGTTGGACATAGATCTGACAATCATCTGCATAGCAGTGGAAGGAAATATCATGTTTCTTTAGGATTGAACCCAATGGGAGCAGGTATAGTGACAATAACATGGGCCCCAAAATTGAGCCCTGTGTAACACCACATGACAGAGGGGCAGTACATGACTTAGGGCTGCCAAGGCGAACACAAAAGGCTCTGTGAGCTAGGTAGTACCTAAACCAGTCAAGGGCACTAACAGTAATGCCCACCAAATGCTGCAAATGAGACAGTCGAATACTTTGATCCACTGCATCAAATGCTGCCATAAAATCTAATAAAACCAGACACACGTAATCTGCAGTGTCATTGGCCATGAGTATGTCACTAAAAATATGTAACAGTGCTGACACTGTGCTATGCATCGTCTTGAAGCCTAACTGGAAGACTTCCACGATGTTATGTTAATCAAAGAAAGATTTCAACTGCATGTGCACCACTTTTTCGAGCAATTTTGAAATGAAAGGCAATTTTCAAAACTAATGAGCCATCAATATTTGTATGTTCTTAGCAGTGTCTGAAACTCATGACAAAAAGTTCGCGGACACCAGGGCAGACAACTCTGAAAAGTTGCCTGCCCAGCCATAAAGTTGCCTGTCCCATTTTTCACAACTTTAAACACAATAAAATGACTAATCGCAAACCAATTGTTGCAAAGTACGTATTAAGGATTGATAATCAGAATATATAACAGAACAACACTTTAAATTTAAGTAATTGATGTCCCTACCACAAAAACTCCCTTGCTTAATTTATGGTAAATATCCCTTGCTGATGATTTTGCTCCAGTTGTCGTTTTTCCATACACTGTTCGGCATGTTGCACAATGCAATGTTTGCGTTGCGTCGTCTCTTACAAGCCACATGAACGCCTCTTTCCACGATGGTTTCAATGTACGTTTGCGTTTTGTAGCGTAATAAATTTTGTTAGCTTCTTTTGAATCTTTCTTCTGGGGCTGAGGTTTTGGCTTGATTCCTAACCACTTATCTATTGTTCGTGTGTTCTCTGTGCGTTTACTTTGGTAAATGATATGCAAATGCACCCAGAAGCACGAAGTTATTCGATGCAAGCTTATGATTGGCTGCCAAGTATGCAAATTTCCAAACAAACCAAAATTCCGAAATTTCCAAACCGAACCAAGATTTCAAAATCGGAATAAAGCAAACGTTTGATTTGAAAAGTTGTCGGCCACCCAGGCGGAGACGTTCTGTAAGTTGTACGCCCGACGTAAACATTATTTCAGACACTGGTACTAAGTAATAAATATTTAATATTTAATACCATATATCATACATTAAAATATCCATAATATAATATAGTAGCTCGCAACAAAAATGAGTTTGACACTTCTATCTTAAAGAATATATAATCAGGTTGAATGTGTATTTCAGCAATCATTAGCTAATTCAACAGACTTAACAGACATAGCGTATCCAGATGCAGGACCTCTTGAAGGTTCAGATCTAGTCCTTTAGAATGGCCCAGATTCTGTAATCCATATAAATAATATAACTTAATCAGTTTACTTTCACCTACGCAATATCAATCATCTCCATGTGTCTCTCACCATTCACTCCTCTGCTATCCTTGTCCACAGTCTCGTCACCTCCTGCATTGATTATTGATATTCACTTCTCATTGGTGTCCCTCACACATTTCTCCACAAACTACAACTAGTCCAGAATTCCGCAGCCCGGATAATCATCAGAACCCCCTTCTTTCACTACACACGTCTTCCAACAGATCCACTGGCTCCCGGTCAAACTTAGAATTGACTTCAAAATACTTCTTTCCACATTTAAAGTCATCCATCACCTCGGCCTTCAGTAGTGCTGCGTCTGAATCAATCCACAGCTGCAAGTGTGGTGTAATTTACTACACATCCACGAGAGCAGTCATTTTCAGCCTTTTTTGAGCAAGGGCACGTTTTTTACATTGGATATATTTTGTAGCACGCCACTAACCAAAAATGTTATAACATGACACTCAGTATATTTAATTACAATATAATTTCTCAATTCATTTATACACAGTCAGTGTGAAACCTGGGTCTGGTTAGATGAACACAAAGCCCCTTTTCAATAGGTCTCAGTCTCTCTCTGTATTTAGTTTTTATACAAGTTAAGTTTAAAAAGCTCAGCTCACACAGCATTGTTGGGCAGAAGGGGGAACTGTTTGGCAAAAGTCAACCAAAAAGTCAACAAATATATATACAGTATACAGGTAACATCCGATTTACGACCGGCACTTTTTTGTTTTTTAATTCTATGGCTGCCACCACTACAGCCAGCAACGCGACAGAGAAAGAGGTCCGTGCAGGGTGATTTATTAAGCTGGTTCCAAAAAAAAGACCAGGAGTTTCATCAAAAATAAAGAATACCATAAACGACGAGTGGGGGGGCCATGGGAAACCCAACAATGGCGAGAAGCAACTCGCACACGGTGGTGCAGAAACGGAACAATAATAATAATAATAATAATAATAATAATAATAATAATAATAATAATAATAATACATTTCATTTATACGCGGCTTTCAAAACTGGGAGGGGGGCTCGGACGAAGATATTGAAAGTCTAGGGTAATACAAAGTACAAATATAAGTTGACAGCGTCCCGTTTTCGTACCCGCTGTCCTGAAGAAGCAAGTGGTTGTAGCGGGGAGGTACCCAGCAAACTTCAACATTTTGGTATATAATAGTATTCAATAGAAAACATTGCTTAAAAACAACGGATTGACATCGTATACTATACTGTCGTAGAGGAGATGCCAGCGTGTCATTTGTTATGATCACGTGATCCTCGCGTCAGCCATTTTGAATGATTTTCGATTTACGACCGTTTGACTTACGACGGTTTTGTCGGAACGGAACCCGGTCGTAACTCGGATGTTACCTGTAGATATACGGTATAGGGCCAGAGCTACCAGCAAAATTTTAGTTCGCTGACGATGCTTTTTGGATGAGGAGCAAAATGTCTGACTCCTTCAGAGAAGTACAGATGATGGGTGAATAAACCTTTTCATCGATGGACCACTTCTGTACGCCTGAGAGCTTAGACAGACGAAATAAATGTTTTATTTATTGTTAGCAATGTTAGCCAGGAAATAACCTGTGACTTGAATAAACTCAAGAAATAATGTCATTCAACTGTTCAAATTTTTACTATTAACGTGTGGATTCATGATAACCTCATAAAATTGCAATATTATTTGGTATTTTTGCTAGCTTCTGAGCTGTTCAATCTTTCTTAATGATGTCCATCTATTCATGAAAAGTCCATCAATTAAATGGCTTTAACAGTATATCTGCAACCAAATCCATTTTTCTCCCCCTTCAGTCTTTCTGGGTTGACAACACCATGATTAAATCGACACAATATATTTGCTTATACAGCTTGCTACAGATACAGTGTGCTAGCTCAGGCCAGTATGCACTTGTCACTATCGGCTCGTGATACTGTGATTGGCTATTGACTAGCTAATCATAGTTTGCAAAAACTGACGTTTCCAGTGCTTTCTGGCAGGCCTTGGGTTGCCAACTCGAACTCTGATTGGCTAAAGCAACATTTTCATCGACATTAATTTTTATGCTCCAGGGCCCGCAGAACTGATTGTGAAGGCATCCATGTAAATATCTGACCCCTGTTTACAAATGATGGCTAATATGTGATTGTGTCAATAATCTGATCAGTCCTGAAGTAATCTTTGGCAATAATTTTTGGCAGTCCTGAAGTAATTGGCTTAACCTATTAGCCCGCCATCATCCAGCTGTCTATCTGGCTGGCTGGCTATCTAGCTAGCTACCTAGCTGACTATCTATTTGCTATTTCGTTAGCTAGCTAGCTGTTTGCTATCGATTAGCTGTCTTGCTGGCTATCTTGCTGGCTATATATTAGCTATCTAGCTGGCTATTAGCTATCTATCTGGCTAGGTATCTACTGGCAAGCTATTAGATATATGTTAGCAAGCTTTCTATCTATTTGAGTTACTTCCGGGTTGAGTGAACGCTGCCGCTGCTCACCCGCAGCAAAACTTCTTCTGTGACTATCAAGTGACCTTGAGAGTTTTGAAAGGCACTTTAAAATCAAATGTATTATTATTATTATTATTATTATTATTATTATTATTATTATTATTATTATTATAAAAGGGTGGAGGAGCGGAGGGGTGGGCAACATCTGTCTTAGCCAAATTCATGTGTGCCGCTGAGTATGTCAACTGCTTTCTTATTTTATCCTCAATGGTTACATTCTAGACTCCATACTTTTGGCCTACACAGAAATGGGTTGCAGATGACACTGACTATGGTGAGTGATGTTTACAGCAGCTCATTGAGAGGCTATGACATAAGTAACTGAAATGCAACTACAGTGATACCTTGGCTTACGAACTTAATTGGTTCCCAGACAAAGTGTTTCCCATAGGAAACCATTAAAATGGATATAATCAGTTCCCAGGTCCCCATAAAACATAATTTTCTGTTCTAATCTTCTAAGCTTTAAAACTACACAAAATATACCTTATTTTCTGTATAATATATGTGCTATGGTATTATAATTAAAGAAATAAACTGTACTATATAATAAAGTTGTTTTATTGACCTTTGTGATGGTCGTTGATGGCTTGATGGAATGGAGTAGCCGTTTTCATCAGCATTAAACACTTGATGAGGAACGGAGCCTTCTTCTTCCACCATTTTGAGGAGTGATACCTTGTAGGTGCTTTCCCTGTGATAATTTTATCTAGTACCTCATCAATTGTGTTCTGTTTAGCTGGGTTGAGAGCTTTTTGCATCAAGTGTACAGATGGCTTGTGCGGGTTGTTTGTGGAGCCTGATTGATGGGATATTTTAACCTTGCAGTCTACACTCTGCCTTTGAACTAACCTTAAGTTGAAACTCTCACTGTCATCTGCCTGTCTCTTTAATTTTTAAACCACCTCGCCTCACTGCTGCGTTCTTGACCAATCACGTCAATCACGAGGAATAGAGGACAAAAACAGTCGGCTGCCATCTTGTTGTTAGAAGAACGGGCTCGTTCGCGAATGACACATCACTCATTGAGGCAGCTCCGTGTACGAAAAATGTTCGTATGCCAAGGTAAAGTTCGTATGCCAAGGTAAACTTTTCATAAATGTAACGTTTGTAAACCGAAAAGTTCGTAAGCCAAGGGGTTCTTAAACCGAGGGATCACTATATCTGAAATTACCAATATTGTCTTGATCAATGCAAGCAGTTTTTGAAAATGTCTTCTGATTATTTTCCGGCTTTTAGCCATTTATCTGGCAAAAAGAAACATTCGCAAAAAAGGCCAGTTGGAACCCTACGAACAGGTACAGAAAGTAATTTTAATGTCCTTTTTCTCAGTAGGTATGGCAACTCACGTTACGTGATGTTATTTGATTAATTTTGAAGTACATTATATTCAATAGTTCTTGTTTATTTTATTAATGTATTGGCTCACATCAATGAGCGAACATTTTTTCATGCCTCCATTTTCAACACAGGCACATTACAATCACTTGCATAAATGGCTATTCCACAAGTGGGACTTTATCGTGATGCAAGCCACTGAGCAACACAAGTATGTCATTCAATCTTATTTTCACAGTTTGTATTTTTTCATGGAAGAATATCAACTTTGTGTAGAAGATGGATAATTAAAAAAAGGCAAGATTATTTATTTATTTTTTAAATTTTCTAAAACACAGGTGTCAAAGTCAAGGCCCGTGGGCCAAATCCGGCCTGCCACATCATTTTATTCTGCCCGCGAAAAAAAATCAAGCATGTCAAGTGCCATGATGCTTGCAAAGTCCGAACCAAAATTTCAAATTGTCGTATGTCAACCAGAATAACAGTCATTATTCTTGGCTTCAGATTTGAAAACTATTTATTTGTTAATTTGTTGTGTATTCGGTATGTACAGTAAAGTCTCGTTATATCGATATTCAAGGGAGTCCGAAAAAATATCGATATAACCGGGACTATCGATATATCCGACCCTGTTTGCATGTAATTTTCTCTGTGCGTGCATAGAAATAGTATCGATATAACCGGGACTATCGATATATCCGATATCGATATAACGAGACTTTACTGTATTATGTGGAGGAGATGAAACATTCTAATCCTTTCCTCAAATTCATAACAGCCCCTGGAGGAAACTGTAACTACAATGTGGCCCGCGGCAAAAAAATGAGTTTGACACCCCTGTTCTAAAACATTAAAAATATAGATTTCAACGCGAGCGAAATTTCATCCTGTGCAAGGATTGTGTGGAAAATGTTTGAAAAAAACTGAGATTTTTTATTTTATATTTATTTTTTTAATATTCATGGAAAAACTGAATGGTGATTGGAAACACACAAACAAAATCCAGGACAAAAATATATGTTTACTGAAAATGTTGACAGACAAAATATCCATCCATCTATCCGTGTTCCGATCCGCTTTATTGGGGGTGGGGGGTGGGTGGGGACCTGGAGCCTATCCCAGATGGCTTCGTGAAGTAGGCAGGGGACACGATGAAACATTTGCCAGCCAATCACTGACACCAACAAAGTCTCAACAGAAATCGCTGGTCATGAAAAACAATGCATACCTGTCAACCTCCACGGCTCCATGCCCTTACAAACTGTCGTATTTTCCCTTACAAAATACAAAATAACCATAGTTTTTTTTCAAACATGTTTATTTATGTAGTTTAACATGTGTTTCGTTGTATCATTCTGTACATATTCTTAATAAATGATAAATTTACAAGTGTTGCTTAATTACTACAGTGTTCTCTATTTTATGCGAGTGTATGATCGCTATGTTTTCCAGACTTCTACGTTTTTGGCGTGCTCTTTGTATCAAAATGCGTCTTTAAATCATAGAAACCGCAGGCAGCTACTTTCACGTCTTTTTTGCAAGCAACACAATACGAATATTCCACACCTTTCTTCAAAGCTTGTATCAATCCCTCGTATCGTCCTGACTTTCGCTTTGTTCACGTGTGATCGGAATGATGCAATGGGAAATCCCCAGGCAGCAGGCGCATGCGCACAGTAGCATCAAACCGCAACAAAAAAACGATACCGAGATCGAGGCTACTGCGGCGAACACATTTGACTTGATTGATTTGCCGTTTCGTGATAGTCGGTGCATACCGGATGGTACCCATAATGATTTTCTTGCACGTTGTACATGTCTTAAAATGCATCATAAACGTACTTTGTACGGCAAAAACGTACAAGTTGACAGGTATGACAATGCCTGAACAAAAAGTGCTTAGAAGGGCAAGATAATAGGCAAAATGACAAGAGTTCAGTTTCACAAAACAATACAAAGAACAAGATCAAAACACGAAAAATAATATCAGTACTTACAAACAAGGGACGTCAGGGCAAAAATAACAATGGCAACAAGATCGAGAAATCAAGAAAACAACACTTGCACACAAGCAGCAAATAATCCAACAGAGACTTGGCAATTTGGCAGTCATTGGTGGCAGGTGTGCACACTGGATGGAAGGCTCTCCTCTGCCAACTGATGGAGACACACAAGAACAGAATCATGACAATATCGGTCAAATCATTATATAGACACATACAATAATAATAATAATAATAATAATAATAATAATAATAATAATAATACATAAAGCCATCTCTCTGATTAATAAATGAATTGCTGTTGAAGGTCTTCACAGTGTCACCTGTTTCTTTTATGTGTGTTAGGGCTACGAGAGAGAGAAAGAAGCCAGACCGTGTTGTGTTTGATTGCCAGGAGAGAGCTTACTGGATTGTAAACAGGCCCCCGGTAAGTGTCGATATGTGTGACAGGCAATTTTATAAAAGGCATTATTTCTTTATTTTCAAATATGTTTTCCTATACACATTTCTAGCGTCGTACTCATAGTGCTTTAGATATTGGACCAGACCGCCTGATTGACCCAACAGATGAGGTAACAGGTCAGTCTTTACTCACTCACTCACTCACTCACTCACTCACTCACTCACTCACTCACTCACTCACTCACTCACTCACTCACTCACTCACTCATTCGATCACTCACTCACTCGCTCATTCGATCACTCACTCACTCACTCACTCACTCACTCACTCACTCACTCACTCACTCACTCACTCACTCACTCACTCTTTTTTTTGTACAGAAACATATCAGATTGGCAGTCATTTTTTTATCATCATCAGAAAGCCTTTAATAGTCTCACAATGGGGCAATTTGCAATACAGTAAAGTCTATTTTTTTATGTGGGAAAACTACATCAGTCTATCCTGGTATTGAAGCATGTTGGACCAAAGAGAGGAGTCACATCTTTGGGGTGTTGCAGCTCCCACAATTTCGCAGATTAAAGTTGTCAACATCCGCTCTATTTCCACTCACAATTGTCCTTCACTTTGCTTTGTCTCTTTCTGTCTCTTTACTTTCAGGCTTCCTTACATAATAATGATGAGTGTTACAGTGGGTGAACTCCAGTTGCGTAAATTCCCATCCATGGACAATACCAGACCACATAGGGAAACGCAGTAGAGAAAATTCCAAATAAGTTTTCTTTCATTTTATAGAAATTGCAATAGTTTATTATGTGATCACAAAATGTGCTTGTTTTTGATCAATAAGCTTTTCCTTCGTTAGTTGTCTGTGTGTACCAATTAAAACCACAGTTTGCAGTTTGTTTTAAAACAAATGTATTTGTCTTCCAGAAAATCTCATTTGACCAATACAGACGTATGGTAAGTGTCAAGCTGTGGGTTTTACATTAATAATACTAACACAACGACTACTACTACTACTATTACTACTACTACTAATAGTAATAATAAATAATAATAATGGTAATGGTGATGTATTCTCTCACAAGACAAGCTCTCATTTTCAGTAATGTCAGGACAGAAACAAAACGACAACAGACCACATGGTATCAGAAGCAGATTCAAAGCACACTATTTCTCTTACAGTACGTATTGAAATAGTACACTATAATAATTGTGTAGGGTTTCAGTGTTTCTCCTCTTCACATTATAAACTGACGTTGTATGCCACCGTTATAATTTTTCAAATGCCAACTAAAATGTCTTTTATTGTAGAACATGTTCTACCAACAAGCCATCATGAGGTCAAAAGTCAAATCCAGTGTCTCGCTTGGAGCGTAAGTTCTTGTGAACATAATTCTACGTATTTTGATATTCAAAGTTCCAGTTTCCTTGAAAAACATCATGGGAGTTAGTTTATCATTACAAGAATAGTGAACGCTGGCGCAAATGGCGCAAAAGTTTTCTGCTCACCCGCAGAAAACTTTTATGTTCTTATCCTGTGATTGGAAAGTGTCCCTGAGAGTTTTGAAAGGCACTTATAAATGAAATGTATTATTATTATTATTAACATTTTGTGGACTGTCTAACATAATAACACGATAAGCTGTCCACTGTAGTGATCACTGTCCCTGAAAGGATTAAATTCACTCACTAAAAAAATTCAATCACTTAAGAAACTTGAGCAAAATATTTGTTTGTAAATATTTTTAATACAGTACTGTATGCCCTCATAATTGTCTCTTAACAGTCTGGTGAAGTACATCACAACCTACAAAAACCATGATCCCTTTCTGGCACCCTGCCTACCTAGCAATCCCTGGCAGACAGATAATGACTCATACTGGAATCTTAATATGAGAAGGTGAGAGCATCACAGCAAATATTATGTGAGTGTAAGAGTGTTGGTCATCCTCAACTCCAGAGATTACTTTGAATAAACAGTATTAACTTTTTTTTTGTGAACAGGGTTGAAGTCCCAACAAAAATGCGAGTCGAGCGTTGGTCCTTCAGCTTGTTTGAGTTATTGACCGATCTGCGAGGTCGTGACGACTTCAAGATCTTCCTGAAGAAGGAATTTAGTGGTATGTTTTTCCATGATATTTGCTTAATATTTCTCAAGGACTGAGGTTTTTCGCTGTTACCAGTGCTTTCAAGCATTTTTATACAGGGTGACCCAAACAGTGCATACCCATGAAAATTTCAATTGGGGCTTTGATTAAAAAGCTATTTATTTGAAATTACAGTGAGACCTCAGTTTACGAACTTAATTGGTTCCCAGACAGAGTGTGTAAGCCAAAAAGTGTGTATCAAAAAAAATTCCCATAGGAAACCATTAAAATGGGAATAATCCGTTCCCAGGTTTCCATAAAATGTACTTTTCAACTAAATAAGCCTTAAAACTACACACAACATACCTTATTCTATGTATAATAAATCTGCTATTGTATTGTAATGAAAGAAATACACTGCACTGTATAATAAAGTCACTTTATTTACATATGTGATGGTCGTTGATGGCTCTTAATTGACACCTGTTGCTTTCTGACTTGTAAACTGAGGCATCACATTATCGTTCATCATATCATAGCCTTTTCTGAATGGAACTGTTCAATAAAAGCCTGCACAAATCAAATCCTCTGTGTTGAGGACCACATTATGGTCAGCAACAAGCTCCCTGATGTCATCTGCATCCACTTCTTTACTTCGTGACTTCGTTACTCTCAGGGAAGTGACACACAGCGTGAGAGATGTGTCAGGCTGAGATTCACATGACAGCCGCGGTGTGCACATATGACGCCACAAACGCAGACCTCGTTCGTGTTTCTCAATGATCTCATTCTCCTCGACTGTGATTTTATTTTTTGTGTCTTCTCCGGCTGAACACGAGCCTGTAGTGGTTTTTTTCGGTCCCATAATAGTGAAATTATCTGCAAAAAGCTCCTAAGAGTCGATCGACGTGTGAATTCAGAGAGGGGGCGTGGAAAGTAGCGCCGGCTGGAGTGCTGTTCGGTCGTGTGCTTCCGCCGAAGATCCGAAGATCACTCAGCCAGATCCGAAGAGCACTCCGCCAGCCGTAGTGGGTGTGTATCGCGAAAAGTAGTGCGTATTTCAAGATTTAATTTTCATAAATTTGACGTTCGTAAGACGAAAAGTTCGTAAGATAAGGTGAGGTCACACTGTACAACCACACATTATTCAGTTTATGGAAGACCATAAACTTGTGAGTGTGTAAAAGTGATTGACAACTTTGTCAGACGAGTACAGGTTGGCTTGCAATGAAATGGTGGGCATTTGGAACACATACAATTTGGGAAAGCCATAAATTGACTAAAAATTGACAGAAATAGCTGAAACTCTGGTGAATGGTCCTCCATAAACTGAATTATGTGTGGTTGTAATTTGAAATAAATTGCTTTTTAATCAATGCCACAATTGAAATTTTCATGGGTACGCATCTTTTTGGGCCACCCTGTATTAGTGTATTACGTGTAATTTTTCATTTGCAGGGGAGAATTTAGCCTTCTGGGAAGCAGCTGAGGAACTTAAATGGGGAACTGCAGCATCCATGTCAACTAAAGCTGAGACGATCTTCAAGTAAGACACACACCCCTAAAAACTATTTTGAAAGTGAGAGGACAGAGTAATCTTGACATACCAAGCAAGTTGAAAAAAACATTAATCTGATGAAACAGTAAAACTGCATTAAAGCAGAATTGGAGGAAGGAAATAATGTACTTTAAAGGACAACCGACACGTCCGGAAAAGTTTCGTCCATAATTTGTACTTCACTTCAAATGACTTTTACTGACCGCATTTGACAAAGATTCCACCGCATATCGCTATATTTTACGTTTTAAAACACGCGCTGAATATTCATGAAATCTCGTTATCGAGTTGATGACGATGCCAGAGTGACGTCACTGAGGGAACGCCACTGACCAAGAAAGCGACACACTGATGTCTGAAAACACCGTGTTGATTGCGAAATTAGAAGGATAACTACATAAATAACACAATGGTGAATCGTTGTGTGGCAGCCAATTGCGGTAACACGCATAAAGAAGGTGTAACTTTACACAAATTCCCAGCGAACAAACCAGCCTTTTCCAACGGGGGACACCCTGAATTGGTTGCCAGCCAATCGCAGGGCACACAAAGACATACAACAGTCACTCTCACACTCACACCTAGGGACAATTTGGAGTGTTCAATCTGCCTGCCATGCATGTTTTTTGGAATGTGGGAGGAAACCGGAGGACCCGGAGAAAACCCACGCGGGTCCGGGGAGAACATGCAAACTCCACACAGGGAGGCCGGACCGGGACGCGAACCGGCGACCTCTGCACTGTGAAGCCGGTGTGCTAACCACTCGACTACCGGGCCGCCCATGTCAATATATATATATATATATATATATATATATATATATATAATCCTCCCACACGCCAAAAACATGCAAAGCAGGCAGATTGACCACTCCAAATTGTCCCTAGGTGTGAGTGTGAGAGTGACTGTTGTATGTCTTTCTGTGCCCTGCGATTGGCTGGCAACCAATTCGGGGTGTCCCCCGCCTCATGCCCGAGGACAGCTGAGATAGGCTCCAGCAACCCCCGCGACCCTAGTGAGGAATAAGCGGTACGGAAAATGAGATATATCCCGGTCCGGCCTCCCCGGACCCGCGTGGGTTTTCTCTGGGTCCTATGGTTTTCTCCCACACTCCAAAAACATGCATGGCAAGCAGATTGACCACTCCAAATTGTCCCTAGGTCTGAGTGTGAGAGTGACTGTTGTATGTCTTTGTGTGCCCTGCGATTGGCTGGCAACCAATTCAGGGTGTCCCCCGCCTCATGCCCGAAGACAGCTGAGATAGGCTCCAGCAACCCCCGCGATCCTAATGAGGAATAAGCGGTACGGAAAATGAGATGAGATATATTAACATAAAAATACGTAGAAATGAAGTAACATCGGATGTTTCTTGATGTGTATACAAAAACGTTCCATCAAAAACTCTTGGCTCATCTCCCCACATTTATTAATTTTGGAAGTGTCCTAATGCACAAATGAAAGGCACATGCATTCCGATATAATCGGAGAAGTCAGGCTGACAATTGGTTTGTGATAGTAGCTGTGGGTGAGTCACGGCCATGCTGTCCTGAGGCTAGTATCTTATCTTCAATTAAGTCCTTGGAGTATCACTCTAGAAAGTTGATATAAATCTAAAAGAATTCATTTTTCTGGTCCGCTTTATCCTCACGCGGGGTTGCTGGAGCGTAGTCCAGCCATCTTTGGGCACTAGTCGGGGGACACCCTGAATTGGTTGATGGGCAATCGTAGGGCACAGAGATAAACAACCATACGCTCTCCCACTCACAACTGGGGACAATTTGGAGTATTCAATCACCGTGCCATGCATGTTTTTGAAATGTGGGAGGAAACCGGAGGACTCATAGAAAACCCAGACAGGTCTGGGGAGAACATTCAGACTCCACACAGGGAGTCCAGAGCGGGATTTGAACTCCCGACCTCTACACTGTGAAGTCGGCGTGCTAACCACTCGTCTACCGGACTGCATCTAAAAGCAGAGAGCGATAAATTATATTATTTATGTATTATTTTTATCGGCTGTTTGGCTTGTGTCCAAGATGGACCCCACCTTCAAATTGTTTGATGACCCTAAAGAAATTACATGGGGCTAGAAGATTTTGCTGGTTGATGCACATGCATTTTGCATCATGCCTAGCCTCCTAATTTTCTTTGGGTGAATTGGGGGCCTCTGGACGCCACCCAATCAGGTGGATCAACGAAGCATTTGTTCCCCTTGCACATCACTCTCTTATGGGTTATTCGTGAGAAACGACGTACCCTGGACTAATTGCCAATTGTGAATGGAAATTCCTAAAGACCTACATACACCTTACTGCAGTGTCATTTTCATCAAGATACATTCAATGTGTTCCAGGACCTTTCTGGCCCCTGGCGCCCCCCGCTGGATCAACATTGATGGCAGGACTATGGGTCTGACTGTGAAAGGCCTGGACCATCCTCACCGCTATGTGTTGGAGGCTGCACAGACACATGTCTTCTTGCTCATGAAAAAGGTGACCACATTATGATTGCAGTAGCGTTCTAAAAATCAAAGGATATTCATTCATTTATGTTAATTATTTTTTTAAACAAACCCAATTCCACTGATGTAAGGACGATCAGCTGAATTTAAATAACAACTACAGTAAAGTCTCGTTATATCGATAGTCCCGGTTATATCGATACTATTTCTATGCACGCACGGAGAAAATTACATGTAAACAGGGTCGGATATATCGATAGTCCCGGTTATATCGATATTTTTTCGGACTCCCTTGAATATCGATATAACGAGACTTTACTGTAAATTATTTTTCATTCATTCAGGCATTCATTCATCCATTTATTCATTCATTCATCTTCAGGATGGCACAGTAGTCGGGTGTTTAGCTACTTAGCACATTGACATCACAGCTTCGAGGTACCGGGGTTCAATTCCAGCTCTGGCTTTTCCGTGTGAAATTTTCAAGCTCTCCTCGGCCTCGCGTAGGTTTTCTCTGGGCCCTCCGGTTTCACCCCACATTCCAAAAACACGCATGGCAGGCTAATCAAACACTCTAAATTGTTCCTACATGTGAGTTTGAGCACGGATGCGTGTTCATCTATGTGTGTGCTCTGCGATTGGCAATCAGTTTAAGGGTGTCCCCGCTTACTGCCTGAAGACAGCTGGTATAAACTCCAGCACCCCCCGCAACCTTAGCGGGGATAAAGCGGTTTGGAGAATGGATGAATGAACGAATGAATGAATGAATGAATGAATGAATGAATGAATGAATGAATGGGGGTGTGCTGGAGCCTATCCCAGCTATCTTCAGGCAGCGGGCAGGGGACACCCTGAATCTGTTGCCAGCTAATTGCAGGGCACACAGAAACGAACTCGGAAAAAAAAATCTATGCAGAGCCGGGGAGATGACCTCTGCACTGTGACGTCGACGTGCTAATCACTGGCGACTGAGCTACCAGTTTGTTTGTTTTTTAATCTGTTCTCTGTCCCATGTGACATCTTTCATGTAGGATACTTTTTTCCGTTACCTCAAGTCGCCAGTGTACAAGGACATCCAAAAGAAGTCATTAAACCCGCAGCCTCATAACTTCAGGTTAGTGAATGGAGTACCATTATTATTCCATATGTCAGCAGAGTCACATTTGTGGCATTTTCTTACACCCTCTGTATCAGTTGTTTTTTTTTTTTGTTTTTGACATGATTTATTCTTGTAAAACAGGGGTCGGGAACCTTTTTGACTAAGAGAGCCATAAAAGTAAAATATTTAGAAATGTTTTTCAGTGAGAGCCACACACACACACACGATTTCAACAAAATGTCAGAATATATTATTTAACGTTAGCATGGGGCTTGTCAAAGTGCCACTGATATTCAACTGTTTCATTCAAGGTATTGTTTCATTGCAAATAAGAATCACGGCAGAACTTTTTCTCTCCACAAAGGCGAATCCTTCCGTCCATTTAAGTGTACGATACCCGAGTAGTCATTTTTTTACTGGTCAGGCTTATTGAAAAGGGGCCATTTACCTGTTTCAACATTAACGGCCATAGGCCAGTATCATCCAATCAAAATTGCACTTTCCGCCAACTGCCGCCCAAAAGGGAAATGAACATCGAAAAAGCGAGAATAAGTACAGTACAGTAGAAACTAACTCATGTCAAACCAAATCATGGTGAATATTATCCAGTCCCAAAAGTCACTTACATTTGGTAAGAGTAATCGTGTTTCTACTTCTTTATTGTATAGTCAGGCCCAGTTAGAGCAAAATGCTCAGAACCGAAGCCCAGGTATCCATCCCATCATCCTTTGGAAGCAAGAAGAGGAGGAAAAAGCAAAGGCTGCTGCAGCTGCTGCCCCCGTTGATGTCAAGGCTATGATGAGTAAAATTGACAGAAAGAAATAAAGAAAAATAATACTTGTGTGTTGGCAAAGGGTGTACAGGTACACTGAGAACATAAATAATTTATCCTCTGAAATAATGACATAAAATTACATAGGAAAGCCTTTAATAGTCTCACAATGGGGAAATTTTTGAATCATAACATTTTTCGTAACGGTACTAGTTATCTGTTTAGTTCTAGGTGCTGGCAGACAGTATAGTTAATACTGTGAAATGGGTATCAAAATGTTATCAATTGTCTGTGTATCTGGATGCTTTAAGATACAATATACAGTATACATATATTCTTGACATGTAATAGTGAAATCCAGACATGACAGCAATGTATGTTCAGTTATGTGGTTCATTCCAGAAAAGTAAAAATTGGACAAAACTTGAAATTGATCGATCTGTGATGAAAAGAAAATGACTGCATTGCTTTTATTTG
The DNA here is from genome assembly GCF_051943395.1 of Hippocampus bargibanti. Classification (NCBI taxonomy): domain Eukaryota; kingdom Metazoa; phylum Chordata; class Actinopteri; order Syngnathiformes; family Syngnathidae; genus Hippocampus; species Hippocampus bargibanti. The sequence continues at coordinate 16,105,019 of NC_142750.1, forward strand.
TGTAAATCTATTTGGAACAAACATTAAATATAGCAATTCGATTTGGTGCCATTTTTTTTAGTAAACTACGATAATCCCACATTTTGCTGTGGACAAATACTCTGGTCATTTGAATGCTTGGCTGTTACAGCTTCACCCATCAATGAATGCACGCTCAGCAGAGCACTTTATAGTATGAAAGCAATATAGTATTAATTTCAACCCCAATTCCAGGTTAGGATATGTTGAAGATGAAAACGGAATACCATGATTTATTTGAATACAAGACAGGATATTTAATGTTCCAACCAAGAAAGATGTTTTTCACAAATATTCATTAACTTTGTGGCCTAAAAAAGTATAAGAGTGCTCATCAAACACCCATTTGGAACATCCCACAGTGAACAGGATAGAACTGCATGGAAGAGAATTGGCTGAAAAGCTACATTGAACGCCCATGACTAGATCCCTCAGACTGCAATGCATCAAAAACCGACATTGTGTTAAAAATTCCACATCGGCATAGGCATCGATGAGAAGGTTTCTTCAGCCGTCATCTGTACTTTTTTGAAGGTGTCGGACGTTTCGCCTCCTATCCAAGAGGCTTCGTCAGCGAACTAAAGTCTTACTGGTTGTATCGGCCCTATTTATATATCCCTAATGTCCAGACATGGCGGCGCCGGACACAGCTATGATAGGTCCCTACTCTCAAGTTGGGGGGAGCAGAGGACCACTCCCTGTGGCCCCACTGATTGTTCCTACATTCCTGACTAACGACTGGCCTGTTTGCCCCACTCCCTCCGGTATCACCTCATCAGCATTACGAATGTTGTCTAACCTGTTTTGCCTAAGCAGGCTATTGTATGAACGATTCAAATTGAACCTCACCCCACCAGACCGGTTTAATGAAGGATTTTGTTGTTTTATGAGAATCGCTTCTTTAACTCCCCTTTCAAACCATCTATGTTCTTTCACTAAGATTTTAACCTCATTGTCGTCAAATGAGTGGTTGCTAGCTTTTAGGTGCAAATGTACTGCCGATTGAGGCCCACTCGTATTATCCCTGCGATGTTGATAAAGTCTTTTTTGGAGAATTTGTTGAGACTCCCCAATGTACTGCTCTTTACAATTTTCATTGTTACAATGTATGGAATAAACTACATTACTTTGTTTTTCATTTGGCAGCCTATCTTTTGGATGCACAAATTTTTGCCTTAACGTGTTTATCGGTTTGGAATTTTGTGTTGCCAAAGGACTCTCAGTAGTTTCTCAGAAACTCCTGCAATGTAAGGTACCTCCTCCTCTCCTTTTTGTATCTTGAGAATTTTTGGTTTCATTCCCTATTCTTTCTTTCTGACATTTGTTGAATGACCACTGAGGGTACCCACAGTTAGTGAGTGCTCTTCTGATATGTTTTGACTCCTTTTCTCTACCTTCAATGCTTCAGGAATGTAGGAACAATCAGTGGGGCCACAGGGACTGGTCCTCTGCTCCCCCCAACCTGAGAGTAGGGACCTATCATAGCTGTGTCCGGCGCCGCCACATTAGGGATATATAAATAGGGCCGATACGACCAGTAAGACTTTAGTTTGCTGACAAAGCCTCTTGGATAGGAGGCGAAACGTCCAACACCTTCAAAAAAGTACAGATGACGGCTGAAGAAACCTTCTCATCGATGGACCACTCCTGTACGACTGAGAGCTTACACAGACGTATCGGCATAGGCACTTCAGAAAAACAACACTTGCAAATATAGTTTGGCGCTATACCAGGCATGGGCAAACTACGGCCCGCGGGCCACATACGGCCCGTTAGGCTTTTCAATCCGGCCCGCCGAACTTGCCCAAATTATAGTACAAACAGTGTCTAAAACTCATGACAAAAAGCTAGCGAACAACAGGGCAGATAACTGAAAAGTTGCCTGCCCCATTTTTCCCAACTTGAAGCAAAATGAGACCAATCCCAATAAGAAACATTGTCACAAAGTATAAAGTTTTTTTTTTTAAATCAAGAATGCACCAACTTCAAATGCTACCTTGCTTAATTTACATCAAATGCGCATGGCTGTAAATTTTCCTACAGTAGTCGATTGTCATTGTGGTGCACAATGCAACGTTTGCATTGATTCCTACGAGCCATTAAGCCCCTTTCATAAGTCTCATTACAGTCACGGTTTAATGTAAATTTACGTTTTGTAGCGTCACATATGTTGTTAGCTTCTTTTGAATCTTTCGTCTGGGCTGAGGTTCTGTGCATCTATTTTGGAAAATGACATGCAATTGCACGACTTTGTAACGCTTGCGAAAGTCCGGAAGAAGCAGGCTTCTGATTGGCTGCCGAGCCGAGTATGCGAATTTCAACTGCAGGTAGTCTATGTTTGTGTGCTCGGCGACGGTACACGTGTATTGTTTGCGCGTGACGGCGAGATCGTCAGTGAGGAGTTTGTTGAGCGCGCGGTCAGGACAAACCACCTATGATTTGGCGGAATTTAACACAAGTAGGTATTATTGAGCTTGAATATTTCGTTGTGTAATAATATGTTTTGAATGTTGAAAGTGATTCCATTTTTCAATAAATGTTGATTTCTTTGCCCCTTCGATGGAAACTTATTAAAAACAGACGCAATCTTGATAAATCACGGTGCATATGTTATTTTAATCTATTTCCATTTCCTCCTCCAAGTATCTGCGAAATAGTCTGTAAATGCCATATCTTGCATATTCCTTGAGACAAATGTATTAACTGATCAGGGATATTTTTCACATTTGAAAGACAGTTAATAAATTGGGTTGTAGTGTTTTTACTGTGCTATGAGGTTTGTACATACTACATTTAAAGGACAACCGGCACCATTTTTTGTTTTTGTTTCCCACTGACATCAGAAAAACGTTTTATAGCATCTAAAATACCCAAATCAGGCAGGCTGATATTTTTAGTTAAATGAAAAACACCAATAAAAATGACTTCAAAATGAATCCGGAAATGGTCAGTTTCAGAAGGTCCCACCCCTCTGTTCGTGACGTCACGCCAAGACGTCTTGCCTTGCTCGAGAATCAAAACAATGGCTTCAGATTCGGAGAAGATGTTTTCTTGTTCTTGTTCTTCTGAAGAGGAAAGCATAAATGTTTGCAATTGATTCTAGGAGTCCTCCCATATCAATTCGAGCCGTCAATGACAGCAATGTAGCACCCAGAAAAAGCAGAAGATTGCGCCCAAGCTCCGTTGGAAATGGGCTGATTTGTCAGCTGGGAATTTGTGTCAGCGAATATCAAATAGTAGTCTTGGTGCAACACACAACGATTCACCATCGCTTTATTTATGTGTTTTCCTTCTAATTTCGCCATCAACACCGATCAACACGAAGTTTTCAGACCAAACAAAGTACCCAAAATGCATTGTATGTCGCTTTCTCGGTCAGGGGCGGTCCAAACGTGACGTCACATGGGGATCGTCATCAACTCGAAAACAAGACTTCATATATTCAGCGCAAGTCTTAAAACGTAAACTATAGCTATATGTTGTGGAATCTTAGTAAAATACGCGCAGTCGAAGTCATTTGAAGTGATTTTATAAATTATGGACATTACTTGTTCGGAGTATTTCCGGCCCAAACACTCCCTCCAAATGCTCCTGGCCCGGCCCCTCTGTCAAATTTTAGAACCCAATGCGGCCCGCGAGTCAAAAAGTTTGCCCACCCCTGCGCTATACCCTTAGGTGCAACATACACAAAACTGGCTTTGCAACCTTCCACTGTACACAATAATTTTGAATCGTGTGGAAATTGTGAAACACAAAAATACACTGTAAAACGCCATGATTTTATTGTTTTTTTAATAGAATCTTGATGATTACAGCTCACAGCTAACAAATTCCCCACCTTTACAAATGACAATATTCCGTAACAAATAAAACATATTTTAAATTCAGAAATACGAGAGGCCTGCACAATATTTGTGTTGAAGGTAACATGTTTGATGTTGAATCAAATGTTGTGATGGGCAGAATATTTCATCAGTCAACTTTAAATTCAACTACATTCCATTAAAAATATAATTTGTGCTGTATTGAAAAATACTCTCTATCATGGTGCATTCTTAGATTTGGAGGATTACTAGTTTTAGGCAAAGATCTCCAATTCCAGTCCTTGTGAAGCTGAATAGGGGCTCACCATGACCGGACTTGGAGGACCCTGATTCTATGTGTAGTAATGATGGGAATTCCGGTTCTTTTGGCCGGGCTCTCTAAAAAGATCCGGCTCTTTTGCCTCCCAAATGGCTCCTGAGTTTGTTTTTTAAATTGCTTAAATTAACTTCCAAAAATCATGTAAAATTATGTGAAAAACAAATTACAAAAAAAGGAAGGTATCGTTCAGTGGATGCTCTCTGTACACATATAAATCAAGCCATATAAATAAAAATATTTGATATAGTGTATTTTTTACACGAGTAATTCGTTTTTCACATACTTTTACATGATTTTTGGGTGTTAATTAAAGCAACAAAAAACAAACTCAGGAGCCATTTGGGAGCCAAAAGAGCCGGATCGTTTTAGTGAACCGAGCCAAAAGAATTCCGGCTCTCTGAAAAGAGACCGAATTCCCATCACTAGTGCACAGAGACCATCCACTAACTTTCACTTTTCCTGTGGTTACTCTGGTCTGATGATCCGCTGTCACTAATTTGCTTTTCATATTAATAATGCTATCATCCCAACTAGTAAAAAATATAATTATTGGATAATAATAACAGCATAATCTAACACCCCCCCCTCCTCATTGCTGCGTGTGTCTGTCATTCTCCCCTCCTTCCTCTACCACGGCTATCGACCAATCCCATGCGGCTTTAACGAAGACTGGGGGCGGGGAATAGAGGAAAAAAAAGTCAGCTCCCATTTCCCATTTCTTTGTTAGGAACCCGCTCTCTTTGTTCACTTCAGAGATCCAGCTCTAAGAACCGGCTCGTTCGCGAGCTACACACACTAATGTGTAGCATTGCAGGAAGAAATGATGATGATCAGTCTTAATAATACACATTTGGAATTCGTGTTTTAGGGGTACAACATGAAATGTGGCTCAAATTATCACGGTCAAATTCATTGTTTGTTGTGACAAACTGATTTCGATGACACTTTCAGCGCACTGCTTATCCCTGAAATTCAGAGCACCGTTCAAATGTGCCACTGGGTTATTCATAAAATGAGTCATGCAACATGCAATAACTGGGGACGCGGTGCATGCAGTGGGTCAGATGGTCCAGTTGGAAAATTGGAGTGATTTGTAACAGGCTGAGTTCAGAATTTATTGAGAGGGGAGAACGCTCTTCCTTGCCACCACAAACACACTCAAAGTGGTGTTCGGCTGTCAGAGTGAATTTCTGAATGCAACCCCAAATTGGCCAAGAAATATGATTGGGATTCTGAGAAGACAAGTTTTGTGTAGTGCGAGGTTATTTTGTCATGCCCGATAGCCAACTGAGTTTAAATAAAGATTGAGGGGTGGTCTCATCGTCTTCTGCGATCTGTCGGAAAAGGTTTCCTGGCCGGAAGCTTTCTTGAATGTCGTCTGATGAGGATGAAATAAGCTGCAAGATGGAGCATAAACATCTCATTTGTAATCTTGATTTTAAAAATGGACAGAAAACTGAATGAATTCTAGTCAAACGATAATTGCTGTGATAAACTGCAGGTTACAAACAATTTCTTATTCGGCAGCCCACTGAGCACCTTTGCAAAGCACATCATTCAAGGGTCATTTTTATCTTTTGGAATAAGGATTTCTAATACAGTGGAAGTTTACTTTTTGTTTCTCCCAACATAGTCTCCCAACACTGTCACACACTTCCTACCTGTGTACAAATTTCCATCTTCCCTCATTGTAAAAATATTTGGACTGATGTCTCACCCAGTCGCTCGTAACACTTTTGACTTCATTGTTCATTGCTGAGGCCGGTCAAGGAAGACATTAAGAACAAATCCGGGGGTGATCAGTGCCAAAGAGACATCTTGCATCATGACGACGATACTAGTGCAGCGTGTTCTACCGGAAACAAATTCCTTGTATGTTCTACATACTTGGCAATAAAGATGATTCTGATTCTGATGACAACACAATGTCTCACACAAGACCATCAAAGAGCTGAGCGGGGAACTGTCCCCCACATCCTCCTTGAAGCCCAGAGCTTGCTTGCCCTTGGACAATTTCACCAGTCTGGTCCATCAAAAGTGTTCACAAGAAACATGAAGTTTGAAAGTGACAGTGCTGGGAGATTATGTAATCTTATCTGTATTAGAAGACCTTTTTCTTGAAAAATTCACCTTATTCATTGAATGACCTCCACATAATGATACTCAAATCGAATCATACTAAAAAAAATACAAAAACTCATACTGTACAATTACACAATGGATTCCATGATCGTTAACTGTGAACATCGAGACACCAAATAACGGCCCGAGGCACACTACATTCTTTTGGATTGAAGGTAAGCATTTTGGTACAATGTTTTTTTAAGACGGCATATCATGATTGCTGTGGCTTTTTGCTATTACAGTGATACCTCGGTTCACGAACGATTTAGCTAACGAACTTTTCGGATTACGAAAGTTAAATTCACGAGAATTTAATCTTGGCATACGAACTATTTTTCGGGATACACACGGAGCGCAACAATGAGTCATGTGTCGTTTGTGAACGAACACAGCAGGGTGCGGGCGGTTTACAGAAACACCGAGCTGCAAATTAAAATAGATAGGCAGACGACAGAGAGAGAATTCCCAGTCAGAGTGTGTAAGCCAAAAAGTGTGTATCACAAAAAAAAATCCCATAGGAAACCATTAAAATGGGAATAATCCATTCCCGGGTTTCCATAAAATATACTTAATAATAAACTAAATAAGCCTTAAAACTACACACCACATACCTTATTCTATGTATAATAAATGTGCTATTGTATTGTAATGAAAGAAATACACTGCACAGTATAATAAAGTCACTTTATTTACATTTGGGATGGTCATTGATGGCTTATGGAAGGAGAGTCACCTTCCATAAGGACTGTTGGTAAATTAACCTCTGTTGTGGCTTCTCTTCTTGGCTTCTTTGGAGACTCCTCATCATTTTTGCTGATTAAAAACCTCTTAATTGACACCTGTTGCTTTCTGACTTGTAAGGTCTTACGAAACTGAGGCATCATGTTGATGATTGTCATAGCCAGTCTTTCCTGGATGGAACTGTTCGGTAAAAGCCTGCACATCATTCCACTTTGCCAACATTGCCTTGATGAGCTCACTTGATGCTGCAGCCATCTCCTCCTCCTCGCCCTCAGATGTTCTCGAACCATCCATTGCTGGCTTTAAAATCCTCAATAAGTGTTGAAAATCCAGGTTGGCGCATGGCGATATCGGCGTGAATTAGCCATGCTTTCTCGCATAAAATAGCTTTAGTCACGCTGACGCCGGATAGCTGCTTTTCGTTAATCCAAATTAACAGAAGTTTTTCAACTTCTTTGATTGCCCGAGACCGTCGCTTTGAGAGCACGGAAACACCTTTTGCAACAGACGCACCTTTGATGGCTTCTCTGTTCCGGAGAATGGTAGCAATGGTTGACTTAGCATAGCCGTGCTCGGCCGCTAAATCACACAAACGCACACCTCGTTCGTGTTTTTCAATTATCTCCTTCTTCTCAGCGACGGTGATTTTATTTTGTGTCTTCTTGGGCTGAACACGAGCCTCTGGTGGGTTTTTCTCGGTCCCATAATAGTAAAATTATCAGCAAAAAGCTCCAAGGAGGCGATCGACGTGTGCATTCAATGAGAGGGGTTGTGGAAAGGTAGCCCGGCTGGAGCGCTGTTCGGTCGTGTGCTTCCACCGAAGATCACTCCGCCAGATCTGAAGGTCGTGTGCTTTGGTGTTCTTCCGCCGAAGATTACTCCACCAGCCGTGGTGGGTGTGTATCATGGAAATCGTGCGTATTTCAAGGTTTAATTTTCATACATTTGACGTTCATAAGATAAGGTGTTCGTAAGATGAGGTCTCACTGTATTCTCATTTGAATAGTTTCCTACAGGAAATTATTTTTGGGGATACACACTGTCTGGGAACCAATTAAGTTCGTAAGCCAAGGTATCACTGTACATAAAGTTACTGTACAAGCACGAAAAGATTAATAATAGCAAAGTGTAACTGCATTCCAGAGTTTTCCCTTCATGCAACCATAATCAGTTTTGAATTCATTACATGATCAAACTCTGCAAAAGCACCAAAAGAAAAATAGCCGCTCAACAAACAAAAAACAAGCAAACCCCAAAACACACAGATTTCAAGACACACTTTTCGACTTGCCTGGTTGTTGCGCACTCAAAATGTCTGGGAGAATTGAACAGACCACATTTCGGCGGGATTAAACGCATACAATTAAAAATGGCAAATAGGAAGCCAAACAATAACTGACAACGTTCCACAGTCCTAACTAATGAAGAGAGCTGTTCCTCACCAACTGGTGCGGTTCACTGGAGCATTTTCTGGTCGACTTTGATTTATGCGTGTCAGACATACTGAGAGGCAACAACTCGAACCTGTGGAGGACAAAATCGATGGGAGATTGAATAGTGCCCTATTGTAATGACAGTTGCATCTAAAAAAGTATCATGAAAAGCTTTGCATTATTGACAGTCATTTCCTTAAAATAACCTCATCTCATAGTTTTTGCAGGTGAAATATTCCGTAACAGGCAAATTTATGTAATGTAGAGGTTATTTTTTTATGTTCATTTCATTCTGGGTGGGATTTTTATTCGATGAATACAGTTTTTTGGATTCTTTGTGAAATGCCTGCACCGGGCTTCCTTTTTCGGCGGCATTAAGTATAACTGAAAGACACATTTGAACAACTGTCTGAGTCTATATACAGTAAAGTCTCGTTATATCGATATCGGATATATCGATAGTCCCGGTTATATCGACACTATTTCTATGCACGCACGGAGAAAATTACATGCAAACAGGGTCGGATATATCGATAGTCCCGGTTATATCGATATTTTTTCGGACTCCCTTGAATATCGATATAACAAGACTTTACTGTATGTAGAGATACATATACAGGTAACATCCGACTTACGACCGGCGTGACTTACGACCACCCGTACTTACAACCACGACCGCTAGACCCTATTTCTTTTAATTTTAATTCTACGCCTGGCACCGTGTGGTGTATTAACTACAAAAGTTAATTGTGGGTTGCTGGGATACTTGGAGTTGTCGTACCTGCATATGTGTGAAAATGTTCCATTCTTCCAATGTTTGCTTATGCAAGAAAGTCACGCGTGTGTCGACTTCATCACACAAGACACTACACACAACGCGCAAGCAGCCCAGCAACCCAAACGACAATTTTGGCCTGCCAGCCAGCATCTCACTCTCTCAAAGCAGTGTTATGGAGCCGGAGGTTGTCCACCGTCCAAGGCGAGACCCGAGACGGGTGGGCGTTGGCGCTCTGGACTGGCGTGACGAGAACGGGGGGAGGATCCGCCGGCATCGCGTCAGCGGGATCGTGGCGGTGGCGAGAAGGCGGCGGCGGAAACTCTTATTTCCTGTGCGATCAGGTATTGTCTCTTACGCGATTATGTCACCTAATGTGGCTCGGCTAAATGTGGCTAATGTAGCCTCGGGGAATCAAATTGAAGTTCCTGTTACAGTAAAGTCTCGTTATATCGATATCGGATATATCGATAGTCCCGGTTATATCGATACTATTTCTATGCACGCACGGAGAAAATTACATGCAAACAGGGTCGGATATATCGATAGTCCCGGTTATATCGATATTTTTTCCGACTCCCTTGAATATCGATATAACGAGACTTTACTGTAAATACATTATCATTTACATTTCACACTGTCAGCAGATGTTATGTCAGCACTCTAAGAATTATTTTGAAAGGACAACCAACACCTCTAGACAAGTTGCGTCCATAATTTGTAAAATCACTTTCAAATGACTTCTTCTGACCACATTTTACAAGGATTCCACCGCATATACCTATATTTTACGTTTTAAAACTCGCGCTGAATATTCATGAAATCTTGTTTTCGAGTTGATGACAATGCTGGAGTGACGTCGCTGAGGGAACTCTTCTGACCGAGAAAGCGACACATAGTGCATTTTGGGTACTTTTTTTCATTTGAAAACAGTGTTGATCGCAAAATTAGAAGTACATAAATATGTACTACATAACGCGATGGTGAATCGTTGTGTGGCAGCCAATTGCGGTAACACGCATAAAGAAGGTGTAAGTTTACACAAATTTCCAGCGGACAAACCAGCTTTTTTCCAACGGACCAGAGCAGTACAGCGCCACCAAGGAGCTCCCCGGAGTGCGCAAATCCCCGCTTGGATAACCGGTGTCATCCTGTCTGCCTGACAATTGGTAGAAAGTTGCTTCCAGTGGTGAAAGAGAGCAATCGTCATAATAGTGGAGCAAACCTATCGGACAAACATTCAGCTGCTGGAATGAGGAGCTAACCGGGGTTAGCGATGGATAACCGCTGTCATTCATACGCAAGTTCGTAACTCTTCATCTTGAAAGTTTAAACAACGCTTTGCATGCGCAACCATTAAACAATCTGCATTGATGTTGATATCTTGTAGCTTATTATTTGTTATTCGTGTCCTTATATGTCACTTATCACTGAAGTTGATGCTATATTGCTTATTCACAGAGCTTCATATATGCTTCATATGTTGTGTCCTTTACCAGTTTCGTCGCTTTGCATACACGGCTCGAATTGATACGGAAGGACTTCTTTAATCGATCGCAAACACTTATGCTTTCCTCTTCAGAACTATTTGAATCATATTCATAACTGGATGAGTCACCAGAAAGGATCTTTTTCTGAATGTGAACTCTCTGAAGCTATTTTGATTCTGGAGCAAGGCATATGACGAGATGTCACAAACTGGGGGCGGGACTTTCTGAATGTCTCCAGTTTTTAGCTCATTAGTGGCAGTTTTGGGCAACATTAAGTCATTTTTATTGGTGTTTTGCATTTGACTAAAAATATCAGCCTGCGTGTTTTGGGTATTTTAGATGCTATAAAACGTATTTCTGAAATGATGGTGTCGGTTGTCCTTTAAACTGACACTCAGTGTGCTGTTGAAGGTTCACATGACTCAGACCTGATTTGAGTGTTGGCCAGTGGAAGGATGTTGTAAGGCTCCTGAGTGTTGACGTTGCTGCTGCGCGGGGCATACTGCTTCTCTGAGCCAGTCACCAGCCCAAACAGAACCTGAAGAAAAAAATGAGGAAACCAATGTCATTATGTCCACTCTTTTTTTTATTGATAAAAGTTTTAAGTATACTACCGATGTCTTTTGTGACAGACGACTGAGGTTTGCATTCAGCGGAGGCGTGAACACATCCAGGTCAAAAGGGTCAATGTGGCTCTCCAGCCAATCACAGATTTCCTGCATCCTGAAAGACAACACGTTTTAGATCTTCTTGGAGTGATGAAATTCTACCACCGCCTTGCAGGATTAACCAATCAGCATCAACCATTCGTGCTCACAGTCACACCTATGAACAATTTATAGTGTTCCATTAATATGCTAAACATGAATTTGGAATGAAGGAAGAAATCGGAGTACCCGGAGAAAATGCACTGCCAGTATTTTGCCTCCGAAATTGCTAACTTTTAATTTGAACTTGATGTTTACATATTGTTATTCTATTTCACATTTGTTTCATGATTTAAAGGACAACCGACATCACTTTTTTTTTTGTTTCCTAACTGACATCAGAAAAACGTTTTATAGCATCTAAAATACCCAAAACACGCAGGCTGATATTTTTAATCAAATGCAAAACCCCAATAAAAGTGTCCAAAATCTGCAAAAAATTGAGCTGCGAATTGGGCATTTTCAGAAGTCCCGCCCCCAGTTCGTGACGTCACGCCAAGATGTCTTGCATTGCTCGAGAATCAAAACAATGGCTTCAGATTTGCTTTCTTGTTATGCATCCAGTTATAAATATGATTAAAATAGTTCTGAACAGGAAAGTATAAATGTTTGCAATCGATTAAAGAAGGTCTTCCGGGTCATTTTGAGGGATCAGGACTGATGTGTAGCGTCACAGAAAATGCAGAAGATGGCGCCACAGCTCCATTGGAAATGGCTGATTTGTCTGCTTGGAATTTTTTTCAGCGAAAGTCAGAGTTGTCTCGGTGTAACATACGATTCACCATTGCGTTATTTATGTGTTTTCCTTCTAATTTCGCCACCAACACGAAGTTTTCAGAGCAAACAAAGTACCGCAAAATGCATTGAGGTGATGCAAGGTATGTCCTTTCTCGCTCAGGGGCGTTCCTTCAGTGACGTAGGGTGAGGAATCGTGACCAACTCAAAAACAAGACTTCCGGAATAGTCAGCGCAAGTCTTAAAACATAAAATATAGCTATATGCGGTGGAATCTTTGTAAAATACGCTCAGTAGAAGTCATTAGAAGCGATTTTACAAATTATGGACACAACTTGTCCGGAGACGTCGGTTGTCCTTTAAATGATTTTAACTTGATGATACATATGGTTAACTTTTTCAGCAATGATGAAAAAGGCATTACTTGAAAATATATTTTTCCTTTTATTTTATTTAATATATATATACGTCAAGTACTGATGGCCAAATGAGGCATCATGAAGCAATCCAAATGGTTTGCTTTTTGGCCAATGCATCATGAGGCCTCATTTGTTCCACTGCGCCATCACGTGCAAAATAAATATCATGACAGAGAGAGTGACTGAAACGCTACCCTGGATTTGATGGGGTCAAAATGTTGGGGTTAGGGCTAATGAAGAAAAAAAAAATAAAGATGGCAGGATTCTCACTTTTATCTCAGATTTCAGACTTTAAAGTGAGAGTCCTCACTTTAAAGTCAGAATTCTGAGATTAAAGTCAGGATTCTGAGAAAACTGAGAGTCGTGCTGACTTTTTTTTTCTTTGCTTCCTCTTGCATAAAAATGGCAGGGTGTTGTGATGTGAATGAATGGGAGTGTGTTACTTGAAAGAATAATTAATTTACTTTAGACATTGACACAGAAACAAGGAACAAGACATATTTTTCATTAATTTTTGTTGAGGGAAAGGTGTTCTGTTGGTACTCAATTCTTTAGAACAAAGTTTACACGTCACCTTTTAAAATATCAACAAGTAGACATTAAAACGAGGGATACACTGTGTTGTCACAGTAGTTTAAATTATATATATATATATACAGTATTTTTCGAATTATAAATCGCAGTTTTTTTTCATAGTTTGGTCGGGGATGCGACTTCTAAATCGGAGCGACTTATATATGCTTTTTTTTATTACTGTATAGCATTTCACGTTATTTTCACATTAAACCGCTCAAGGCCTGTGCTGATATTGTGGTGTTGAAACATTTGTGAGCCGTCAAAATCTGTGAGCGCAGAGACAGTAGCCTACATATTTTTATAACAGGTGTTACAGGGAAATCTTCTGGAGGGTCAGGTTTTTCTGTAACACCTGTTATTTATAAATACAACTGAGAAGGGCTGAATAAAAACGGTACCGAAAAGAAAGTCATATTCTGCAGTTTACAAGCTGCAGATAGTGAAATATGCAGCCGAAAACGGCAATCGAGTAGCAGAAAGAAGGTTTGGAGTCAGCGAAAAACTTTTAAGGGACTGGCGAAAAGCAGAGGTTACGTTTACTGAAATGAAGAAAACAAAAAAAGCTCATCGCGGGCGAAAAGCTAGGTGGCCGCAGTTGGAGGAACGAGTTCACGCATGGGTGCTTGAACAACGTGCTGCTGGGAGAGGTTTGTCAACGGTGCAGTTGCGTCTCGACGCCCAGGTCGTTGCCAAGGAGATGAATATAAACAGCTTTGCAGGAGGACCTTCTTGGTGTTACCGCTTCATGCAACGCAAACGCCTCTCTATCAGAAATCTCTATCACAAATACATTTTCCCCAAAAATGCGACTTATATATGTTTTTTTCTTCTTAATTATGCATGTTTTGGCTGGTGCGACCTATAATCCGGAGCGACGTATAATCCAAAAAATATGATATATATATATAATATATATATACACACACACACACACACACACACACACACACGCGCGCACACACACACACACACACACACACACACACACACACACACACACACACACACACACACACACACACACACACACACACACACACACACACACACACACACACACGCACACACACACAGGTACTTCTTTGTCCCATTTTAGGAGAGATCTGCTCAAAATGATCCCAGACGGGACATTCTCTTCTTTTTCGTTGTGAACGGTGGGTCTAATGCAGAACAAATCCGATTGAAGATGCGAGTTGGGTGTGTCAGTGCCACATGTGAGCTCATTGACGCCCCGGTGCAACATGTTATTTTGAATCTTCGAGTGGATGATGACGTAGAAATTCCGTCTCGCGAGGCATTGGGCGTAGCCATGTGCGTTCCAAGACTTTGGGCGGGGCCACAAGCAAAATCGACCCACGCCTCCAATTGCGCTTAGCAAATTGTTTCACCTGTTTACTTGGCATACGCCTCGGAGCCTCAGCACAGTTGGACACACCGCCAACTGAACCATGCCGAGATGCAATTTATACCATGATCTGAATTTTCAGTCATAATGCCCTAATCTCCCTCAAACGATTGCAATATCGAGCGTGTCAATGTTTAAGATGGAGAAAAGGAAAGGAAAGAAATAGAAAAACAAAATACAAGAGCTGCTGAAAAGGCAGCCCCTCTCGCGATGCCATCTTGAAGTGAAAAGAACAAAAAAACTAAATATCATATAATATGACAACACAAAGACATGGAGAGTTATTCATTCTAAAGCACCTTCTGTACCCTCTTTGTTACTTGACAGCTCAAACAATATCTAGCTGGCGAGCTATTAGCTATCTATTGGCTTGGTAGCTAGCTTTCTATCAATTTGTCTTACTATTCTATTTGAGTAACTTCCAGGTTGAGTGAACGCTGGCACACGTGGCTGCCGCTGCTCACCCACAGAAAAAAATTATCCTGTAACTGTAAGGTGACCTTGAGAGTTTTGAAAGGTGCTTAAAAATGAAATGTATTATTATTATTATAATTCCATTCCAGCACACGTAACACCTGTCTCACCAAGACAAAGTTTTGTTTCTATTGCACTTGCGTGTATTTTTGCTTGGCAACACTATTCCACGTTCGGCAATTATCAGATTTTGACTTTAGCATAATACTGCAAAAAGACTATTAAGGGAAGCCGTGGTTCAGAAATCCAGATTCATCATTTAATTCATTTTGAAAAGGTTCTAAACAACCTGAGTGAGTTCCAAGGTGAGTCGAAGTAAAAACTACCACTAGATGCTCCCAGTTCCGCTTCCACTTTAACCCAGATTATGAATCATTCATAATCTAAAACCAGCAATATTAAATCACCGTATTTTCCGGTATATAAGGCGCACCAAAAAGCCTTGATTTTCTTCAAACGACGATCTTATAAACAGGTGTGCCTTATATGTGAAGTAATATTGAGCCACAACAGGTCTCACAACTGTTGTCAGCAGCTCCAGACTCAATTTCCCCCTGTAGAAGTAGTGTGTAACCCCAGCCTCTACGGCAGAGCCTTAAAATGTGGTGTCCCGTACATTTGGGAACGTTTTATATATTTCCTTTTTTCATTCATTGAAGGTGCATCTTATACAGTACAGTATATGGAAAATGTTTGAAAATACACCATTAATTGGTGGTGCACCTTATACTCTGGTGCTCCTAATACATGGAAAAATACGGGACTTGTCATTGTGAGACTTTTTGAAAAAAAAAAAAAAAAAAAAAAAAAACTGTTTCAGTACTTTATTGTGTGCACACTTCACTTAATATTGATGAGGATGTTTCGTTTGGCACTTACTCTACTCTTATTACCTTTGGTCTTGACAGGATTGGGAAGTCTTGCCTTCTTCCACGTTTGCAGACAAAGTAGTGTTAAGATAACGAAGGTCAAACATCAGCTGCAATGCTCTGTTTTGAGTCATTGGAAATGCACCTTCCTGAAAGCAGATGACCACGTCATCATGAATGACTTAAGGACATTTCCAATTCTGGCATAAATTGAGGACTTTGTGGGAGTGGGTTGCTTTTGTGAGTTACCCGGGGTACCCGCTGTGTGAGGCTTTGGTAATGCTGCAAGACTTGATCCAAGCAGGCTTGCAGAAGCTCCTGCAAGGGGGGTTGCGGCAGTGCATGACCACCCACCCTGTTCACCTCAACACACAGGTCGAAGAGTAGTGACTGGACGAACAAAGATGGCTGCAGAACATGTAAACTTCCCATGAGAATATTAAATAACATGGCAAGATTTTAAATTCATGAAGGGCAAAGCCGAATGGCTGACCTGGACAGGAAGACGAATTTTGGATGTAACACTGCTTCCTGACTCAGCCTCCTCTTGGATCTCGAGATCTTCCCAGTTTGTAGCATTTTTCAAGATGGCACCAGCAGAATCTGCATGAAGCGCTGTTCGAAACTGCTCAAGCAACCCCTGAAAAGTCAGAAGACAGTGTTCAAATCCCAAAATCACAATTTGAAACAATCAATATAGACCAACCATGCAAACTGTTTTTTAACTGGACTGCATTATGCTGACAATGTTTCATTTTTTTGTTGTGTCCAGGTATCGGACTTGTGAATCAAAATAGTGCTAACATCTGCTTTGATGCAATCCAGTTCAAAACCCCGACAACCACATGGTCCAACTGGTCGGTTACTCTCCCATAATGACGATGCATTCAAGTACATTTGAGCTCATATAGCACATTTGCACCATCTATTCAATACTGCCTATCTTGACACTTTTTGTAAGGCGCTAACTATCAGCCGGTTGCCATCCAAACGTCAGATGCGCAAAGCAATTTAATTTTGGCTAAGCTGTTCACAATATAAGTCAAAAGACAAATAACAAAGAATGAATACATGATGATTGGTTTTCTCACGGTTAGGGGTATTTAACGGATATATCCAAAAATCTTATCGAAAAGACAATTTTAGGTATGTGCTAACTTTTGAGAAAGAAGAGATCCAGATACGGTAAGCCTCCATGCTGCAGTTGAGAAGCTCCTCCTTTAGTTCTGCCCACTTGACTTGAGCAGCGCTGGACTGCAGGGACACCTTGGCTCTGCCCAATTTCTTACTCTGCCTTGGTGTGCCTTTGGCTGTGGCTTCGCGGCCACCTTGTTGTCCCAAAATACAGTGTTTTAGATTGGGACATAGTTCCCCAATGGACTGACACAGCCTCGCCATGAAAAGGACCGAATTCAGGCTGGCTGGGATGGGATCTGGCGAAATGGTCGCTAATTCGGAACGGACGGCAGAGAGAATGTGCTGAATGCAGGCCAGGCAGCCATCTTGCAAGGCCTCCTCCACTGCTGGCGTGTCTGTGAAGCGGTTCAAGGAGGATACTGACAAGCCCTCGAGAGGACCTGATGACGGGAGTATAACCGATATGGAGTCAGAGCCTGTTGATTGAATAAATAAACAAACAAATTAATTACCGTAATCAAAAATAAGTAAATTACCACATTTTTAAGCAAGTTGTTTTAAAGGTTTCAACATCATGATTGATTGTATTGGGTTATGTCACTTCCCCCCAACATTTGTAACATCGATTCTCTTCCTACCTTCAAACCCACCTATTTAAAATGGAATTTTCTGTGTAGCTTTAGCTCTTGTTTCTATTTATAATTGTATTTTATTTATTATTGTATCTATACTTGTCTGTGACTGTAAAGTGTCCTTAAGAGCTTTGAAAGGCACTTGAAATAAAATGTATTATTATTATTAATTATTATGTATGTAAAGTAACATGGTAAGATGGTAAGGACCTGCGGCAGGTTCGGGTGATTAAGGATAGAGATGGCAATGTATTAACAGGTGCCAGTAGTGTGATGGCAAGATGAAAAGAGTACTTTGAAGAATTGATGAATGAGGAAAATGAGAAGGAACAAAGAGTAGAAGACGTGACTGTTGTGGACCAAGACGTAGCAAGCATTAGCAAGGATGAAGTGAGGAGGGCGCTGAAGAGGATGAAGGGGGGAAAGGCACTCGGGCCTGATGATTTACCAATAAAGGTATGGAAGTGTCTTGGAGAGTTGGTGGTGGTGTACCTGACTGGGTTATTCAACAAGATCTTAGACGGTGAACAGATGCCTGAAGAATGGAGACGAAGTGTACTCGTGCCCATTTTTAAGAACAAAGGAGATGTGCAGAGTTGTACTAATTATAGAGGAATAAAGTTGATGAGCCATACAATGAAACTCTGGGAAAGAGTAGTTGAAGCTAGACTAAGAGCAGAAGTGAACATTTGTGAGCAGCAGTATGGCTTCATGCCAAAAAAAAAAGAGTACGACAGATGCAATGTTTGCTTTAAGAATGCTGATAGAGAAGTACAGAGAAGGTCAGAAGGAATTGCATTGTGTCTTTCTAGATCTGGAGAAAGCGTATGACAGGGTGCCTAGAGAAGAGCTGTGGCATTGCATGAGAAAGTCTGGAGTGACGGAAAAGCATGTTAGAGCGGTACAAGACATGTATCATGACTGTAAGACAGTTGTGAGGTGTGCAGTCGGTATGACTGAGGATTTCAAGGTGGAGGTGGGACTCCACCACTTCTTGTTTGCTATGGTGATGGACAGGCTGACAGACGATATTAGACAAGAATCTCTTTGGACCATGATGCTTGCAGATGACATCATGATCTGTAGCGAGAACAGGGAACAGGTGGCAGAGAAACTAGAGCTGTGGAGATATCCCCTGGAAAGGAGAGGAATGAAGATCAGTCGCAGCAAGACGAAATATATGTGTGTGAATGAGAGGGATCCAAGTGCAAGAGTGATGCTACAGGGAGAAGAGATAAAGAAGGTGGAGGATTTTAAGTACTTGGGGTCAACTGTCCAGAGCAATGGAGAGTGTGGAAAAGAGGTGAAGAAGCGTGTCCAGGCAGGCTGGAGCGGCTGGAGAATAATGTCAGGTGTGATGTGTGATAGAAGGGTTTCAGCTAGGATGAAAGGAAAGGTGTATAAAACCGTGGTGAGACCAGCTATGATGTTTGGACTGGAGACAGTGCCACTGAAGAAAAGACAGGAAGCCGAGCTGGAGGTAGCAGAGCTGAAGATGTTTAGGTTTTCTTTGGGAGTGACCAGGTTGGATAGGATCAGGAATGAGTACATTAGAGGGACAACTCATATTAGAGGCTTTGGAGAGAAAGTCAGAGAGGCCAGACTGAGATGGTTTGGACATGTCCAGAGGAGAGACAGTGACTATATCGGGAGAAGAATTTTGAGCCTTGAACTGCCAGGCAGGAGACAGAGAGGAAGACCGAAGAGGAGGTTTATGGATGTGGTCAGAGAGGACATGAAGGTGGCTGGTGTGAGAGAAGAGGATGCACAAAACCAGGATAGATGGAGGACATTGATTCGCTGTGGCGACCCCTGAGGGGAAAAGCCGAAAGGAAAAGAAGATGTCTGTAAAGTAACATGACAATATTAACATTCCCTTGATATCAAAATCCCAAGATTGATCCTGTTCTGCTAAAACAGGATCAGATTAAATGGTAATCTATAATACACCCTTATCATATATCCGAATGTAACTTCAACTGTGTTTTCGCCCAGGAGATGGTGGATGTTAATAAATGGGTGCAACGGTAGCAGCCTGAATTAGTACACCATCATAGCACCATTAATGAAAATAATATAATAATACATTTGATTTCTAAGCGCCTTTCAAAACTGTCAAGGTCACTTTACAGTCACAGGATCACTTTTTTCTGTGGGTGAGCAGCGGCAGCCACACGCGCCAGCGTTCACTCAACCTGGCATAACTCAGATAGAAATCTAGCCAGCTAGCTAATAGATAGCCAGCCAGATAGCTAGCTCGGTAGTCAGCTAATAGATAGGTAGCTAGCTAATAGATAGACAGCCAGATAGCCAGCTGGCTAGATAGCCAATAGCGAGAAATGTATAGCAAATAGTTTGTACTTGAGTTAGCCCAAACTAAAGGGCCAAGATACTTCCAGTGTAGACACGTTTCATGAACTGTTCCATGCTTTCTCCCTCCATCAGTTGACAATAATGATGAATTTCTCCTTGTGAGAAATGACAATGGGCTCATTTAAAAAACAAAACAAACAAACAGAAAATACAGTAAAGTCTCGTTATATCGATAGTACTGCTTATTACGATACTATTTCTATGAACGCAAGGAGAAAATTTACATGCCGCAGGATCGGATATATCGATAGTTCGGTTATATCGATATTTTTTCCGACTCCCGAGAATATCGATATAACGACACTTTACTGTATATATAACTCCAACACTGCTTTTCAGCAATGCCAACCTGCATACTTGAAGGGAAGGTAGTGCTGGAGATCATCAAGCTGTGCTTTAAGCTTGGCGTCCATGGAAGAGCAAAAATTTTGAACGCAGGGCGTCAAGGCCAGCGTCTTCATGGCCAGACCACTTTTTGGCCGTTGCTCCCCCCTTTGTGCCACACCAACCCAACCCGCATCATTCGGCAGGTCCCCTGTAGATTCTGACCACAAATAGGATGAAATGTCTACTTCATACTGGGCCTCCCGGCTATTGGCGGTTTGTCCTTCCAGATCCTTGATAGCAGAGGTAAGTAGCTGAACAGAGCTCAGGGAGATGCCTTCAGTTTGTTCTTTGGTGATTGCCTTGGGGATCACAAATACATTGAATGAAATCAACATAGTATACTTTTATTACAGCTTCAGGTGGTAAAGCGCTATATAAACCAATACATATCTATTGCATTGTATTTTGTACAGCCGACCTAATTTCAAGCTCATATAACTCCAGACCCATATAACTTAGGAATTTTTTTTTTCTGATGAGATAAGAGAGTCTAAGGTTTCTAATGCTGTATTAAATGTTTGGATTATATTAGCGCTTTGATCTTCTCCTCTTTCATCTGGAACTGCTTCATGACACAAAGAGGGGACAGCAAGTGCTGAAGAATGAATGACTCTCTGTGCCTTCGTCTTGTCATATAACGTATGTTTTTTTAGTTTTTTTTTGTTCTTTTGACTTTTGTTTATGTAGACATCAGTAAGAAATATTGTGCTAAGTCTATTCTCTGTCTTTTCTGTAATACCGTACAATAGCTATCTGGCTTTCTTTGGGGGGGTCATGTTTGTACAGATTAGCTATCTATTAGCTGTCTATAGCTAGCTAGCTTTCTATCTGAGTTACATCCGGGTTGAGTTAGCTATCTATGTATTAGCTAGCTAGAGTTACTTAGCTATCTATTAGCTGTCTATAGCTAGCTAGCTATCCTGAGTTACATCCGGGTTGAGTGAAGACCTAGCTAGCTCTCTGTTAGCTATCTATTAGCTAGCTAGCTTTCTATCAGAGTTACTTAGCTATCTATTAGCTGTCTATTAGCTAGCTAGCTTTCTATCTGAGTTATATCCGGGTTGAGTGAAGGCGTAGCTAGCTATCTGTTAGCTATCTATTAGCTAGCTAGCTTTCTATCCGAGTTACTTAGATATCTATTAGCTGTCTATTAGCTGGCTAGCTTTCTATCTTCGTTATCCCGGGTTGAGTGAAGGCCTAGCTAGCTATCTGTTAGCTATCTATTCGCTAGCTTTCTATCTATTTGAGTTACTTCCGGGTTGAGTGAATGCCGGCGCGTGCGGCTGCTGCTGCTCACCCACAGACAAAACTTATCCTGTGACTGTAAAGTGACCTTGAGAGTTTTGAAAGGCACTTAGAAATGAAATGTATTATTATAATTACTATTATTTCGAATTCTAACCTGTAAGCGCTGAAGGAATAGCTGTTGAAGAAAGTCATCCCATATGGGGAGGCGGCGCTCTAGCAGCCGCTGGCACACTGTGTCCCAGTGCTGATTGATGGAGTCAGCACAGAGGAGGTCCCAGACAGCATCTCGAATGGCGGCCAATCCCTTCAGGTTCTTCACAAAGACCAGAAGGCTACTAACACCATGGCAGATATCTTCCTTACACCTGAAAGCAAGTGTTGCAGACTTGAGGTTTTCCAAAGGCGATCATAAAATGACCATGCAGTGCCAAATTTATGAAAGACTGAAAAGGGATGAGTTTCACCTTTTGTGAGTGGAATTTCGGAAAGGTATGCCAGAAGCATTACCATCTTCTCAAAACAGTGACTACATGTTTGTTTACTCTCTCTTGCACTCAGGAATCGAACATCTCTTGGTTGATTACAATGATTGTATTCATAATTTTTTTCCCATAGTTATAGTCATTATCCCATAGTCATTGAAAATGTATGAGGATTTTAACTGCATTGTTCATTTTGAGTCATTTCTACCCAAGATGCATGTGGGTAGAATTCATTTTGTCCATTTATAATATTTTATTGTCTTTTACTTTTTACAACATTGTTATCTTAACTTGTTTTCCACATTGGTGTCTTTAATTGCTTATTAAATATATTTAGTATATTTACACAACTGTTGTCATTCTAATGAGAGACTTCCCTCGTGCATTTTCAATCATGAGACAGGAAGTCCCACTCCATCTCACTCGCCATACAATCCTATAAATTACTAGATCTAAATTTACTGGAAATTAATCCCTGTGATCATATATTTCAGGGGTGTCAAACTCTGGTCCTCGAGGGGTGCCGTCCAACATGTTTTCCAAGTCTCCCAGTTGCAATGCACCTGATTCAAGGGAATGGGCTCATGTCAGACTTCCGCAAAGCTTGCTCATGATCTGATCATTTGAATCAGGTGTGTCCATTGAGCCTGTTCCCTTGAATTCTTTCGTAGCTTTCGTTTCCCAGCTTAAAGACTCTTTGTCCTATACCAATTTTCACATTATTATGGAGGAGGGAAATGAGAGATTTGAACCCTTTGAAATGGAGAAGCGGTCAGAGACTATATTAGCCCCTCGGGGATGTATGACTTGGCAGCAAGACATAAACAAACAATCATATAGCAAGCATCACATTGAATTGTATTATTCAACATAAATTCATATTGTCTTAAATGTCTTGTGCAGCCTTTTGAAAAAAAATCTGAGAAATACTATTTTAAGAGCAAATGACATGAGCAATCATTTACCACATGAGCATTTTGAAGTACAAATACAAAAAGAAAGACAAGGGAAATGTTCTCGACATCCCCTTTATGTCTTTATGTTGAGAAGTGTATTGCAATCTCATGATTTCCAATTGCTTATGTATTGTTGTGCACTTGACAGACTGTTGTTTACGTGTCAATCCAACACTGTAAGGTGTCCCGCAGCTGCTCTCTTTGGATTGGCTGTGCCAGGGCTCGAAGTGTTGGCTGGAACTCCGTGACAGACGGGGGCAGATACTTGAACCAGCTTCCTGTATTTGTGTCTTCCTGAAGAACATTCTTTGCTTTCGCTAAGGAGAGATGGAGAAAGGGAGAGGGAGGGTGAGAGAGAAAGAGAGAGAGAGAGAGAGAGAGAGAGAGAGAGAGAGAGAGAGAGAGAGAGAGAGAGAGAGAGAGAGAGAGAGAGAGAGAGAGAGAGAGAGAGAGAGAGAGAGAGAGAGAGAGAGAGAGACACTGTAGCTGTGTCCCAATTCAGGGCTTCACTGTATTGCAGCTGCATTTGAATATATATATATATATATATATATATATCTCAAACATTAATTTCCCATAGGAGAGCATTAAAATGAGAATAATCCGTTCCCAGGTCCCCATAAAACATAATTTTCTACTAAGCCTTAAAACTACACAAAATATACATTATTGTATGTATATTAAATGTGCTGTGGTATTGTAATTAAAGACATAAACTACGGTTTAATAAAGTCATTTTATTTACCTTTGTGATGGCTTGATAGAATGGAGTGGCCATCTTGAGGAATGATTCCTTGTAAGCTTTGGCAGCTTTATCGTCTCTGCCTCGCCATGACAAATGACACTATGGATCCCTATACGACGCTTAAAGTTCTCAAACCATCCGTGGCTAGCCTTGAAATTATCAATGGATGACGAACTTCCAGGTTGCCTCTTGACGATATCCGAGTGAAGTTGTCATGCTTTCTCTGAGATAATTTTACCTAGATCCTCATCATTTGTGTTCTGTTCAGCTGGGTTGATAGCTTTTTGCATCAAGTGTACAGATGGCCTGTGCGGGTTATTTGTGGAGCCTGATTGATGGGATATTTTAACCTTGCATACTCCAACCCCACCATATCGGTTTAAAGAAGGATTTAGCTGTTTCATGAAAATCGCTTCTTTTACTCCCCTTTCAAACCATCTATGTTCTTTCGCTAAGATTTTAACGTCAGTGTAGTTTTTACTTTTTTGAATGTTGCTGTGCCGATGACCATTTTGTGTTTGGGAGCCTTTAACTGAGTGAATTGCTTGTTCTGTAGCCACGAAGAGACATACGTCTTCTTGTGCCGGTCCCAAGCCCGGATAAATACACAGGGTTGTGTCAGGAAGGGCATCCGACGTAAAAGCTTGGCCAAAAAAACATGCGGATCAAACCTCTAAAGATGGAGGACACTGATTTGCTGTGGCGACCCCTTGATAGGAAAAACCGAAAGGAAAAGAAGAAGATACTACACTCTGGCTTTGAACTATCAACATTGAAACGAGTGCAAATTTCACCGTTTTATCCATTTTTTCGGTCTCTCGTCTGTCTATCTATTTAATGTTTAACCCCCCCCCCCAACTGCTGTGTTCTGGACCAATCACGTGCGGCTTTAAACGAAGACTGGGGGCGGGGAATAGAGGACAAAAAAAAAAGTGTCTGCCATTTCCTTGTTAGGAGAACAGGCTCGTTTGCGAACGACATAACACTCATTGTGGCGCTCCGTGTGTATCTCGGAAAATAGTTCGTATGCCAAGATTAAATTCTGGTGAATTTAACGTTCGTAAGATGAATAGCTCGTTAGCCAAGGCGTTCGTAAACCGAGGTATAACTGTACAGTTAAAATGTTTAGTGCATTTGTGTCTGCATTTTTTTAAATTCATTGTCAAATAGTGGTTATGTTTTTGGGTGTAATTCAAAGAAATTAATCTTAAACAAAAATGTTAACCTAATGTCCCTTAATTCTTTTGATGTCAAACCCAAATGCTGGAACTGGCTTTACTGATCAGATATTTTGGAGGGGAGTGTAGATCCAGGTTTCTGTTGTTGATTAAGTGTGCTTTTATGAAAATATACTTGTTCACTATGTTGTTAAAAGGTTTTCTCATGATATATAAAATCATAAAAAAATAACACAGTATATCAATGTTGACTTGACTCAGTAAGACTTCAAGACATCAGCGATATTTAGTACCTGCAGATGCAGAGGAGGTGACATTTTCCAGGATGGAAAAGAGCAGGCCGCAGTTAAGAGTTGTTTCTCCAGGTCTGGGGCCACCCTCAGGGTGCATGTAGAAAACCGCATACGCTTGAAACAACGTGGTCACGAGCAGTTCCACGAGGCTGCACACTTGAGCTTTAATCCCAGCACCTGACAGAAAAACATAAATAAACATATTTTGAAGCTTATCCAAAGGGTGAATCACAAGTATTTTAATTGCAACGTTCCAAGCTCCTCAATGTGTTGACAACACATCCAAGTTATTTATGGTGCCACCATGTTCTTCACTTTAGTTTACAAGGACTGATTTGAACCATGACGTGTCACATTGATTTTGCCAGAAGACTTTTTATACCTTATTTTATGGAGAAAAGCTGTCATTGTTCCATTGCATTTGGTTTGACCAGAAACACTGGGAAAATGTAGACCAAAACTGTATTTGATAATAATAATAATACATTACATTTTAAAGGACAACCGACACCTTCGGACAAGTTGTGTCCACAATTTGTAAAATCACTTCAAATGACTTCGACTGAGCGTACTTTACAAAGATTCCACCGCATATAGCTATATTTTACGTTTTAAGACTCGCGCTGAATATTCAGGAAGCCTTGTTTTTGAGTTGGTGACGATACCTACCGTGACGTCACAATAGGTATCGTCACTGACCGAGAAAGCGACACACAATGCATTTTGGGTACATTGTTTGGTCTGAAAAATTCGTGTTGATCCGTGTTGATGGCGAAATTAGAAGGAAAAGACATAAATAACGCGATGGTGAATCGTTGTGTGTTGCACCAAGACTATTATTTGATACTCAATGACACAAATTCCCAGCAGACAAATCAGCCCATTTCCAACGGAGCTTGGGCCCCATCTTGTGCATTTTCTGGGACGCTACATAGGTGTCATTGACGGCTCGAATTGATATGGGAGGACTTCTTTAATCTATTGCAAACATTTATGCTTTCCTCTTCAGAACTATTTGAATCATATTCATAACAGGATGAGTAACAAGAAAGCATCTTATCGAATCTGAAGCCATTGTTTTGATTCTCAAGCAAGGCAAGACGTCTTGGCGTGACGTCACGAGCAAGGGGGCGGGACCTTCTGAAACTGAAACTTTTTCAGGTCATTTGAAGTAGTTTTGGGACAATAAGTCATTTTTATTAGTGTTTTTCATTTGACTAAAAATATAAGCCTGCGTGTTTTGGGTATTTTAGATGCTATAAAACGTTTTTCTGATGTCAGTTAAGAAACAAAAAAATGGTGTAGGTTGTCCTTTAAGCGCCTTTCAAAGCTTTCAATGACACTTTACAGTCACAGACAAGCATAGGTACTATAATAAAATACGATCACAAATAGAATGCAATAAATAAAATAAATTTATAAATAGTAACAAGAGAGAGAGATACACAGAAAATGCAATTTTAAATCGTTGGGTTTTGAGATGGGACTTGAAGGTGGGAAGAGAATCGATATTACGAATGTTGGGAGGAAGTGAGTTGCAGAGTTTGGGGGCAGAGCAGCTGAAGGCTCTGTGACCCATTGTGCTGAGACGGGCAGGTGGGGGCACACAGCGGTGGAGGGAGGAGGAGGATCTGAGGGAACGAGAGGGAATAGAATTTTGAAGAAGGTCAGAAAGGTATGGTGGGGCAAGGTTATGGATAGCTTTAAATGTATAAAGAAGAATTTTAAAGTTGATTCTATATTTGACCCGGGGCCAGTGGAGCTCCTGGAGGACGGGGTGATGTGGTGAAAGGATGAGGTTCTGGTGATGATCCGGGCTGAAGAATTCTGGAAGAGTTAAAGTTTGTGGAGAAGTTTCTGAGGGACGCCAAAGAGAAGTGAATTGCAATAGTCAATCCGGTAGGTGACAAGAACGAGGAGTGGTGTGAGGAGTGAGAGATGGGCGTGACGATTGATATTGCATAGGTGGAAGTATGCAGATTGAGTTAACTTATTTATATGGGAGTGGAAAGATAGTGTGCTGTCAAGAATGACACCTCAGCTTTTCACCTGATGGGAGGGAGAAACGAATTGTCAATAGTGAGAGAGAAACTGTTACCTTTGCTCAAGGTGGATTTGGTACCAACGAGGAGAATTTCAGTTTTTTCGCTGTTAAGTTGGAGGAAGTTATGTCTAAACCAGAATTTAATTTCAGAGAGGCAAGTGAAAGGGAAGAAGGTGGAAGAGAGCCGTCGGGTTTGCTGGAGAGATAGAGCTGGGTGTCATCCACAAAGCAATGAAATTTTATACCAAATTTGCGGAGAATATTGCCAAGGGGAAAAGGGTAGGTTATAAAGAGGAGTGGTCCCAGGACAGAGCCTTGGGGCTGGGAACTAGTGAGTGTGAGAGCCACTGTCCAGGATGAAACATCCAAGGTCAATGAATACATCAAAGAGAAGGCTCCAACGGATGATGTACTCAAAGAATGTCTCAGACAATGGGGGGCAGAGGATGAGGTACTGGAAGAGGGACAATCATGGGAGGAAAGCCCCTACACGGGATGTACCACCGAACCATAACTGAAGTGGCTGATCTCAAGAAGTCCTATCAGTGGCTAGAGAGGGCTGGCCTCAAGGACAGCACAGAGGCACTCATCCTGGCTGCTCAAGAGCAGGCCCTGAACACCAGAGCCATAGAGGCACGGATATACCGCACCAGGCAAGACCCAAGGTGTAGGTTGTGCAAAGAGGCACCTGAGACAATCCAACACATAACTGCAGGGTGTAAGATGCTGGCAGGGAAAGCCTACATGGAGCGCCATAACCAGGTGGCTGGCATAGCCTACCAAAACATCTGTGCGGAGTATGGACTGGAAACCCGAAGGTCAAAATGGGAAACACCTCCCAAGGTAGTAGAAAATGACCGAGCAAAGATCCTGTGGGACTTCCAGATACAAACTGACAAGATGGTAATGGCCAACCAACCAGATACCGTGGTCATAGATAAAAGGCAAAGGAAAGCCGTTGTCGTGGATATAGCGGTCCCGAGTGATGGAAACATCAGACACAAGGAACATGAGAAAAATCGAGAAATACCAAGGGCTCAGAGAGGAGCTGGAGAGAGCCTGGAAGGTAAAGGTGACAGCACTCGGGGCAGTGACCCCCAAACTCGACGAGTGGTTGCAACAGATTCCGGGAACAACATCGGATATCTCAGTCCACAAATGCGCAGTGCTGGGAACAGCACGGATACTGCGCAGAACCCTCAAGCTTCCTGGCCTCTGGTAGAGGACCCGAGCTAAAATGGGGGACAGACATCACCCATGGGGAGATGAGGAGATATGTGTGTGTGTGTATATATATATATATATATATATATATATATATATATATATATATATATATATATATATATATATATATATATACATATATATATATACAGTAAAGTCTCGTTATATCGATATTCAAGGGAGTCCGAAAAAATATTGATATAACCAGGACTATCGATATATCCGACCCTGTTTGCATGTAATTTTCTCCGTGCGTGTATAGAAATAGTATCGATATAACCGGGACTATCGATATATCCTATATCGATATAACGAGACTTTACTATATATATATATATATATATATATATATATATATATATATATATATATATATATATATATATATATATATATATATAAATGTGTGTGTGTGTGTGTTTGTGTATATATAAATATGGTCCTTTATCAACTTCCTGCTCGAATTTGCTTCTCTGCAGAAAAAGCTCAATTTCTCTGCTTTTTAGGAAAAATTGGGCATTTGGCCTGAAACCACCGAATTTTAACAGCCAATATCTCCAGAACCAAATCAGCTAGAAATGAACTTTTTTTCTGATGAAAGAAGAGATGGAAGAAAAGGTTTCTAATGCTGTGTTGAATTTTTATGTAGTCCTAAAACGTAATATTCTGTGGGTCTTGAAATTTGAGTGAAAATTATGAAGAAAAAAAAACCCTGGCACAAGAGTGGACACATTGTTGTACATGTCTGGCAGTGAATGAGTTAAGATTTAACCATAGTAATGGGGAAAACGTTAGATTGTATATTACCATGTTGGGGCTGATTGAGCAACTGATGGATGGAGGCCTTCCGTGCTAACAAGAAATCAGCAAGTGCCTGTCGTGGGGAGCTGTCCTCCAGCAGCATTGTGGACAGAAGTGCCTCGGCAATGGCCTGGTCAGATACTGCCCGACCTCGCAACAGAGACTTGCTGTCTAAAAGAATGGTGGACCTGGTAAAATAAATAAACACATAAATAAATAAATAATGAATGAATGAATAAATAAACACAGAAATACATAAATAAATAAATACATGAATGACTAATAACTAAGCCTTATTTGTGATAGTTACATGGCAAAATAAAGATTTGTAGTACAATCAATTTATTCAATATACAGGTAACATCCGACTTACGACCGGCGTGACTTACGACCACGACTGCCAGACCCTTTTTTTCTACACCTGGCATCGTGAGGAGTATTAACCACAAAAGTTATTTGTGGGTTGTTTGGATACTTGGAGTTGCCATACCTTGCATTTGCTATTGACTGCTCATGTGTGAAAACATTCCATTCTTACCATTCTTTCCATTCTCCCCGTTTGCTAATGCAAAAAAGTCACGGTCGACATAAATATAACAAGCAAAACGCGTATGTCTACTTCATCAGACAAGACACGACACACCGCAACCTGCCAGTAGCCCGTCTGAATCTCAGCCTGACACATCTCTCACGCTGTGTGTCACTTCCCTGACAATTCATCTCACTCTCGCACAGCTATGTGATGGCATCGTGGGGGGGTGTCCACTGGCCAAGGTGAGAGCCGAGGCGGTGGGCGTTGGCGCGCGGGACCGGCGTGATGAGAACAGGGAGAGGGTATATTTATATATATATATACGTATAGTGAGACCTCAGCTTATGAACTTATTTGGTTCCCAGACAGAGTGTGTATCACAAAAACATTTTCCCATAGGAAACCATGAAAATGGGAATAATCTGTTCCCAGGTTTCCATAAAATATACTTTTCAACTAAATAAGCCTTAAAACTACACATAACATACCTTATTCTATGTATAATAAATGTGCTATTGTATTGTAATGAAAGAAATACACTGTACTGTATAATAAAGTCACTTTATTTACATTTGTGATGGTCATTGATGGCTCTTAATTGACACCTGTTGCTTTCTGACTTGTAATGTCTTACGAAACTGAGGCATTACATTATCATTCATCATGTTGATGATTCTCATAGCCTTTTCTGGGTGGAACTGTTCAATAAAACAACTCACATCAACTTCTGAATGGCCTGCTTCTGCTTGTCCTCTTGAAGGCAAATCAAATCCTCTGTGTTGAGGACCTCATTATGGTGAGCAACAAGCTCCTCGATGTCATCTGTATCCACTTTGAGTCCCGTCGGTGCTGGCAGAGATTTTATTACAACAAAAGGTGCGAGTCCGATGATTCCACGGACGCGTAATAAAACGCGTCATTAGTCACGTGAAAGCATCGACTAAATAACGCCTTTGTGTAAACTTTACACAAAGGCATTATTTAGTCGATGTGAGAAACATGAACGAGGTGTGCGTTTGTGGCGTGACGTGCACACCGCGGCTGTCATGTGAATCTCAGCCTGACACATCTCTCACGCTGTGTGTCACTTCCCTGAGAGTAACATTCTTCATTTCCACCATTGCCACCATCGTTCGCCTAAAAGCTTTACAGTGTTGTGTAAACTTAACACAAAGGCGTTATTTAGTCAATGCTTTCACGTGACTAATGACGGCGAAATTATCAGTGCGAGTTGACAGCTGGGGCGGCGCCGCCGCTCGCGACACTTCAATTTCATTTCATTTCAACGAGTCACTGAAGCGTTACACTGTAAAGCTTTTAGGCGAAGGATGGTGGCAATGGTGGAAATGGAGAATGTTACTCTCAGGGAAGTGACACAGAGCGTGAGAGATGTGTCAGGCTGAGATTCACATGACAGCCGCGGTGTGCACATGTGATGCCACAAACGCACTCCTCGTTCGTGCTTTTCAATGATCTCCTTCTCCTCGACGGTGATTTTATTTTTTGTTTCTTCTCCGGCTGAACACGAGCCTGTGAAGTTTTTTTTTCGGTTCCATAATAGTAAAATTATCTGCAAAAAGCTCCTCGGAGGCGATCGACGTGTGAATTCAGAGAGAGGGGCCGTGGAAAGTAGCGCCGGCTGGAGCGCTGTTCGGTCGTGTGCTTCCACCGAAGATCACTATATATGTATATATATATATATATATATATATATATATATATATATATATATATATATATATATATATATATATATATATACAGTAAAGTCTCGTTATATCGATATCGGATATATCGATAGTATTTCTATGCACGCACGGAGAAAATTACATGCAAACAGGGTCGGATATATCGATAGTCCCGGTTATATCGATATTTTTTCGGACTCCCTTGAATATCGATATAACGACACTTTACTGTGTATATATATATATATATATATATATATATATATATATATATATATATATATATATATATATATATATATATATATATATATATATATATATGATATATATTATATGAATTTCCAGATGACTAATTAAGAAATTAACAATTTCAGGGAGATGCAATTTCATAGGGTCCAGTATATAGCACTAAATACACGTTAAACAATTATTACCTTGTTCACAGATTCATAATTTCTTCAAGTTTATTTTCACAAACAATTATCTTGCAATGTCAAATGAATGCATCACCTTGCCATTCTCGAGACATTGAAAGTTCATTTACATTTACCATGTCAACCTACTGTAAATAAGCCTTTATGTCACAATAAAAGGTACATGAAAAAGCAATAAGTACCTGAAATGACCAGTTGTGGCGACTTGACGGACAAGGATCGGGAAGCGGGCCAGTGCAGGACTGTAATGAGCCCCTGTGGTAGCTTCCAACTGAAGGAGACTGTGCAGATGGCAACAGAGCAGGTAGAGACGAGTTGCCTGAAGATAATGGGAGGCCTCCATGGCACTCCAAATGCACTCAGGAATCTCCAAAAGGAGCTTGATCTGAGACGCCATTCTGTAGAACTTGTCCTGCCACTGAATCTATTAGACAAAGACAAGTGCGTATGAATTTGCAGTGAGTTCAGGTATTAGCCGGAGTGGTTTAAACCTTTTCTTGTTTTCAGTCTTCTTATTCAGAATCAGAATCAGAATCAGAATCATCTTTATTGCCAAGTATAGAACACACAAGGAATACTACCAAACATCAATAAAAATGTGTTTTATTCCTTTTCAAATGCTTAGCTAAAAGAAACCAGTCATTCAAGAGCAATTAATGTATTTGACTTCAGTTCTTCATCGCATAGAAAACTGAGCATTTACCATATTTTCTGGTGTTTAAAGCACACCTAAAAGCCTTTATTTTCTTCAAAAGATGACCCTGCGCCGTAAACCCTGGGCGGCCTCATATATTTAATAATCTTGAGCGACAACAGGTCTCGCAACTACTGTCAGCAGCCACTGATTCAATTTCCTCTTGTAGATATACTGTGTGTTCCATGCTGGGATATACAGGATAAAACGTAACCCCAGCTTCTACTGTAGCGCCTTATAATGTGATGTGCCTTAGACAGTTGTGGTCAAAAGTTTACACACACTTCTGAAGTACATAATGTCATGGCTCTCTTGAGTTTCTAGTTATTTCTACAACTCTGATTTTTCTCTGATCGAGTGATTGGAACAGACACTTCTTTGTCACAAAAACATTCATGAAGTTTGATTCTTTTATGACTTTACTGTGGGTGAAATGAAAAAAGTGATCAAATATTCTGGGTCAAAAATATACATACAGCAGCGCTAACATTTGGTAACATGTCTCTTGGCCATTTTCACTTCAATTAGGCGCTTTTGGTAGCCATCCACAAGCTTCTGGCAAGCTTCTGGGTGAACCTTTGACCACGCCCATATAAATAATATAACTCGGTCTGCATATTTACACCTCTGTAATATCAATCGTCTCTGTCCCTCTCTCACCCCTCACTCCGCTGCTATCCTTATCCACAGTCTCGTCACCTCCGGCATCGATTATTGTAACTCACTTCTCTTCGGTGTCAATCAGAAATATCTCCATAAACTCCAACTAGTCCAAAATTCTTCATCCCGGATCATCATTAAAACCCCCTCCTTTCACCACACCACCCCTGTCCTCCAGCAGTTCCTCTGGCTCCCTGTTAAACATCGGATCAAATTCAAAATATTTTTGTTTACATTCAAAGCCATCCATAACCTTGCCCCTCCCTATCTGTCTGACCTGCTTCAAATCTCCGTTCCTTCTCGGTCCCTCAGATCCTCATCCTCCCTTCACTTCTATGTGCCCTCTGCCCGTCTCACCACGATGGGATGCGGAGCTTCCAGCCGCTCTGCTCCCAAACTCTGGAATTCTCTTCCACCCAACATCCGTAATATTGACTCCGTCCCTATTTTCAAATCCCACCGCAAAACCCATCTGTTTACAATTGCATTTATGGTCTAGTTCAATCAGCTATTTCATTATTGATCATTTTACTTGTGGTTTTATTGTTGTGTGCTTTGTTTTTATTGTAAAGTGTCCTTGTGTGTTCTGAAAGGCGCTTGAAATTAAATGTCTTGTTATTTATTATTATATTACTCCTCTTGACAGAACTGGCGCAGTTCAGTTAAATGTGATGGTTTTCTGACTTGGACTTGTTTCTTCAACATTTAAGTCAGGACTTTGGGAAAGCCATTTGAAAACCTTAAATCTAGCCTAATTTAGCCATTCCATTCCCACTTTTGATGTGTGTTTGGGGTAAAAAAAAAATTGCACTGTTGCTCTTGGGACCTGCAGGTTCTTTGAAATGGCTCCAAGTGACTTTCCTGACTTGTTCAAGTCAATTATTAATAATAAAATAATAATACATTTTATTTCAAGCGCCTTTCAAAACACCCAAGGACACTTTACAATAAAAACAATAAAACCATAAGTAAAATGATACATATTCCCTTATTCCCTTTTTAGGATCCATGCTGAGCTCTTTTGACTTTCCCATGGTAGCGTTTGTGGGCGTTTGCATTCAATGAGCCCTATTTAAACGACCTCAGAGAAGTCACCAGCCGTAGTCCGTCATAATCACTCACCAGAAGTTAAGAGGCCATGCTATGAAGCCCATCTCTCTGACACAACTTTCACCAAAAATACTAATTCGTGTTGCTGTATGCATATTTTTGACCCAGCAGA
Source organism: Hippocampus bargibanti (assembly GCF_051943395.1). NCBI lineage: Eukaryota > Metazoa > Chordata > Actinopteri > Syngnathiformes > Syngnathidae > Hippocampus > Hippocampus bargibanti. Next base: position 16,139,664 of record NC_142750.1, read on the forward strand.
TTTGATCACTGAGAAGAAGAGAAAAATCAGAGTTGTAGAAATGACTGGAAACTCAAGAGAGCCATGACGTTATGTTCTTCACAAGTGTATGTAAACCTTTGACCGCAACTGAACTGTACATGGAAAACTTTTTTAAACACATCATTCATTTAAGGCGTGACCTATACTCTGGTGCACCTTATACTGTATATGGAAAAGGTTTAAAAATACACCATTCTTGGAGGAGATGGCAAACAAAAGAACGCCCAACAGTCAAAGACTGGATTAAGGTGGTGGGTGAAATTTATGAAATGGAAAAGATTACTTTTATTGTCCGAGGCGAGCGAGAGAAATTTGAGAGACTATGGGATACCTGGGAAAATTTTACAGCAACCTAAGTGCTTATAAAGATATTTAAGTTAACCTATGAACCCCAATCCACTCAAGATCAAAATTGTTAATGATTATTATTCATTATTTTTATTCGTATTACTATATTTGTTCCTTTTTTCCATTATTTGCTTTACTTTTCTTTCTCTTGGCAGTCCATCGAAGTCGAAGATGACGTCGCTTCCATTGCTTTGTGGGGTATTGGACAGTGGTTATCGGCGCTGGCGTCGATGCCACTGTAGGTGACTATGAAGCCCGATTCTGGAGCCACAAATCCTGCCACATTCAGGACATGTGAGGCCAGGACCGGGCTGGCAAGGCGGTAGCACAAAGGTGTCTTTGCTCGTGCCGCACGGTTTTTTCAAGTTGTGTCACCCCTTTGTGGCATAAGGAACGCCACAGTGGCCTGTTAGCTGCAGCAGACTCCAGATCGCTGGGCTTGATGTTGCATTTCTTTAGAGTCTGTTTAAGCTGGTCTTTGTATCGCAGCTTAGGACCACCAGGCTTCCTATTCGCTGACAGGAGTTGTCCAGAAAGCACCTGCCGAGGCAAGCGGCAGCTAGGCATCCGGATGACATGTCCAACCCACCGGAGTTGCCTCTTTGCCAGTATAGCCTCGAAACTGGTGGAGGCGGTGCGTTGAAGGATGTCGGTGTGTGGGACACGATCCTGCCAGGTGATGCAAAGGATTCGTTGGAGGCACCTGATGTGGAATGCATCAAGGCGTCTCACATGGCGTCGATAGATGGTCCAGGCTTCTGCGCCATATAGCAGCGTGGACACACACACTGCTTGGTAGACTGCGACTTTTGTTGGAGTTCTTAAGTGGTTGTTTTCGAACACACGAGTACGCAATCTGCCAAAAGCTTTGGAGGCTTGACGGATGCGGGCCTGGACGTCATCGTCAATTAAGACAGGAGAGTGTTAGAATGCTGCCGAGGTAGCTGAATTGTTGGACAACCTTGAGGGGTGTGCCACTGAGGGTGAACGCTGGGGTAGGAGAACTCTCTTTTGCCATGACCTCCGTTGCCAGATGATGCTCAAATTGACCATGTTCTCTCCCTTTTCTAACTGTTCAAAAAAAATTCAAAAAAAAATTACATAAAAAAATACACCATTCATTGGGGGTGTACCTTAAAATCCGCTGCACCTTAAACCCCAGAAAATACTGTTGTTTATGGCCTACTATCACACTGAATAGCCTATATACTAGCTCTTTTACACCACCTGTAGGAAAATTCCACACTAGTAGAATGGCTATGGCAGATTATCTGGTAATGTTGTTCTACTACGTTTTATACAAACTCAAGATTTCATTTTTTGGGGTTGTTTCTGATCATATGCGTTGCATTATTTTATATTGTTTTAAGTATATGTTTGGGTTTGTGTTTACTTTTATTTTGCCTTGTTTCCCTCAGCTTTCTGGTTGCCAATGCAAAATAGAATCTGTTCTCAATTGCTAACCTAAATCAATAAAGGTGAAATAAAGAAATGAGACGATAAAGTCAAATATCAAAACAACAAACAGTTGACTCATACTTACCCCAATAAAAGCCCATTTAGAATTTGGACAATTTATTATAATAATAATAACACATTTCATTAATAAGCACCTTTCAAGGACCCTTTACTTTCACATGATATTTTTCTGCAGAGTCACAGAATATTTTCCTGCTGGTGAGCAGCGGCAGCCACGCTCGCCAGCGTTCACTCAACCCGGAAGTACCTCACTCTTCTGTTCAAATCCATTCCGATGTGGACGGATTTAGCAGAGTAGTGAGAGTACAGTAGTAGAATGCTGAGATGACACCCTTAGAAGCTGAGGATGACAACTAGGTTGATTCTTTGAGATATTTGTAGTCATTAAAACGTTTTAAATTGTAAGATCCGAATGCCCGAATGTGTTTATTTCTAAATTACGTTCCTCGATGCGGTGCTGCAAACAAAGACGGGAACGCTCGGTTCGGTTTACCTCCTGAGAGTGGCTGTTGATGCAGGGTTTGCCTTGTTTTAGTCGAAGGCAGTACTCATACATGTCCTGGATGGACTGGACAACACTCGCCGAGCTCTCCCTCATCTCTCCGATGGTGTCTGCAGCGTCAATCAGGTCCCGGTAACGCTCCCCCACCATCTGCCTCAGTTCCTCCTTTTTCTGTTCAATTTCCCCGCGGACTTGCTGCTCAATGCCGCGGATATCATCGGTGCTGTAGCGTTCGAACAGAAGCACCGGATCCTTTATATCCGATATCCGTAGAGACGATGCCGGTGTATCTGTCATTGCTACTCCAAAAACAACTTCACACTGCTACTTGGACCTGTAAATCAGAGAATGAGAATAACACTTCCGGTTTATAGGTCAGCAAATTACTGCCTCGACTCACAAAATCGAAGTCAAGTGAGCCGCCACTTCGATTGACAACACTACATTACGGTAGTCTGCGGCGAGGGAGCGAGCGAGCGGCGTGGGCCAAGTTCAAAATAAAAGTGTCACAACGCGTGCATGCCCGGCAGTGGTTTGGATGTAAATAAACAAAATAATATGTCAAACAAGCGGCTTCTGGGCTGTCGGGTAAGGATCACGTTCACATAGGAAGAATAAGAACTCTCAGAACAGTGCCATGACGCGTTGTCAAGTGTAGAGAGAAAAATTAGTTTTAATAATAATAATAATAATAATAATAATAATAATAATAATAATAATAATAATAATAATAATAATAAAAGTCAAATGAACCCCATCACAGTTGAGTGCATGCTTGTAAAACAAGCAGTTTCTGGGCTGTCGGGTAAGAATCACGTTCACCTCGGAAGAATAAGAATGAATGAAGAAGTGGAGAATTAAAAAGTAGTTGTAATATTAATAATAATAATAATAATAAACCCCATCACAGTTGAGTAAATGCTGCCATTATTTTTCATCAAAATTTAAACATTTCTAACGGGAACATCATCGATATCCTATGTTTCCACTTTTCAGAGACCTTCTATTCCAAAATAAAACATCAGATCTGTATCAGAGTGGTCTGGATAGCTGGGGTTCTCTAGTTTTCCCCAGTGTTGATTTGGTCCAGGGCTATCGAAGATTTTTTTTCCTTTAGAAGTTTTAAAAGATTGATTAAAAATAAAATAATGTCAGCATGCACTCTGAGGGTGTTTATTATTATTATTGGATTGGATTGGATTTGCCTTTCCAATCCAATAATAATAATAATAAACACCCTCAGAGTTAGTCAGATTATTATTATTATTATTATTATTATTATTATTATTATTATTATTATTATTATTATTATTATTATTATTATTATTATAGGGAGAATAAGAAATCTCAGAACAGGTGAACGATGATCCTTGCCCGACAGCCAAGAAACCGCTTGTTTTACTTTTTTAATTATTTACATGAAGTCATTGTGATTGTTTTATTTCGAAGGTGGCCCACGCCTCTCGCGCGACGCAGACTACCGTAATGCACAGTGTTGTCAATTGAAGTGGCGACTTACTTGACTTCGATTTTGCAAGTTGAGGCTGGCTTGACCGCAGTAGCAAATTTATCGTACAGTCGTTCCAAATATTGCGTTCAGGCAACGTGGTTTGTACGATTTTATTGCATACGTTTCATTTCATTGATGTAAGGTCCAAATGTTTGTGTAAATAATTGCTATGTTTTTATATTTGTTTGTAGTTCTACGGTGGTGGTGTCGTTGTTGATTCATCGTGCAAGTGAAATCACAAATAATTAACCATCGGTACAAAGAACCGGAGTACTCTGTTTCGAATGGATGCACAGTAGAACACTTTGCCCGGTTTCTGTCTGAAATGGAAGTCTTTGATCTTCGTTTTTTTTTATCTTTCCTTGCTAAACAGCGATAAAAAAGCATGTCCATTCTTGCCGTCCTCTCAGTAAAATGAAACTTAAATAACGAAGCGCGGAAAGTAAAACCTTTACCGGAAGTGACAACAACCCAACGTAATGTAAAGACAAATAAAGTACAGCCATCTGCTGGTCAACTATGGGATAGCAGTCATAAACAAATGTATCAGCAGCATTTACACTTAGTATGGATGTGAGGCGCCTGGTCTCAACACTGGTATGGTACACAGATAACACTTTTTTTCGCTTGTGCTGTGACACTCCGTCTAAGAGGCATGAGGTGTTGTGTATTCCAAAAATATGAAACTATTTAATGTTGAAAATGCAAACAGGTACGGTGAACAAGCAGCAGTTAAGGATAGGCGACAGACTGTTTTAGTTCTCGTATATTAAGGTGCAGAGGCTGAGGTTTTGACAGGTGATTGCCGTAACGTGACGAACACGTTGAAGTATGATACCAACCACCATGTGAAGCCCTCGTCTATGGTTATTTCCACATCGGAATCAATGCAATTTGTTTCGCATAATTGCTGTGATTTTAAATGCTTAGAGCAGTTGATGTACTGTTTAAGCATAAATTACATGCCTTTATAGTGGGGGCGAAAACGGGGACAGTGTTGACCTAACTAACATAGTTTTGCGGCCACCGTATCGCACCGTGTAATATTTGTAATTGTTGAAATATTTTTTTGCCTTTTCTTCCACGTATGTTGTGCCACAGTAATCCCAAACTTCATTTTAAATAACGGACTGCTGGTTAAAGATTTACTGCTATAAATTTCTTTGCGGAAGCAGAGGCGGAGTTTATGGCGTCAAACAGGTGAATCGGGTCCAACTTTTAACACGGAAGTAAATACAACAAAACAAGCGACACTGACTGGTAAGCAGACATCTCCTGCAAATAAGGACAGATTGCATTTATATGTTGTATACTTTGCATAACTATAAATTTAAGTATATTACAATTAATTCAAATCTTTCAATTGCGTGTTTTTTTTTTTTTGTTCATTGAAAGTAGTTCCGATCGAATAGCGGTCTCCACGAATGAACTGCGCTGATAGCCAACTGTTACATGTCAAATTTATTTTTAATTGTAATTTGGGGACGTTTTCTCTAGTCTATAATATTACAAAATCCCAGATTCAAAAGTATAGTGACTTGTGTTTTAAATATATGCAAGGCAACCGGTCTTCAGAAAATATTATAACCACGAGGCCAACTCCTTCATTCAGTTTTTGGCGACTGAAAATATTTTGGTTAGAAATAAAAAGGTGACTCAGGCAAAAGATTACAATTTCACACAGGTATATCTGGCGTTTCCTGTTTTGGGCACATGTCGCGCACAAATGGGACTGCAAGGGTAAAACTTTGAAGCGTTGTTGAAGTAGGCGTTGTCCTGGTGTCCAATTATATTCAGTTGTAATTTTAAAAATGTATTAATGTGTTCTAATTTAGATCTTAGAGTTTTCAGAAACGTTCTCAACCTGTTGCTGAACCTCATATTTCAGACATATTAAGTACATTGCTGTCTTACATATTATCACATAATGTGCTTGAGGTGAAACAAGGTTATATTTAAATGAATTAACAACGACACCACCACCGTAGAACTACAAACAAGTATAAAAACATAGCAATTATTTACACAAACATTTGGACCTTACATCAATGAAATGAAACGTATGCAATAAAATCGTACAAACCACGTTGCCTGATGTTGAGAAAGTTAGATTGTATCCTCATTTTATGTAATGCTGTAATACTGAACTGATCTGGCAACCTAGCCACGACGGGACATCACGTGACTTGACAGCGATAAAAGCCAGTTTGTGGGTATGTGTTGGACTTCTCGTACGACGATGAACGCAGCGGTTGCTGTCTGTGCTTCGGCAAATAAATATCCTACTTGTATGATCTAAACAAGAGGACTTTCTCGACTCTTTATTCTCCCAAATGCATCGCGAAAGCGCTGAAGATCTCAACAGGTTATGGGCCCAGGAGACGTTTGGGAGATAAAGTGAAGCCAGAAGTGTATCCACACTTGAAAGAGCGGTGAGCAAACGAGGCTATCGCTAACCGGCTAAACAGCGGTCAAGATGGATCAAGGAAGGGCAAGCAGGCACCTTCGACTGGCATTCGACGGAGATGAAGATAAGTACGAGATATGGGAAACAAAAATGCTCGGACATTTTCATTTATTGGGACTAAAGAAGACCGTGCTAAGCGAGCCGGCGACGAGTTCCGATATGGCTACGGATGCAGAGAAAAATGCCGATGCGTATGCCGAATTGATAAATATGCTTGATGACAAGAGCCTCTCACTAATAATGAGAGATGCACCTGATGATGGAAGAAAATCTTTGAAGATATTGAGAGAATATTATGCCGGGAAAGGAAAACCACGGATAATAAATCTGTACACCACGCTCACGTCGCTTCAAAAGAGGAACGATGAAAGTGTTACAGACTATATCATCAAAGCCGAAACCGCCATCACAGCACTCCGAAATGCAGGTGAAACTTTGGGAGATGGACTACTTGTTGCCATGGTATTAAAAGGACTACCAGCAAGTTTCAAGCCATTCACAATCCATGTAGCGCATTCAAATGATGAAATCAAGTTTGCAGATTTCAAGACGAAGCTACGGAGTTTTGAGGCCACTGAGAAATTGAACACTGAGTCAGGGGACAGTGTGATGCAGACACAGGGTCGGAGTGGACGACAAACCACCAAAACCAACACCCGTGACCAGCACGGTGATGACACAAGCATAGTGTGTTTCAAGTGTGGTATCAAAGGCCACATAGCAAGAGAATGTCGACAGAAGACATGGTGCAGTCATTGCAAAAGCAAGACACATAAAGACGCAACGTGCAGGCGTAAGGACAAGGACAGACGAGATGACGCCAGTAAAGCGTCAGAAGACGGCGACACCGACATCGTGCTCAAGATGAAGGACGGCGAGGCCAGATCCAGGGAGCAGTTGGGTCGCGACATCAGAGAGAGAGGATTGATGGTGGACACAGGAGCCACTTCGCATATCATCACTGATGTGAACATGTTCAAGAATTTCGACAGCACGTTCAAACCGGAAAGACACCGCGTGGAGCTGGCGGACGGCACACAATGCAGCGGAGTCGCACATAAAAGGGGAGATGCTGAGGTCTCTTTGATTGACATCAAAGGACAAAGACATAAAGCAACGCTGAGAGACGCTTTATACATTCCTTCATACCCCCAAGACATTTTCTCTGTAAAGAAGGCAACCACCAACGGGGCAACAGTGATATTTAAAGAAGGTAAAAATTCACTGATTACGAAAGGTGGGACAAAATATGGTATACATGTGTATGGAAAGTTGTACTATTTGCATATTGAGAAAGAGACACAGATAAATGAAACAGATGAAAACACATATTATGGCATGAGATTACAGCCTAAGACTAGTGAGGTCTTTCAGGAGCCTAATAAAAGAGCCCAAGAGTCATGTGTACAAGACAGGGATGCACGCAAAAGTGCAGTCACAGAGCCAAATGAACATAACCTCACACGACAAAGTGACACAAATGATGAACCTGAAAATAGAAGGTATCCTACTAGGGAAAGAAAGAAACCTAGTCACTTTGATGATTTTGTGATTGAGTACAGCGATAACGATGGGGCACACACCACAGTAGACTACTGTTACAGAGCTGTGTGTGGTGTTCCGCAAACATATGCAGAGGCAATGAGATCAAATAATTCTCAAGAATGGGCAAAAGCCATGGATGAGGAAATTCAGTCATTAAATGACAACACATTTACTGCAACAACCCTACCAGCGGGCAAGAAAACAGTGGGGGGTAAATGGGTATATGCTATCAAACGTGATGTAGATGTCAGAGACAAATATAAAGCACGATTTGTAGCAAAGGGCAAGAGCCAGGTGGAAAACATAGACTATGGAGAGACATTTTCACCAACAGCCAATCAAACAGGTATAAGAGTGGTGCTTCAAAAAGCAACTCTGGAAAATGGAGAAAAGAATGATGGTCTAGTTTACAAACTAGAAAAATCACTTTACGGTTTCAAGCAATCTGGCCGAAACGGGAACAAGGTCTTACATGATTATTTAACCGATAATGAGTATAAGCAAAACCCAGGTGATTATTGTATGTATGCCAAAGAGTCAAGAAGTGACAAGGTAATCAAAATCATATGGGATGGTGATTTCATTATTGATGACTACCAAACAATTGTGTTTAAATGTGAAATGTGTAAGACAGAGTTCACATGTGTAAGACAGAGTTCACATTGTTCTGTTTATCTTGGTTTACATTACAGCAAACTGAGTATAAGTGGGGGTGTTGAGAAAGTTAGATTGTATCCTCATTTTATGTAATGCTGTAATACTGAACTGATCTGGCAACCTAGCCACGACGGGACATCACGTGACTTGACAGCGATAAAAGCCAGTTTGTGGGTATGTGTTGGACTTCTCGTACGACGATGAACGCAGCGGTTGCTGTCTGTGCTTCGGCAAATAAATATCCTACTTGTATGATCTAAACAAGAGGACTTTCTCGACTCTTTATTCTCCCAAATGCATCGCGAAAGCGCTGAAGATCTCAACACCTGAACGCAATATTTGGAACGACTGTACGATAAATTTGCTACTGCGGTCAAGCCAGCCTCAACTTGCAAAATCGAAGTCAAGTAAGTCGCCACTTCAATTGACAACACTGTGCATTACGGTAGTCTGCGGCGCGCGAGAGGCGTGGGCCACCTTCGAAATAAAACAATCACAATGAGTTCATGTAAATAACTAAAAAAGTAAAACAAGCGGTTTCTTGGCTGTCAGGCAAGGATCATCGTTCACCTGTTCTGAGATTTCTTATTCTCCCTATAGGGAGAATAAGAAATCTCAGAACAGTGCCATGACGCGTTCTCAAATAATAATAATAATAATAATAATAATAATAATCTGACTAACTCTGAGGGTGTTTATTATTATTATTATTGGATTGGAAAGGCAAATCCAATCCAATCCAATAATAATAAACACCCTCAGAGTGCATGCTGACATTATTTTATTTTTAATCAATCTTTTAAAACTTCTAAAGGAAAAAAAATCTTCGATAGCCCTCGACCAAATCAACACTGGGGAAAACTAGAGAACCCCAGCTATCCAGACCACTCTGATACAGATCTGATGTTTTATTTTGGAATAGAAGGTCTCTGAAAAGTGGAAACATAGGATATCGATGATGTTCCCGTTAGAAATGTTTAAATTTTGATGAAAAATAATGGCAGCATTTACTCAACTGTGATGGGGTTTATTATTATTATTATTATTAAAAATATAAATAAATGTTTACTTGCTTCTCTGATTAACAAATCTAATACATATTTGTTGACCTGTGTATATGGTCTACTTTTATGAATGAATACAGAAATCTTAGAAGGCTAAAACCGGAGGATTTAGAAAATGTTGAATTCGTTCATTCATGGCTCAAAGCAATTATTGTACAGTGATGCCTCGGTTTACGAATGCTTCAGCTAAATTCGCTAGATGAGGAATAAGCGGTACGGAAAATGAGATGAGATGAAATAATCTTGGCATACAAACTAGTTTTCGGGAAACATACGGAGCGCCACAATGGCTGGTGGACTAGTTTTTGGTGGAAGAACACCAAACCACACAATCGAACAGCGCTACCGTGGCGGGCGGACAAGTTTTCCACACCCACTTTCTTTCTCAGTGCAGACGTGGTTTGTCATCAAGTGGTTACTTTTGCTTTTTTGGGACAGAAAAAGACCCCCACCACAAGGGTACAGTTTATTTATTTAATTACAATACAATAGCACATTTATTATACATAGAATAAGGTATATTTTGGATTGGATTGGATTGGATTTGCCTTTATTAGTCTTGCAGTGGAGAAATTTACATTTCACAGCAGCAAAGTGATGAAAGGAATGAAAGTAGAAAAACAAAATACATGAGCTCCCGGAAAGGCAGCCACTCCCGCGGCGCCGTCTTGAAGTCAAAAGAAGACAGGAACGAGGAAGCTAACTCTGGTTAGCTTCCTCGTTCGCCTCCGCTGGTGCTCGACTGCTCTGCTCCGTTGGAAATGGGATGATTTGTCCGCTGGGAATTTGTGTAAACTTCTGTATGCCTATTGCCGCAATTTAGCTGCAACACAACGATTCCATCGCATTATTTATGTAGTTTTCCTTCCAATTTCGCGATCAACATGGTTTTTTTCAGACGAAAAAAAGTACCCAAAATGCATTGTGTGTCGCTTTCTCAGTCAGGGGCGTACCAAATGTGACGTCACGTCGGGCATCGTCATCAACTCGAAAACAAGACTTCACGAATATTCAGCGCGAGTCTTAATAAGTAAACTATAGCTATATGCAGTGGAATTTTTGTAAAACGCGCTCAGTAGATTTGAAGTGATTTTACAAATTATGGACGCAACTTGTCCCGAAGTGTCGGTTGTCCTTTAAATTCTTAAGCTGAGGTTCACTGTATATGTATGTATATGTGTGTGTGTGTGTGTGTGTGTGTGTGTGTGTGTGTGTGTGTGTGTGTGTGTGTGTGTGTGTGTGTGTGTGCGTGTGTGCGCGCGCGTTTGTGTGTGTATGTGCGCCTGTATGTGCGCGTGTGTGTGTGTGTGTGCGTGTGTGTGTGTGTGTGTGTGTGTGTGTGTGTGTGTGTGTGTGTGTGTGCGCGTGTGCGTGTGCGTGTGCCTGTCTGTGTATATGCATATATGTATGTTTCTTTTTCTTCAAGACAATCATTACCATGGGACAAAGAAACACCAAGGAGGACTTTGAGAGTCAGTTCAATGATGTGATTTCCAGGCTGGAGTCCAAACAATTTTTCCAGTCTAACTGGGACATTGGCTTTGCCGTCGTCTTCTTGGTCTTCATTGGTAAGTAACTATAATAAATGTTGATACAGCCATGTTTCCTCTGACAAAATAGACATGGAATAACCCTCAAGATTCTGAGCCCATACTTCTAATGACTATTTGGTTATTTTCACCATGGAGTGTATGTGGTGACCCCTGAAAGCCAAAAAGAAAGGAAGAAGAGGTGTATATATTGTAAAAATATTTCCTCACCGATGGTGGACCCAGGAGTACTTTCACCATTCACAAATTAATTTTCTCATTTGGCACGAGATACTGTCAGGTGTGCCGTATGCCTGTGCGGTCTATCAATTTGCTGTGACTGGAGTCCAGCCAATCGTACGATACGATGCAATGACTCTCTACAGTGTTATTTTTCAATATTAAAAAAAACTTATCGTCACAATAAAACACTTCATTTTTAAAATAGTTTTTTTCCACATTTTAGGCGGAGGTGTGCTTCTGGATTTTTGGAATGAAAGAAACCTGTCAAAAAAAGAAAGAAAAACATTGCCATACATCAGGGGTCAGGAACCTTTTTGACTAAGAGAGCCATAAAAGTAAACTATTTAGACGTTTAGATATTTAGACAGAGACGCACGTGCTGCCACTTTTCAAGGAAATGTCAGAACGTATTATTTAAAATAACTTTGTGACTATACTCACCGTTAACATGAATGGTTTTCCGTTCCTCATGATTGGTAAAAATCCAGCCAAACGATCGGAATGAAAGTCAACTTGCCGGGTCCATACGCGAGGTTACTGCTAGCTAGGCTACACACGGCTCATTAGCTTCCACATTTGCTATGCAACGTATTTCTCACAGAAGTATATTGATGCTAACGTTAACATATGGCTGGTTAACATTCGACTGTTTCATCGATGGTATTGTTTCATTGCAAATTAGAATCAGAACCTTTTCTCTCCACAAAGGCAAATCCTCCAGTGCATTCAAGCTGAAATGTACTTTTTTTTACTCGTCGGGCTCATTTAAAAGGGCGTTTACCTGTTTCAACTGACGGCCAGTATCATCCAATCAAAATTGCGCTTTCCGCCAACCTAGGTCAGTGTCATCCAATCAAAATTGCGCTTTCTGCCAAATGCAGCCCCCACAGAAAATGAACAGAAAAAGCGAGAATATGTATTTCAACTTATCGGCGAACCATATGCAATCATCAAAAGAGCCATATATGGCTCGCAAGCCATAGGTTCCCGACCCCTGCCATACATGATCGAGATAGCTTAATTGAGCTCACATACTGCCCTTTCCCACTTCATGAGTATGCCAAATATTTTTGATTTCAAATGACAAACCTGATACTTCAATATTACTACAGTTTTGTCCAGTTTATTTTTTGTGAACACATGCACAAAATATATTTATTCTGATTGTTTTACTGTTCAGCACTGTTATGCTGGCCTTGAAGGCTATTTGATGACAATTGGGAAAAAAAGATCTTATATACATACATGCACTAAAAAATATACATTACAGGATTTGCTATTATTATTTTTATTTTTTTACTTTATGTTACCTCCGAGTTGAGTGAATGCTGGCGCATGTGGCTGCCACTGCTCACCCGCAGAAAAAAATATCCTATGACTGTAAAGTGTCCTTGAGAGTTTTGAAAGGCGCTTATAAAGGAAATGTATTATTATTATTATTATTATTATTAGATTCAAATGTGGTGGAAGTTGTGTGGCTTTTCAAATTTCTACTTCTTTGGTTACACTGCAAAGTTTGACTCAGGTGAATTTTTGATGTTGTGCTGCCGTGCATGGTGGTAGGTTTGATTATGCTACTGGTACTTGTGGTCCTCATCCGCTGCTGTTGCTGCTATGATGAGAAGGTAAAAACACACAGAGAGCATGCGTGGTGTGGGTCTGTCACGCACATGGTGTACGTTTGAACAGTGCCTATGATTTTGATGCATGCTGAATTATGTGTTTGATTTGGAGATACGTATGTGGGTCAAGGGGATGTTGAATTGTGTTCTATTCTAACAGCCTAAACGTCGCAAGATTGGCAGAGAGAACACAAGTTTGGAACCTTGACAGCCAAATGAACAACTCGACCTTGAGTTTGCACCAACTGATGCACTTGACATTTCAAAATAATAATTACGTTTCTTTTAACATCCACCTTTTTCTTGTTGTGATTTTATAACCGATTATTGCACCTACTGTGAACTAGTCCTACTATATGTTTACAGTTAGCTATGATTGCACTTTATTTGATTGGATTTTTGTGTACAATAACATGGAATCGAATGTCTGAAACTATGTTTAATAAAAAATAAAGGTGATGAATGTTGGTTTATTCTTACTCTTTAGTACAGCGATTCACCACTACTTCGCAGCTCACTTATAGAGGGTTCAGTGCATCGCTGATTTTTTTTTTTTTAGTAAAAAAAACCGTTCAGGAACGAAAACTGCCAAATGACTCACAGGTTTTGTACATGCCTGTAGCTTGATTGGTTCCCAGCACTTACATCGACCAATGACAGCATGATATCCCATGATTTACAGCCATGTGGATTGGCTGTGCGTCTTCTCAGCCCCGCCCAGCAGCCCCCTCCGTCTAATCATGTGGGTTACTGTTTGATCAGTCTATTGCACAGGTGTCAAAGTCAAGGCCCGCGGGCCAAATCCGGCCCGCCACATCATTTTTTTCGGCCCGCGAAAGCAAATCAAACTTGTTAAATTCCATGATGATTGCTAAAATCTGAGCCAAAATGTCATATTTTTGGATGTCAACCACAATAAAAGTCATTATTCTTGACTTCAGATTTGAAAACCAGTTATTCATTAATTTGCTGTGTGCTCAAATGTAATATTTGACTGGATTTAAACATTCTAATGGGTTCCCCAAATTCATAACGGCCCTCGAGAGGAAACCATAACTACAATGTGGCCCGCGGCAAAAAATGACTTTGACACTCCTGGTCTATTGACTCTATTCAAATGCTTGCCTTGATCAGTGCTTGCCATTTAGTGTATGTGTCCACGTGTGTGCGTGCGCACGCACACGTGCGTGTGTATGTCATTAGGGGAAGTGTTCGAGAGAGAAAGAGATTGGGTTTGTTTGAAATAAGCTGCACATATCTCGGAAAGAAAGGTACAAAGCAACACTTGTCTCAGAGCCTCCTTAATTGTCTAAACATAAAGCTTTGTTTTCAGTGTATGGGTCAGGGAGCAGATGTGGAATATGTGTCGGAGTTGTGTTTTTGCAGGCACTAGGGAGTCGAGGGGTCTGCTGATTCGTATCACCAAAAGGAGAGGAAAAGTTACGACCTGACCAAGGCTGAAGGAAGGAGGTGAAGGGATACAACATAAACCAACGCTATCTTGGCAAAGGCAACTGGAGCCGTCTCCGCGACATCCCGCCAGAAGGATGACGACATCAGAAGAGAGGGATCCAATCCACTGCTGATTTCTTTGTTTGAGCCAAATTTGAATATGCATGTGGTACAGCTTTAAATCTGGGCTGCTCAGTTGAAGTCTTTGTCTTTCGTCTCTCTTACTGATTTGGGGCACACGAATATTTTCTGTGTCAGGGAGCTGAGACCCAGAATTCTGCATTCAATCAATTTGTTAGGAATAAATCATCTGTGAGTAACTTGCCGGCTTCTTTGGTGATCTCTCTCACAAAGAACATGCCAATTGTTAGGTTACAACGTTGCTCAATTAGGCAAATATTTAATTCCGTTCATAATATTTACAATTTTAAAGATAACCGTAAAATGCTAATATTAGCCTGTAATATTTGAACCTAACAAAACTTATGACAAAAAGTTACCGGACACCAGGGCAGACAACTCTGAAAAGTTGCCTGCCCGGCCATAAAGTTGCCTGCCCCATTTTTCACAACTCGAAACACAATAAGATGACCAATCGCAAAAAAAACAAAAAACATTGTTGCAAAATATTAAGCATTTTTTTATTAATGCTCCCTTGCTGATGATTTTGTTCCAGTTGTTGTTGGTCCATACACTGTAGTGATGTGTCGTTCGCGAACGAGCCGGTTCTTAGAGCCTGATCTACAAAGTGAACAAAGAAAGCCATCTCCCAACAAGGAGCTGGAAATGGGAGCCATTTTTTTTGTGACCTCCCTTCCCCGGCCCCAGTCTTCGGTCAAAGTCGCACGTAATTGGTCAAGATCCGTGGTAGAGGAGGGAGGGGAGAATTACAGACACAAAAAGAATCATACCAGAATCATATATGGCAAAGAACGTGCTGCAGTCCAAGAACAGGTCAAAAAAGTCAAAGCTATAACGACTGACTGCTGGACATCCCGAACCACGACATTCTACTTGTCACTTACATGCCACAAATTTCCAAGTGGGGACCTGTCTGCTGGATTGTTTTGAGTTCAATAAAAGACAAATTTCTGAGAATTTAGCAGAGGAGCTGGGGAGGTACAGTGGGGCCTCAGTTTACGAACACATTGCCTTATGAATTTTTCGGCTTACGGAAAATTAAACCTTGGAACCTTGGAATATGCACTACTTTTCGGGATACACATGGCTGGCGGAGTAATCTTTGGCGGACCGGACAGCGCCCCAGCCGGCCTACCTTTCCACACCCCCTTTCACTGAGTGCACACGTCGATCGTCTTCACCTATTTTTTACAGATACTTTTGCATTCATGGGAACGAAACAGACCCCACCACAGGCTCGTGTTCAGCTGAAGAAGACACAAAACAAAATTACAGTCAAGGAGAAGAAGGAGATCATTGAGAAACACGAACGAGGTGTGCGTTTGTCTGATTTAACAGCCCAGTACCAATATGTTAAGTTGCGTGTGTTGCTAAAGTTTCCGTGCTGTCAAAGCAATGGTCTGGGGCAATAGAAGAGGTTGAAAAACTTCTGTTGATTTGAATTAACGAAAAGCAGCTAGCCGGCGACAGCTATCCGAGAAAGCACGGCTAATTCACTCTGATATCGTCATGCGGCAACCTGGAAGTTCGCTGTTTATTGATACAAGGGAACATTCCTCGAAATGGTGAAAGAAGGCTACGTTCCTCAGCAAGTATTTAATGCAGATGAGACCGGCCTTTTTTGGAAAAAGATGCCTAACCCGACTGCCTAACACAGGAAGAGAAGTCTGAACCCCATTCCATCAAGCCATCAACGACCATCACAAAGGTAAACAAAATGACTTTATTTTACAGTACAGTTTATTTCTTTACAGTCCGTATGGAACGTGACTCCTTTCAAATAGCAATTCTCTCCGACCTGCCACTCCATTCCATCAAGCCATCAACGACCATCACAAAGGTAAATAAAACAACTTTATTATACAGTGCAGTGTATTTCTTTCATTACATTACAATAGCACATTTATTATACATAGAATAAGGCAGTGTTTTCCAACCTTTTTCAAGCCAAGGCACATTTCTTCCGTTGAAATTATCTCGGGGCACACCCCCAGCTGAAAATGTGGGCAAAAAAGTATTAACTGTTAATGTATGCTTTTTTTCACATGTTTTTATTATATTATTAATAATTAACAATATACCAGCCACAGCATACACAAAACACATAATGTGCAACACAATATGACAGGTTATAACATATTGTTAATATATATATATATATATATATATATTAAATACATTATATATATATATATATATATATATATATATACATATATATATATATATATATATATAAAACAATATGTTATATTGGTAATATAAGCTTATTTTTAAACGCTGAATAATGATGTTATATTATAACAGGATTTAACTAAACACAAAGAAAAAAGTATTTTATAATCTTTCATATTTATATTTACTCAGTGTGAAACCTGGGCCTGTTTGGATGAACAGAGAGCTGATATCCTGGCCGGGATGGATAAAAGACACACACGAAGCTCTTCCTCCACAGCTCTCAGTCTTTCTCTGTCTTTTGTTTTGACTGCAGTCAGGCTTGAAGCTCACCTCACACAGATATGTTGTGGAAAATGGGAGCAATGTCAAAATAGCTTTGTTAGCCATCATGGAGAACTCCTTGGCAGCTGCCAACCAAAAACTGTCCAAAGGTAGATCAGCAAGGGTTAGCGTGAGGCCACAATCTTGTCTCAGTTCAGTTAGTTCCTCCTGCTCCTGTAAAGACATGTTTATTCCAACAGCTGATGCTGAGCTGAATGGGTCCCTAACCCAGCCAAGGTGCTCCGTGGAGGCTAAAGAGAAATGAAATGTCATCTTCCCCTCAAGAGTTTTCAGATGTTTCACTATTAACTCACACAGTGCAATTGTATTGACATCTTGCCATTTATTGGTGAGTGGGAACATTTCGAGATTGCCCCTTTCCACATGTTGCTGCCAGAGGTGCACCTTTGAACAAAAACCATTTATTTTATCTGAACTTGTAAGCAGATTTTCATTTCGACCTTGCGTGTGTTCAGTTCATTGAGACGATGAAAAATATCTTCCAGGAAAATTGCCTGTTTCCCCGTTTGTTCACGCTGGCGAACAAAGTATTCCACATTTTTATTTTGGACTGAGGGGTGTTTCGTTTGGTGATGGCGTTTAAGCTTGCTTGGGACCATAGCGCTGTTGGAGAGCTTTTCACCACAGACCAAGCACAATGGAGTCGGTGCCGCTGCATCTCCGGTAAAAGTAAATCCAAATGAAACAGCTTTTCGTTGTATTGCCTCGCGGCAGAAACTTTGCTCGACGTCACTGACTTTTTTCCACCTCCATCCATACTCGGGCCTCCATTTGGGTCCGGGTTTTGTCCAGGGTCCACTTCTGAGTCAGCATTTTTCCTCTTCAAAAACCTCTCCATTACTTTCACCGTCGTCCCGCTGTCCACAATCTGCACTTGCCGCGCTATCCATGCGTCACTAATTCACTTGTCTCAAAGCGAATTACTGACACACAACTACCCGCTGTTGCCACCTGCTGGTATGGAAGAGTACGACATGTTTACTCTGCCAGGCGCTAGAAAGCACAGGCACACAAATCGGATAATTTCTCGCGGCACACCTGACGATATCTCGCGGCACAGTGGTGCCGAATAAACGGTAAACCACACTTCTATACGTACTGTTTGTTCATGAGTGATGGGAATTCCGGCTCTTTTCACAGAGCCGGTTCTTTTGGCTCGGCTCACTAAATGGCTCCTCATTTTTTTGTTGCTTAAATTAATTAAGTACCAAAAAATCATGTAAAATTGTGTGAAAATGAATTACCGATCTAAAAAATACACTATAAGAAAGAACTTTATTTATATGGCTTTATTTATGTGCAGAGAGCATCCACTAACTTTGAATTTCCCTGTGGTCACTCTGGTCTGATGATCAGCTGTCACTAATTTGCTTTTCATATTAATAATGCTATAATACTAACTAGTAAAATGACAACAATAATAATAATAATAGCATCATGTGATAACATTTGCCCATTGTACCTGTCTACACTGAACTCCAGTGACCTGCTCTAATTGCTCCAAAACAGTGCATGCGTCCTGTGGTACAGTGGGATCTTGGCTTACGCACTTAATTGGTTCCCAGACATAGTGTGTAAGGCGAAACGAGTGCATCCCAAAAATGTATTTCCCATAGGAAACCATTAAAATGAGAATAATCCGTTCCCAATAATCCGTTAAAAATATAATTTTCAACTAAATAAGCCTTAAAACTACAAACATTATACCTTATTCCAGTGTTTTTTAACCAGTGTGCACCAGACACAGTTATTTGACATCTCAAAGTACAAATAATGAAATGCTTCTTAACTCTCTTATGTCTACACACACACTAGTTTAGGAGCATTTCATTATTTGGACTCTGAGATGTAAAACATCTGTCATGGTCAACCTTGCGTAGGGCAGTCTACAGTTGTATTTTCCATTTGTGTCTACAATTGATTTCATGGTTATTATCCATTCATTCAATTTTCTATATCACTTATTCTCCTAATGGTTTCGGGTATGGTGCAATTTTCAGTTTGACCCAAAGGTTTGAAGTTGATATGTCATGTAATGTTGCAAATATTTGCACTGTTCAAACAAAAGCAGTTTTTTTTCTACTTGAATTGTATTCTATTTATATCAGTGGTCTCAAACACGCGGCCCGCGGGTAGCACCTTCCTCTGTCTGAATGTTGTATGACCTTGGTTGGACCTGACGCAGAACAGTTCCTTTCTGTGACCATGTGTCTGTTTTGTCTTTGTACCGTACTTGGTCACCGGTGTGTAGTTCAGGTAGGTTCCGTGTTCCTCTGTCATGGTAGAACTTTTGTTTTTGTTTCTGTTGTTCTTTGATCTTCCTCACTTTCTCCCCTTCCTTTGTCTTCAGCAGGTTTTCCGGGATTGGTAAGTTGGATCTCAGCACGCGTCCCATGAGTAGCTGGGCCGGGGACATACCACACTCGAGCGCCGTTGTGCGATACACCAGCAAGCTCTGGTAGAAATCCGTTCCACTGTCTGTTGCCTTGTACATCAGTCTTTTCACAGTCTTGACAGAACTTTCCACCAAGCCATTGGATTGTGGAAAATGTGGACTTGAGGTTATGTGTTTAAAGTCCCACTCCTTTGCAAATTTTCTGAACTTCTCATTGGCGAATTGTGGACCGTTATCAGAAAACACTTGGTTTGCAATCCCGTTTCTAGCAAATATGGCCTTCATGCATGTTATCACTGCTTCTGCTGTTGTAGCTTGCAGTCTGCAAACTTCTGGATACAGGGAGTAGTAGTCTGTGACCAAAAGATAATCTTTACCTTGACACGAAAACAGGTCAGCACCCACCTTCTGGTATGGTCTTTCTGGTGCTTGGTGTGGGTGTAGTGGCTCTGCCGGTTGATTTGCTTGATATTTGAGGCAAATTGTACATCTCGACACTTGATCTGTGATGTCTTGATTCATTCTAGGCCAGAACATCAGTTGTCGTGCTCTTTTCTTGCACTTTTCAATTCCAAGATGTCCTTCATGGATCTTTTTGAGCATTTCACTTCTCAAAGTCTTTGGAATGACAATCTTACTGCCTTTGTATATGATGTCATCCACTACAGATAACTCCATCCTGTAGTTCCAATATTCTGCTGCGTCTGGTGAACAATTTTGTTTCACTTCGGGCCATCCATTTTTGATGATTTGTTTCAATTGTTTCAGTGTCTCATCCTTGTTTGTTTCCATCCGTATAATCTCCATCTTTGCATCTGCAACTGGCAATGCACTGGTGATCATGTGTACGTAAGCTTCGACTTCTTCATCCAGTTTAGCCTTCGAGTGCTCCTTCGGGTCAACAGCTCTGGATAGAGTGTCAGCTGTATACATCAGTTTTCCAGGGGTGTATGCGACCTTCAGTGAGTAACGTTGTAGCCTGATCATCATTCGCTGTATACGGAGTGGACAGTCATTTAGTGGCTTTTGAAACAATGCTATTAAGGGCTTGTGATCAGTCTCCACGCTGATTTCTTGTCCTGACACAAATTGATGAAATCTCTCACAGGCATACGTAATGCTGAGCAGTTCTTTTTCAATTTGTGCATAACGTGTTTCCGGATCCGTCATCGAACGCGATGCATATGCTACGGGTTGCCAGCCTTCATGTTTTTGTAGAAGTACTGCACCAAGCCCACTCTGTGATGCATCCGATGATATTTTGATTGGTTTTTCTGGATCATAGAATTTCAGTACTGGTTCCTCTGTGAGCAGCTTCCTCAGTTCATTCCATGCCTTTTCATGCTCATGATTCCATTGCCATTCTATCTTCTTCTCAGTTAGTTGTCTCAGTGGGGCCATCTTTTCTGACAGGTTGGGTATAAATTTTCCCATGAAAGTGATCATCCCATTAAACCGTTGCACATCTTTTTTGCATTGTGGCCTTGGCATGTTTTCTATAGCAGACACTTTTCGTGGGTCTGGTCTGATACCTTCACTGCTTAGGATATCTCCCAGAAATGTCAATTCTGTTGTACCTAGCTGACCCAGGCATATTCTGAGTTTTCCATTCTTTTTCTCTACGACAACGAGGGAACTCACCCATTCAGTCGGCTCATCAATTTTCTTTATCACATGCCTGCTCTCCATGTTGTCCAATTCTGATTTTAGCTGCTTTTGAAGAGCAAAGGGGACTTTCCTGCATGGATGTATCACTGGTGGCACACTTTTGTCCACTCTGATTGTGTGTTCTCCTGGTAGGCAGCCTAACCCTTGAAACAAGTCTTTGTACTGCTCCATCAGTTGATCATATGCTGTCTCTTTTTGTCTATCCACAACAAAAACTCTCTTCACTAGGTGTAGTCTCTCACATGCCGACAATCCTAGTAGACCCTGCACATCCCTTGGAACTATGATGAAAGATAGCTTATGTAATTGGCCTTTATGTGTCACATTCACAATGCATTTTCCTTTCATTGGTATGACTGAACCCGCATAAGCTGTTACTTTCATATTTGCTTTATGTATTTTTGGTCTCGGCCTGATCTTCATGAAATCAGTCTCTGAAATGACATTCACATTGGCTCCAGTATCCAATTTGAATTTTAGATGAATGTTGTTCACTTTTAGCGTAGTGATCCAATCTCTTTCTTCTCTTTCATCTTTTACAGCATTCACATAAAGTTCCTCCACTTCATAATGATCATCTACTGCATCTACCTTGCCTTTCATGTCTTGGTTCCTGCAGCAACGAGCATAGTGATTTGCTTTGTCGCAGTTTTTACATATTTTCCCATATGCTGGACATTGCTTTGGGGGATGTTGCGTACCACAACGAGTACAAGATTTTTGTTTGAGTATCCTATTTTTGTTGGGTTTTCTCACTCTTGCTTTGATCTCAGCAGTCTTGTTTTTGTTGAATCTGTGTGCATTTCTTTCCACTGCATCCACGTTGCAGCTAGAATCATTTAGCAACTCTTTAGCCTGTGATTTAACAGTGTCAGCGGCTCTACACAGTGCTAAGGCTTTTTCCAGGTCCAGATCTGATTCTCTGAGTAGCCTTTCTCTCAGTTTATTATCTGTAATGCCACACACTATTCTGTCTTTGATCAGTGATTCTGTTAATCCACCGAACTCACATGTCTTTGATCTGTTTCTCAGCTCATTTGCATATTGGTCAATAGTTTCTCCAACTGTCTGCCAACTGCGGCCCCCAAATGAATATTTTGCGGCCCACCTTGATATGAAAGATTAATGTTAGTGTGGCCCGCCTGATTGATATGAATGAAACTTATGTGTGGAGCTGAACAAACCGCTGATCAAACCATGGAACAAACCACCATTTTGGAGCTACAAAGGGAATGTAATCACAGATTTGCAGACTTTTGACGCACAAAGCCACATTTCAAATTTTTGCAGACCCATTCTCTTTTGAGTTGCAAGATGCCCCTCCTGTGTTCCAAATGGAGCTCTGTGACCTACAGTGCCACTCTGCACTCAAAGCCAAGTTCAGGAATGTGAATGGAGAAGCAGAAAAGCTTGGGCAATGTTTGAGAGAGTTAACCCCCAGCTTCCCTGAACTTTCTCGAATGTTCAAGCGGGCCATGTGTCTTTTTGGGAGCACATATGTGAGAAGCACTTCTCCACCTTGAACTTCAATAAGTCCAAGTACAGGTCCAGACTTACTGATGAGCATCTTCAAGCCCTACTAAGAGTCTCCACTGCCTCCTCCCTCAAGCCAAATGAACGTGTATTTTTTAAAAAAAGATTGTGAGATCTTGCATTCTTTGAGAGATCTCGCAAAGAATGCAAGATCTTGCAAAGTATTGCGAGATCTCACAGTTTTTTTTTCTTCTATGTCCCCTTAGGGGCTCCGTACTATTTGATGACAAAATATTGTATTGTATTAAACAGATATAAATCTAAGAACCAAGGTTACTCGTTATTCCCTCCCTCCGATGTTTGTCGTTGGCTGCCTTCAAATGACTGTTCTTGCGACCCACAATGCTTCGTACCAAAATAAAGTTTCATATTAAAAGGTGTAACACAAATGTTTGTTCGTACTGACTTAGTGTGATGATAATATATCAAT
The DNA here is from genome assembly GCF_051943395.1 of Hippocampus bargibanti. NCBI lineage: Eukaryota > Metazoa > Chordata > Actinopteri > Syngnathiformes > Syngnathidae > Hippocampus > Hippocampus bargibanti. The sequence goes on from NC_142750.1 coordinate 16,162,790, forward strand.
ATGCATATCACGGGTTGTCGTTTACACTGTAAAAATAAACAGATTATGGTTAGAGAGACAGACCGTCATTTAAAATTGTATGGCTGGCAATAATGAAGTCCGTTTCAATGCATAGTCGGCAGTTCACCTTTGTTTCTCTTCAAATCGTATAAATCTTTCTCCTTTTACTAACGATTTCCGTGTGGGGGAACAACTATAGATTATTCAAAATTTGTTATGCCGTGCATGAAAGGAGTTCCCTATACTTGTGAAAAACATAAAACCAGGTCACAGCAACAGAAATAGGTCTTCGGAAGGAATCAACAACCCAGTCATTTTGCTTTATATACAGTGAGACCTTGGCTTACGAGCTTAATTGGTTCCCAGACAGAGTGTGTAAGGCGAAAAGTGTGTATCCCAAAAAACCTTTTCCCATAGGAAACCATTAAAATGAGAATAATCCGTTCCCACGTTTCCATAAAATAGAATTTTCAACTAAATAATCCTTAAAACTACACACAACATACCTTATTCTATGTATAATAAATGTGCTATTGTTGTACTAAGTTCATCCTGTCTACCTGATATCTAATTTAAAGCAGATTCTTTACTTACAGACAGTGTAGGTGTTCAAATACGCCTTGTCTGTAAGTAAAGAATCTGCTAAAATTAAATTAATGTGCTATTGTATTGTAATGAAAGAAATACACTGCACTGTATAATAAAGTCACTTTATTTACATTTGTGATGGTCGTTGATGGCTCTTAATTGACACCTGTTGCTTTCTGACTTGTAAGATCTTACGAAACTGAGGCATCACATTATCATTCATCATGTTGATGATTCTCATAGCCTTTTCTGGATGGAACTGTTCAATAAAACAACTCACATCAACTTCTGAATGGCCTGCTTCTGCTTGTCCTCTTGAAGGCAAATCAAATCCTCTGTGTTGAGGACCTCATTATGGTGAGCAACAAGCTCCTCGATGTCATCTGCATCCACTTCGAGTCCCGTAGGTGCTGGCAGAGATTTTATTACAAAAAAAGGCGCGAGTCAGATGATTCCACGGACGCTGATTAAAACGCGACAAAAGAAGGCGGGCGGGGCGATCCATCCAGAACAGGGGTGCTCACACTTTTTCAGCATACGAGCTACTTATAAAAACAACCAAGTCAAAATGATCTACCCACTACAAAAATGCAAAACATCATTACTTTCGAATGTATTAAGGATTCTTTGTATGTACAATGTATGTTGATGTACCTTGCATAACTGAATAAGCCAATATTGCACAACACACATAATAACTACATATACATAACATAATAAATAACTATGAATTTTCTTTTGTAATTACCTGAGTTTACTTTGATGACTTGCACTGAATTGAATCAGCCAGGGATGCATAGTCTGTACAGCAGCTGCTGACAGCCAGCCTCAAGCACATTTCCAAATGTTCATCAGTCATGGTGGGACGGTATTTGGACTTAATGATCTTCATGTAGGAAAAGGCTGACTCACATAAATAAGTGGAGCCAAATAATGCAGTCAAGGAGGTAGCACATTTCCTCATGTTGGGGTACTTTTCCTCTGTGAGTAAGTTCCAGAACTGTTCATGAGCCCTGGACTTCAGCTCAATGTCGGTTTGTAGAGTCAAAATCTCATCTTCCACTCCAGAAGAGCTCAAGTGAAACAGTGCTGCAATGTTTGATGCGAGTGAATCAACCTCAGCATCTTCCTGAAAAGGATAGCACATGGCACCACTGGCTCGAGCAAAGAAAAGTCTTGAAAGCGTTTATCAAACTCTGACAGACAATCGTTGATCTGCTCCATGTAGCGTGCACTGTCAAGTTGCTCACGGGCCTTCCCTTGTGTCTCCAGCTCTGACGGCAGGTTTTTGAAATTTGCCAAATCATGGCGCTGCAGCTTTGAGGTTAAATGATGCATCTTTCGTTTGAAAGCGTTAACGGAGCTAATCATATTGGTCACTGTTTTGTCTTTTCCTTGCAGCTCAAGATTGTCAGATCAGTTAAAAATGCCAAGTCCAACAGCCATTGACCATCATTTAGTTGCTTGTATTCTGCATGTCCAGATACACGGAAAAACTCTTTAAACTCCGGACAGAGTTCTCGATATCTTTGGAGGAATTTCCCACGACTAAGCCATCTCACATCAGTACGTAGCAACAACTCAGAGTGGTCGCAGTCAGCCTTCTCCAGATGTGCACGGAATAACCGTCTTTGAAATGATCTGGCTCTAATAGAACAGGCGATCTTCGTTGCCACATCCATGATCTCTTTCATGTTGAGCATTTTAGCGCATAACGCTTGTTGGTGGATTATGCAATGGTAAATCAAGAAGTCTGGGAACGCATCATCCTGCCTGCACTTGGCAATAAATCCATTCACACGCCCAACCATTGTAGGTGCTCCATCTGTGGTGATAGACACCAATTTGTACACTGAGAGCTGAGTTTTCTCGATAAAGTTTTTAAACGTCTGAAATATGTCCTCTCCTCGCGTCTGTTCTTTCATGGGAAGTGCTGTCAATAGCTCCTCTTTTGCAGTGAGATCACTAAACACCATACGAATGAAAATGCACATCTGGGCTGTGTCACTCACAGCCCAGTAGATTCGTCTAACTGCAGTGAGAAACACTCACAATCTCCGATGTCCTTCCACATTTGCTGTCATGGCTTCACAGTGCCGTGTAACTGTATGTCTTGACAGCTGCAGAGCTTTGATTGAAGATAATATCTCTGCCTTATTTTTAAAGTCTAGGAACAAGGAGTCTGCTGCTTCAACGAATTCTTCTTTTACCATTTATCCGTCCCGGAAGGACTTATTGTTTTTAACGATGGCGTGACTCACCCGGAACGATGCTTCTGTGGCGGCTTTCGCTTTTGAAGTATGTTGAGTGAAAACTGACTGCTGTCCGGACAACTGGGAATTTAGTTCGTCCGCATTTCTCTTTCTCAGCTGGCTTTTCGGCGGGAAGTCAATGTCGTATTTTCCAAGAACAGTCCGAAAGTGCCGCTCCACATTGCCCTTCTTTGGTATTGCGATGGTAGACTGACAGATGAGGCAAACACATTTTGAAAATGACATTGTGAAGAAAAAGTCCACCTCCCATTCCGTATGAAAGTAATATGTTTTTGCCTTCTTACTTGGTCCAGCTTTCTCACTCATTCAGTGACGTGCGGTGAGGTTCATGGCTGGTGAGGCACTGACGTCATCACAGTCAGATTTACAAACATGACCTCTACAGAGCAGCTTATTCACCATTTGAATGGCAACAGTTAACGTGTTTAGTTTAAAATGTCATTCTTTGTATATACAAACTATAGCATAGAAAAAAATATTTTAAAAAAACGTTATTATCGTGTTACCTTTACTTGTAAATAAAGTCTATGCGCCGCTCCTTCTGAAGAAAGCCATTGATAACTTCTTTGTAGAAGCCTTCCTTATCTTTCTTCAGTTTTAAAAGGCTCTCTGTCTCAATGGAGATCACTGCTAGTGAAGAAAGTCGTCCTTGATCAGTCCTCTTCCGACTGTATGTTTTCAGTCTTTTCAGTGCTGAGAATGACAATCTCATCTACTTCTACAGAAACAAATGGGGCTGCACCGATCTCCTTTTTAATGTCATTTCTAATGACATCACCAACTGCTTTCAACAGTAGCCAAAATGGAACTGTATAGTGCCACTTAGCAGTTTTTTTGACGACGATACTAGTGCAGCGTGTTCTACCGGAAACAAATTCCTTGTGTGTCCTACATACTTGGCAATAAAGATGATTCTGATTCTGATTCAATTAAATCGTTCTGTATTCTGTTTTACAGGCCAGAAAATACAGTGGATGTCTTCAAATGTCTCGCTAGCCTGTCATCTTTCTCAGTGAAAGCATGTAAATAGTTCAACATAGTTGCCACGATTAGCAGAGCCTTTACTTTCATCATTTCCACGAAATGCCAGCTGTTGTTTGGCAAGGAAGCAGGTGGCATTGATGAGATCTTTTAAAATCTCCCGGTTCTCCTTTACCTTCGCATTGTGGATGCTGATGTTCAGTCTTCGCTGTTCATCCAAAGCCAAGTCAATCCTGTTTTTAGCGCGATTTGACGTTGGATGTGCGCGGTCGACCGCTCATGTTTGATGAGGCTCCGTTGTAAATTTTTTAGGTCTCAATATCCCATTTGAGTCCAGACATCCACACAGCTGGCCTTTTCGTGTGTACCAGTCCGTCTGAAAAGAGCGAGTATTCCGTCCCGTTGTCTGAAGCAAACCTTTTAGCTCCGGTGTTGGTCTTCCTTTAATTATTATCTCCTGCTTCGATTGAAAGTCCAGTTTAGAAAATTCTTTCACTTTATATATGTAACCCTCCATTCTGAAAATGAAGCCAAGCAACACGAAAAAATTACTGGAGGGTTTCACTTTACTTGCTAACTGTTTACTGTAGCTTGCTGTCCCTAATTCTATTATACTGCAGCCGTGGAGTCGCAAGTATCTCTGGAATCACAAGCGCCCCCTGTCATGAGGCGGGAGAACTGTGTGCCTCACCTACGCACAGAGTTTTGATACAAACAAAACAAAATAAACACTGTAGTACGGTGTTTATAATGTACAGTGACTGTACATTATATACACCAGCTAAACTGTAGAAATTTAGTTCATATACTAAACATGTTTGAACGCTTTAAGAGCGATATGCAGAAGGACAGCAATGCGGTCTCACTGCAGAGCAAGCCAGCACAGTTTGCATAGTGATTGCGCAATCCATGTTGAGGCTCAGACGGCTGCTGCTTCACCGCTCGTCTCTACTTTTGAAAAAAATCCAAAAACGATGAAGTTAAATGGACAAGAACTTTAAAGTACAAATCACTAAATACATATACAGTAAAGTCTCGTTATATCGATATTCAAGGGAGTCCGAAAAAATATCGATATAACCGGGACTATCGATATATCCGACCCTGTTTGCATGTAATTTTCTCCGTGCGTGCATAGAAATAGTATCGATATAACCGGGACTATCGATATATCCGATATCGATATAACGAGACTTTACTGTAACTGTTTAATTTATTTTTTCATTTGATATTTCCATGACAGGTTTCCATGACAGGTGAGGCACTGCCTCACCTGCCTCCCCTGACTGCACTTCACTGCACTCATTTTGCAAGGGCTTAAAATCTGAGGTAATTCGCTGACTAGGTGGTAAATTTTGCGGCGCCTAGCGCCGTTGTTTATGCATGCGAGGCGACCTGAAGGTCAAACTTCAGTTGTTATCTGAATGGTTGCCCTGTATGTCAATCAAGTCACGGGACGTTCGATAGGCTGACAAATGTTTTTTTTACTGTCACGCTGCGATCGACCAGTACGACCTCTGCGATTGACGTAATGAGCACCCCTGATCCAGCACATTCGCGATCCCGGAAAGCACCAAACTTACGCGATCGCGGCTAACAATCACCTCGGGCAAAGCAAACTCTTGGACTTGCCAGCACAAGACACAGCGAGGCGCGAGGTGTCGTAGTCATGTCACTGGTGAGGTGACAGTGACTCGTTGAAATGTCCCAGTATCCGTGATTAGGGGATCGCACACACATTCGCGATCCCGGAAAGCACCAAACTTACGCGATCGCGGCTAACAATCATCTCAGGCAAAGCAAACTGTTGGACTTGCCAGCACAAGACACAGCCAGGCGCGAGGCGTCGTAGTCATGTCACTGGTGAGGTGACAGTGACTCGTTGAAATGAAATTAAATTGAAGTGTCTTCTTTGGCTGCCGGAGGTCGCGAGAGGTGGCCCCGCCCCAGCTGTCAACTCGTACGTGACAATTTCGGTGTTATTAGTCACATGATAGCATCGACTAAATAACGCCTTTCTGTAAAGCTTTTAGGCAAAGGATGGTAGCAATTGTGGATGGTACTGGGCTCTTTATTTGTAGAATGGTCGTAGAAAGTTACTCTCAGGGAAATGACACACAGCGTGAGAGATGTGTCAGGCTGAGATTCACATGACAGCCGCGGTGTGCACATGTGACGCCACAAACGCAAACCTCGTTCGTGTTTCTCAATGATCTCCTTCTTCTCCTCGATGGTGATTATTAGGGATCATCTTGAATTCATTTCCTAATAGTAAAATTATCTGCAAAAAGTGAGGCGATTGATGTGTGAAGTAAGAGAGAGGGGGCGTGGAAAGTAGCGCCGGCTGGAGCGCTGTTCGGTCGTGTGCTTCCGCCAAAGATCCGAGAGCACTCCACCAGCCGTGGTGGGTGTGTATCGCGAAAAGTAGTGCGTATTTCAATGTTTAATTTTCATAAATTTGACATTTGTAAGACGAAAAGTTCGTAAGATAAGGTGTTTGTGAGCTGAGGTCTCACTGTACTTCTGTGAGAGACAGCAGAAAGCAAGTGTGCAAGCTAATAAGCAGTCTGCAGGCTAGCTAGCAGTAGCTTCGCCTATGGACTCAGCAAGTTGACTTTCATTCCGATGGTTTGGCTGCTTTTTTTTACCAATCATGAGTAACGGAAAAGTATTCATATTAATGGTGAGTATTATCACAAAGCTATTTTAAATAATATATTCTGAAATTTTGTTGAAATGGTGTGTGTGTGTGTGTGCGTGCGTGTGTGTGTGTGTGTCTGTGTGTGTGTGTGTATGTGTGTGTGTGTGCATGTGTATGTGTGTGTGTGGCTCTCACTGAAAAACATTTCTAAATCTTTTACTTTTATGGCTCTCTTTGTCAAAAAGGTTCCCGACCCCTGCTCTAAGCTGTTCGAAAGTCGGCTTCCATAGCCTCACCAAAGTCTTCCCACACCGGAGGTTTGCCTCGCCAACCACTGAAGCTCCATTCCACTGGACTAGCTTATTCCTGGAAGCTGCCTCAAAAGTACCACAAGCCATAAAGACTACACGGCATCCCTTGCTGCGGGTATCTACCAGTGGGTCCGGGTGTTGTGTCATCAAGACAGGCACCGACCTATTTATGGCCACAACTCCACAATTGTCCACTTCAATAATAGAGATGCGGCAAACGGTACACTTGGACTCAATACGTCTGTGTAAGCTCTCAGTCGTACAGGAGTGGTCCATCGATGAGAAGGTTTCTTCAGCCGTCATCTGTACAAAAGTGAAGGTTTCGGACGTTTCTTCGTCAGCCTCTTGGATAGGAGGCGAAACGTCCGAAACCTTCACTTTTGTACAGATGACGGCTGAAGAAACCTTCTCATCGACTTGGACTCAATGTCCACTTGATTCACTTGAGACATTGCAAAAGCTCTGCCGGAGTTTAAACTACTTCTGACAGGGGATTCTGCCATATGCTCCCAAAAGACCAAAAAGAATAAATTTGAGTCTGCCAGGTCGGACCAGCATCTTCCCCCACCATCGGAGCTAATACACTACCAGGTGCAGGGTAATCAGCTGACAGCTCCACCCCTCTCTTCAATGTCTAACATATGCAACTGTAAATCAGATGATACAACCACAAAGTCAATGATCAATCTGCAACCAAGTGTGTCATGGTCCAGAGTCCACGCGTCGGATGAGAATGACAAATAAGAAAAAAGTCTGGAAAAAAAGGCAGTGGTCTGATGTGCAGGGGAAGCTCAGCGATTTTAGCAAGTTAATAACCACAAAACCATTAATTTCATCACTGAAATTCAACTGTATTTGTGAAAATAAAGTCCCTAGTTTGGTGGGCTACCAGTATGGCAAAATTGTTATATCAGTTTCATTTTTTGCCATGCTTCAAATATTGCATTTGTTCGTAGTAAAGTTGATGTAAGAGTTTCACCATTTGCCACACTTCTGAATGAATGTTTATTCTTCAATGTGTATACATAATTATTTAGTCAATTTCCACATAATATAGTATCATAGGATCTAGGAGGAAAAAAGTGTACAGATAAAGCACAAAGTTTCTGAACAATAAAAATACCTTACCCATCTAAAACAGTTTTTGATCCCAGCAGACTTGTCAATTTCCCTCACTCAATCTTTATCCTTCTTTTCTAACATTTTCGCCATCGTATACAACGTTACATGAGTAGTTCACGCTATCTACCTATGTCTCACACGCCATTACCACCAGCGAACTGTCGAGTAACACGAAGGCTTGTGAAAACCGATGGGGAAAGCATGGCAAGGGTGAAACTTGATTTACCGCTAATCCAATAGTGTCATTATACAACAAAACTTGGTTGTACATCTGCCGAGTCATCTGCCGCATACACGTTTTAATATTTGTGTCACAAAACGCAAATATTTACACTACGAGGAGCTGAAGTACAGTATAAGATAGTCGTGCTTGTGCCAGCATTTAGATTCTAACATGGAGTCTCCCCCCTCCCACACACACGCCAGCCGAGACTCAGTGGAAGGCGGGTGATTGGAACACTGCCCATACCGCCCCCCGCCCCCACAAAATGTTCTCATCTGATTTGCGCTTTTCTCCAGTGGTCATTTTGGTCTGAAAAAGTCATAAATCCATGCATTGGCGGAAAATTCTCATCCCTGACGTGTGGACACCCTAGTTTTAAGATGGCGTTCATTACGGACAATTCTTGACGAGCACAGAAGATCAAGAACAAAACACCCTATTTCTTTGTTTGGGTGGGGGTCACCTGCCAGTCACATCCTTAGAGGTCTCACTACATACGTGAGAATTTAAGTCCAACAGCAGAATGAGGGCGTGCTCTACGGCACACTCTGTATGGACTCCAAAAAGGCTGGGTATTCCGAACTGCTGTTTGTGCATACAATACATCTTTATTTATACACAAAGTCAGGACTGGTCCCCCCTCTCCCAAAGGCAGAGGGAGGCTATAATTTCCGTTATCAGTGTAAACCCGAATGTACAGTCATGAGTATGACCACACCTACTATGCGCCTCTCACTGTTGGGCAACACCAGAGTGGAACACCAGAGAGAGCTGGTATGAGAGCCCTGGCTGTGTGTGGAGGCAAGCCTATGTCAAGTTGGAACTTCACTGCAAGAGAGGTGACGTTCCATGTCCCAAGAGCTAGCTTTTGCAGCTGGGGATCAAACTTTGGCTCCCTCCCACTTCACTCTGTAGCTGACTGCTTTGGCCCTTCCTATATGTGGCGATGCCATGGGAAAGGGGACCCACTTTGCCTCTTTAGGTTGAGCCCAGCCAGGCGCCATCGGTTGTAGGCCCCTCCACCTCCAGGCCTGACTCCAGAGGAAGGCCCAAGTGACCCATGAGAAAATGCCTTTCAATGTTTTCATTCATCATAAGAGTCAAAGAGCCATGCTTTGTCTGAACCCTCATGGAGGATGTGTTGGCATGGGTGACCCTACTAGGGACATAAAACCCCAGGCAACCTAACTGAGGATCATTTGGACAAACAACCCCTCATGACCCTTACGGTGGGGTGATGGGTCCTGGAGGAGTTCATTTTCTTAAATTACGGTTTGTGTGCAGGTACACTTGGTCATCCATCCTAACATATTCCTTGAATGAAGGAAGGAAATGCATTTATTTGGCCATGTTGGACATTATAAACATTAAAATAATGAGTTAATCAGTGTGGATAGTGCTTTACTTTAAATAGATAGATAAGAGAATGAAGACGTGGTGTTCGGTTGGAGACGTGTGTGTTACAGGCACCAGGAGATAATCTCATCACACAAAGGAAGTGGAGATCACAACATCAAACACTGCACAACGGAGGTGAAATGTTACAACATGACCAATGCTGACTCGGCAGTCACAACTTGAGATCTCTCCGCCCCACCCCACCTAGAGGTCAAGGGACCCCATCAGAGGAACCACTTAGAGGACGACACCACAGACCGGATAATGTTAGGTGTTGGGGTAATTCGCCATACAAACATCTCTAAACATCGCTCGCTAATCTTTGTTTACATTTTGGACTTCCGGATACGTCATATCCTGCCTTCCTTTACATGATGTCGCATTTACATTACGTCACATCCTTTCACGTCACACACTGCGCACCGTATAAAATGCTCTCCCTTCTAGTTCGTCTCTCTCTCTCGCCATGGTCTCTCCTTAAGCCGACACCGCGATGCCTCCGCGCTCTCCAAGATAAAATCAACTTTCTGTTCTACACCTGGCTCCCTGATGATTTAACCATCCTCTTCGATCAACACCCGTCGAAGCAATGAACCAAGGGCGAACGATCAAAATAATCCAACATTAGGGGTGGAATGAACTGTTGATTTCTTTGTTAGAAATCAACAGCATGTAGCATGTAGTACCTTTAAATCTGGGCTCCGCAGTCTCAGTCTCTGTCTCACCAACTGATTTTGAGGACACCCGAATATTTTCTGTGTCAGGGAGCGGAGACCCAGAAATCTGTATTAGATCAATTAGGAATAAATTGTCTGTGAGTAACTTGCCAGTTTTTTAGGTGATCCATCTCACAACACGAACACGGCAATTGTTAGGTTACAACATTGCGCAATAAGGTCAATATTTAATTACGTTTATAATCATTAAGATGTAAAGGTAACTGTTAATGCTAATATTAGCTTGTCCTATTTTAACCTAACACTTGCCATGGTGAAACCAGCTTATTTAAGGGGCCAAGCTGTATCACCAGATGCCTCAGTCTCGGTGTGACACAACCAACACTAATCTGTGCATTCAAAAGAATTTTGCTAACGTTATCACTGGTGAATTTAAGATTCTGATTTTATTACATTGTTACATTACAACAATTTCATCACAAAGGGACAGTATTCCATCTGTCAATGAGTGTGATTGTGTGGCACATAACATTAGCATAAACAACTACCATAACAACCATAATTTACCTGAACACGATCGCAATCCGAGTAGCACTGTAAGCTAAAGTTAATCTTTTCTGCCATTGCAAAATTGCTTACAGCACAGGTGGGCGAGGATTCCCAAAACACAATCCATATTCTAAAATACATAAGTATGTATTCCTACAACCATTTGCACTCACAAGCACATAGGACAAGTTAGAGTGTTACATTAACAGTTAATGTTACACATGCATGACAGGTTAATGATTGCCCACATGCATATTTTTGGAAAATGGGAGGAAACACATGCGGGCACAAGTCAGAGTTGGAATCGAAACATGCACCTCTGCACTGTGAGGCAGACATGCTAACCAGTTGATAAACGTGCTTCTGGTCAAGTCATGAGACATGGACAATTTGTGAATATATATATACATATATATATTTTTATTGCACAGATGTAAATCATTGCAAATAAATAACACTTACTGGAATGATTGATTTTGTTCACAAAAGGTCATTATCTCGGAGGCCGTTTTGACACTGCGGGTTAAACAAAGGTGTAACTGTCAAGTTCTCGTTTCATTTTTTTAAAACCATCTGTCAGTTGACAGTATATATGATCAATGACACCAATGAACTACCTCAAGTGATATATCCAAATAACTGCTGGGAAAAAGATCTATTTGATACATGATTGAGCTTATTTGATATTAGCTTGAACAACAACAATGTGAATTACATTCAATCAGGCAAATAATAACAACAAAAAAGGACATGTTGATCTTAACGCTGTGTTAGTATTTGTATTCACATACACAACTTTCAAAAGATTTGCACCTCAAACCACATTTAAAGATTAAAACAGAGACGCCAGTCACTTAACAGAGTTGTGCCCTCTAGTGTTAATCAATGCAGAAAAGGTGGTAACGATTCTTAGTAATTGATCACAGACTATGCATTTTACACAAGATGCATTGGTGGAGCATTTTGTAATCTTCCATGGTTGCACACATCACATGAACTATTCCAGTTTTACTGCAAACGTTGATGTCTAGGTAAAGATAAACTTTGACTGCTGCCAATGAACAACGATCCATGGCACAGCCACTTGTTTCATGAATGCAGTGAAGACACTTACAGAGGATGACTTAAGCTACCACATTGAATCGTAGAACATGGAAAAAACATTACCAGAGTTGGTGCACACCGGTACAAATGAAAATACAGTAAAGTCTCGTTATATCGATATCGGATATATCGATAGTCCCGGTTATATCGATGCATTTTCTATGCACGCACGGAGAAAATTACATGCAAACAGGGTCGGATATATCGATAGTCCCGGTTATATCGATATTTTTTCGGACTCCCTTGAATATCGATATAACGAGACTTTACTGTAACACACAAAATGTGTCGCTGAGATGCTTTGGAAACATTATGTTGGTCAGTCCCATGGGAATTCAGGAGATTTGACTGAAATTTGGGGTTTAATTGATGTAAAATAGCAGAATGTTTTCAATTTGTTAGAATACAAAAGTAGTGTACTTAAAAAAAGTGTCATTAAATGACAGTAGTTGGGGCTTTCGTACAAGTGCTGTGTGTGTAGCGGCTGGAGCAAGAATGGCCATTCACAGTAGCGTGCTACGTAAAAGGGATGCAGAGTGCAGGAACAAAAAGTCTATCACATTAACATGAAATGTGTCTTTTTTGGGCCCATATGATGCTGCTAAATATTTTAAATGCTTCTTTATCACACAAGGAATTTCACAAAAGTCTCTGAATTTGTTTGTGTGCTTATTTAGTTATTTTGGACACCCAACAATTACTGTAAAATCCCTGTAATTCTCATTTGCCACTTTCAAAATGTCCAGAATTTTGAGAGTAATGGAATATGTGAACTGCATATTTGCGAATGCAATTCGTAGCGTATTTCCCTGTCCACTGTTTTCACCTGAGTGCAGTGATGAGCATAGACCCCAAAAGATTAGAAAATACCAGATGACAGTCGAGAGTTGAACATAAAAATACAATTAAATAAATAAATAAACAGAACAAAAACAAAACATACATTGATGGAGAGGCTTTAGTCAGTCCCGTTAAATCCAAAACATCGGAGGAATGTCGGTCCACTGGAAAGCACGAATGGGGAAAGACAAACACATTTGCCACATCTAACTGGCTCTTGACGTCCATGCAACACTGCAAATATTGACCAATAAATAAGAGCATGTCCTTCACACTTGTTTGGGTCAAATGTTGACTGTGAGCTGATTAGAAAGGTCTGTAGTTCCAGAAACTGGAGAAGACCGAGATCTGCAGGTACAGAGGAACAATCTGTTAGTCGCACATCTCCATCCATCCATTCATCCATCCATCCATCCATCCATCCATCCATCCATCCATCCATCCATCCATCCATCCATCCTTCCACGCTTATCCGAGGTCAGGTCGCGGGGTAGCAGCTTCAGTAGGGAAGCCCAGACTTCTTCCTCCACAGCCACTTCTTCCAGCTCTTCTTGGCAGATCCTGAGGCGTTCACAGGTCAGCTGTGTGACATAGTTTCTCCAGCATGTCCTGGGTTGTCCCCGGGGTTTCTGTCAGTGGGGCATCCAGGGAGGCATCCAGGAGGCATCCTGATCAGATGCCTGAGCCATCTCATCTGGCTCCTCTCTATGTGGAGGAGAAGCAGCTCAAGTCTGAACCCCTCCCGGTTGACCGAGCTTCTCACCTTATCTCTAAGGGACAGCCCGGATACCCTATGAAGAAAGCTCATTTTAGCCGCTTGTATCTCGTTCTTTTGGTCACGACCCATAGCTCATGACCATAGATGACGTTTGGGACGTAAACCCATCGGTAAATTGCGAGCTTTGCCTTTTGGCTCAGCTCCTTCTTGATCATGACAGATCTGTACAAAGTACGCATCACAGAGGACAGCGCACCAATCTGCCTGTCGATCTCTTGGTCCCTTCTACCCTCATTCGTGAACAAGACTCCCAGATACTTAAACTGCTCTACATGGGGCAAGATCTCCTCCTCGACCTGGAAAGGGCACTCCATCCTTTTCCGAATGACAACCATTTTCTCATATTTGGAGGTGCTGAGTCTCTATCCTTCACATTCGGCTGCGAAACGCTCCAGTGAGAGTTGGAGAGCCCCACTTGAAGGCCCCAACTGTGCCCAGCAGTCCCACATCATCTGCAAAAAGCAGAGATGCTATGAGGCCACCAAAACGGAACTTTTCAACGCTTTGGCTGCGCCTAGAAATTCTGTCCTTAAATGTTATGAACAGAATTGGTGACAAAGGGCAGCCTTGGCGGGGCTCAACCCTCACTGGACACGATTCTGACTTACTGTCGGCAATGCGAACCAAACTCTGACATCGGTCATATAGGGACAAAACAGCCTGTATCAGGGGTTCCTGCACCCCATACTCCCAAAGCATCCGCCATAGAACTCCCAGAGGGACACGGTCAAACGCCTTCTCGGAGTCCACAAGGCGCATGTAGACTGGTTGGGCGAATTCCCATGTACCCTTGAGGACCCTGCTAAGTGTGTAGAGCTGGTCCACTGTTCCACGGCCGCGACAAAAACCACACTGCTCCTCCTCAATCTGAGGCTCGACTTCTTGACGGACCCTCCCCTCTACAACCCCTGAATAGACCTTACCAGGGAGGCTGAGGAGGTTGTCGAGTTGAAACACACCCTCTGGTCCCCCTTTTTAAAAAGAGGGGACCACCACCTGCCAATCGACATGCACTCTCCCTGATGACCAGGCGATGCTGCAGAGGCATGTCAACCAAGAAAGCCCCACAACGTCCAGAGCCGAGAGGAACTCGGGCCGAATCTCATACACCCCTGGGGCCTTGCCACAGGGGAGCTTTTTAACCACATCCGTGACTTCAATCACAGAGATCGGAGAGCCCATCTCAGAGTCCCCTGACTTTGCTTCCTCCAAGGAAGCTGTGTTGATGGAGTTGACAAGGTCTTAAAAGTACTCTGAACACATGCTCGCAACGTCCCGAGTTGAGGTCAGCAGTACCTCTTCCTCACTGTACACAGTGTTAGTGGTGCACTGCTTTCCCCTCATGAGACACCGGATGGTGGACCAGAATTTCCTCGAGTCATCCAGAAGTTGGCATCCATGGCCTCACCGAACTCTTTCCATGCCCGGGTTTTTGCCTCGACGACCACCGAAACCACATTCCACTTGGTTAATCGATACCTTGCCAGCTGTCACTGGCGTCTCACAGACCATGTAGGCCCGATAGGACTCCTTCTTCAGCTTGACGGAATCCCTTACTGCTGGTGTCCACCAGCGAATACGGGGGTTACCGCCATGACGGGCACCGACCACCTTACAGCCACAACTCTAATTGGCCACCTCAACAAGAGAGGTACGTAACATGGCCCATTCGGACTGCCACATCCCCCGGGACGTGAAAAGTTCTGCCGGAGGTGGGAGTTGAAACTCCTTCTGACAGGGGATTCTGCAAGACGCTCCCAACAAACCCTCATAATACGTTTGGGCCTGCCGGGTCGGACCGGCATCGTCTTCCACCATCAGAGCCTACTCACCACCAGGTGTTAGGTGATCAGTTGAGAGCTGCTGGTGTTTGGTACATACGCACAAACAACAGTCAGGACCCATCCCCCCACCCGAAGGCACAAGTATGCCAACACCTGCTACAGGGATGCATCTAGGAAATTTAAAAAGGGGCCCAACTGGCCCCCTTGTTAAATTGTCTCAAAATGTGTCTCAAAATGGGGCACAATTCTAAAAGTGATTAGCTTGATTTAACCACATTGCCGAAGCATACAAACCGGATTGAAATAATCCAAAATACATTCATTGGAGAATGATATTTCTAAATTGCAAATAAAAAAAACATTATTTGACTAAAATCTATTTTTCTAATTTAGAAAAAAACTATTCAAGTCAAATAATTTATTGATACATAAAATAAACATTTTCTATTTTCCTTAGTTACCACAAAATCAATCCCGTGCTATTTTGATACTCTGTAGTATTAGAGAGAACACAAACAGAACACACTTAGCACAATATTTGTTAATAGTGTCTACTTGAACAAATTTCTTTGCTGTGAAGATTTGCTGCAACAGCTCTGCAATCATTCCCATTATCCACTAAATTTGAATCATTAAAAGCAGTTTGCTGAAACAAATTGTCAGTACCCTCCGTTGTTTCTTAAAAAAACCCAAAATATGTTAATTTGCTGACTTTTTTTAAGTATTTTAGAGTTTCTCTCCCTTTGTCTTTGAAGTCCAAGATGGCGCCCGAGTAGGCAGCCTCAGCAAGTGCTCTCATGAGCCTTGCTTTTTTTGGTTGTTTTTGTCTTGTTTTGTGTTTTCTTTTGTCACTTTGTGTTGTTGTGCGTCGTGTGGAACGGATACAGATTGTTTTTCAGCATTTTTGACCACGACATTCATCAAGGAGGAGATTGTGCTGTGCGGTTGTGCTTTTTCGGCAGCATGAATATGCCAGTACTGTTTTTGAATGGGAGGAATGTTGGAGCCATTCGACTGTCATCGCTGGACACCAAAGGGGCCATTGTGCTTTTTTGCGCCTGTAATGGGCAGCATCTTCACAGCCCCGCTTTGTTTAGCGGAAAGGTCAGTGCTGTTGGACAGTCTGCGGCTAGATGGATGCATGGCTTGGGGAACCCGCGTGTTTGCTTTCAACATTTAGCTTGTAGTCGACGTGCACATTCCACCATGATGTCCCTGATCCACTGGTGGAAAGACGCTTTGATCCTCTCCTCTTTCATCTAGAACTGCTTGTCATGTCATCACAAAGAGGGTACAGCAAGTCCTGAAGAATGAATGTCTCTCTGTGTCTTTGTTTTGTCATATTGTCTCTATGCTGTCATATTATTTGTTATTTAGTTTTTTTGGTTCTTTTGACTTCAAGACGGCGCCACGAGAGTGGCTGCCTTTCCAGCAGCTCATGTATTTTGTTTTTCTACTTTCATTCCTTTCATCACTTTGCTGCTGTGAAATGTAAATTTCTCCACTGTGAGACTTATAAAGGCATATCCAATCCAATCCAATCCATATTGCAACCATGTATGTCGCTGTCGTTTGATGTAAATACAGCAATGCACCATGGGTAAGTGAATATTTGATGACAGTACTTTATCTCTTTCGGCAGTTTTGGCTGTTTAAGTAAATTTGTTTCCACAGAAGTACGTCATATGTGGCACAGATCATGTAGCAATATGCGGCAATCGTAATAGACGTGCGCCGGTGCTGGCGCAGTGGAGTTACAAGGTTGCGCCAGTGGCTGTCAAAATGCGTAAATGGCGCAAGGGCACGGCCCAGATGCATCCCTGCTGCTCTCCTCCTCTCACTGTGGGCTACTCCAGAGTGGAAGAGAGTCCAACCCCTCTCGACAGGGCTGGTACCAGAACTAAAGCTGTGTGTGGAGGCAAGTCCGACTATCTCTCGTCGGAACTTTTCTTCCCCCGACACCAGCTCGGGCTCCTTCCCTGCAAGAGAGGTGCCATTCCACGTCCTAAGATCTAGTTTCTGGAGTCGAGGATCGGACCACCAGGGTCCCCACCTGTGGCCACCCAGCTCACATCGCACCCGACACCTTTGGCCCCTCCAATGGGTGGTTAGCTCTTGAGAAGGGGGGCACATATCTTCTAGCCCGTTAATTTTTTTGGGGTGGTCTCATTTTTTATATCATGGAAAAAGCATTTGAAAATAAGTGTGGAGACATTTTAGATCAAGTGTGGACAGACAGGTGGAGTGGATGTAAAATCCCCCAGACCCACTGTTTCAAGTGCCAGGATTTAGTGATGGTGGAAAAAAATTGTTAAAAAAAAGTGTGCCTTTCATGGGCAACATTTTTCACAGCCCCATTTTGTTTTGCGGAAATGTCGCTGCTGTTGGAGAGTTTGTGCTGTTGCAGTTGGATAAATGGCTTGTGAAGCCATAGATGAGGATCAGGACATAGGAGCGTCGGCGCAGAGCTTCTTCTTTTCCTTTCGGCTTTTCCCTTCAGGGGTCCCCACAGCGAATCAGTGTCCTCCATCTAACCCGGTTTTGGGCATCCTCTTCTTTCACACCAGCTCCCTTCATGTCCTCTTTGACAAAATCCATATACCTTCTCTTAGGTCTTCCTCCTGCCTGGCAGTTCAAGGCTCATCCTCCTTCTTCTGATATAGTCAATCTCTCTCATCTGGACATGTCCAAACCATCTCAGTCTGGCTTCTCTGACTTTCTCTCCAAAGCCTCTGATACACTGATTCCTGATCCCATCCAACCTGGTCACTCCCAACGAAAACCTCAACATCTTCAGCTCTGCTACTTCCCGCTACGCTACTATCTTTTCTTCAGAGGCACTGTCTCTAGTCCAAACATCATTGCTGGTCTCCCCACCATTTTATAAATCTTTCCTTTCATCCTAGTTGAAACCCTTCTATCACACATCACAACTGACATTTTTCTCCAGCCGTTCCAGGCTACCTGGAAACGTTTCTTTGCCTCTTTTCCACAGTCTGGACAGTTGACCCCAAGTACTTAAAATCCTGCACCTTCTTTATCTCTTCTCCCTGTAGCATCACTCTTGTACTTGGGACCCTCTCATTCACACACGTATATTCCGTCTTGGTACGACTCGTCTTCATTCCTTTCCTTTCCAGGGCAAACCTCCACCTCTGTAGTTTCTCCCCCACCTGTTCCTTGATCTCGCTACGGATCACAATGTCTTCTGCAAACAGCATCGTCCAAGGAGATACTTGGCTAACATCGTCTGTCAGGCTGTCCATCACCATAGCGAATAAGAAGTGGCTCAGAGTCCCATCTCTACCTTGAAATCCTTCGTCACACCGACAGCACACGTCACAACTGTTTACAGTCATGATACATGTCTTGCACCGCTTTGACATACTTTTCTGTCACTCCCGACTTCCTCAGCTCTTGTCTGGGCACCCTGTCATACGCTTTCTCCAGGCCCACAAAGACACAATGCAATTCCTGATGACCTTCTCTGCACTCCTCTATCAGCATTTTTAAAGCACACACTGCATCTGTCATACTCTTTTTTAGGCATGAAGTCATACTGGTGCTCACAAATCTTCACTTCTGCTCTTAGGCTAGCTTCAACTACTGGTTCCCATAGTTTCATTGTATGGCTCATCAACTTTATTCCTCTGTAGTTCCTACAACTCTGCACATCTCCCTTCTTAAACTGGGCACCAGTACACTTCGTCTCCATTCTTCAGGCATCTGCTCACCATCTAAGATCCTGTTGAACAACCCAGTCAGGAACACCACCACCACCACCTCCCCTCTACACTTCCATACCTCGATTCGTAAACCATCAGTCCCGAGTGCCTATACCACCCTTCATCCTCTTCAGTGCTCTCCTAACTTCATCCTTGCTTATCTTTGCTACATCTTGGTCGACTACAGTCACATCTTCTACTCTTTGTTCCTTCTCATTTTCCTCATTCATCAATTCTTCAAAGTACTCTTTCCATCTTGCTCTCACACGACTGGCACCTGTTAATACATTGCCATCTCTATCCTTAATCACCCTAACCTGCTGCAAGTCCTTACCATCTTTGTCTCTCTGTTTCGCCAACCTTTAAGGATCAGTCTCGCCTTCCTTGCTGTTCAGCCTAACATACAAGTCATCGTCGGCCTCTTGTTTGGTTTTCGCCACCTTTACTTTCACTGTGCGCTGTATCGCCCTGTACTCATGTCTACTGCCGCTGCTCACCTGCAGAAAAAATAGCATGTGATTGTAAAGTGTCCTTGAGAGTTTTGAAAGGCGCATATAAACGAAATGCATTATTATTATTACTATTATTATTATTATTATTATTATTAATCTCTTCCGTCCTTTCAGTGTCCATCTTCTTCTTTGCTAACCTCTTTTTCTGTATACACTCCTGCACCTCCCTATTCAGCCACCAAGTCTCCTTATCTACTGTTTTTCCAGTTGATACACCAAGTACTCTCCGGCGTGTCTCTCTGATTATGTTTTGGTGTAGTTTGCCAGTGGACTTAACGAAGGAATGTCGGCGCAGAGCGCAGATGCGTATTTGGAACTGAGAGTTGCAGAATGAAATTGAAATGGATATGCACAGATGGAATACGAGAAGGGAGTCATTTATCGTCAATGGACGAGTTACATCATCTTGACAGCACTGGGTAGCTCCTTCAACCAGAGACTGTTACACCCGCGCTGTAGGAAGGAGAGGTACCGCTCCTCGTTCCTACCGACTGCAGTCAGCCTTCTTAATAAGCACATGTGAATGAAAAAAAAAAATTGTACTGTAAACAGCACAGCCAGCTTCTGTTGATGCAATGACGCTACATCTACCAATATGCTTTTCTATTACTTGCACTATCTACAGTTTTTTTTTGTATTTATCTGTATTGTATCTTGTATTCACCCCCCACACCCTTACACAGTGTACAGTTTTCCCCTTTCAAATTGCTGCTGTGGACTGCAAATTTCCCCATTGTGGGACTATAAAGGATTTCTGATTCTTGTTGACTTTGAAATTTAGCTTGTGGCACACGTGTGCAGATTTTAAGCATGATGTCTCTGATCCACTGGTGAAAGGACACCTTTATTTTCTCTTAATCAACAACTATGTCAAACTATAAAGTGCATATGCTGGAAAAGTGAAGTGATTAGGATTGCATGACTGTCCGTTTGTCATCTTACTTTGATATTGTATGTTGAGTATTTGAGTTGAGTAGTTGAAGCTAGACTAAGAGCAGAAGTGAACATATGTGAGCAGATGTATGTCTTCATGCCAAAAAAGCGTATGACAGATGCAGTGTTTTCTTTAAGAATGCTGATAGAGAAGTACAGGGAAGGTCAGAAGGAATTGCATTGTGTCTTTGTAGATCTGGAGAAAGCGTATGTTAGGGTGCCCAGAGAAGAGCTGTGCTATTGCATGAGGAAGTCTGGAGTGACAGAAAAGTATGTAAAAGCGGTACAAGACATGTGTCATGACAATAAGACAGTTGTGAGGTGTGCTGCCGGTGTGACGGAGGAATTCAAGATGGAGGTGGGACTCCACCAGGGGTCAGCTCTGAGCACCTTCTTATTCACTATGGTGATGGACAGGCTGACAGACGATGTTAGACAAGAATCTCCTAGGAGCATGATGTTTGCAGATGACATTGTGATCTGTGGCGAGAGCAGGGAACAGGTGGGGGAGAAAAAAGAGAGGTGGAGGTATGCCCTGGAAAGGAGAGGAATGAAGATGAGTCGCACCAAGACGGAATATACGTGTGTGAATGAGAGGGACCCAAGTACAAGAGTGATGCTACAGGGAGGAGAGATAAAGAAATTTGGAGAGAAAGTCAGAGAGGCCAGACTGAGGTGCTTTGGACATGTGCAGAGGAGCGACAGTGACTATATCGGAAGAAGACCGAGAGGAAAACCTAAGAGGAGGTTTATGGGTGTTGTCAAAGAGGACATGAAGGTAGCTGGTGTGAGAGATGAGGATGCACAAAACCAGATTAGATGGAGGACACTGATTTGCTGTGGCGACCTCAGAAGCGATAATCCGAAAGGAAAAGAAGAAGAATATTTTGCTAAGTGCTTTGTACAGCCGCAGCTGTCGTGAAAGTGCAAACGTTCAGCCAAACGATTAGTCTCTGCCAGTACAGAGTCAATAATCCTTCTATCAATAAAATGACTATTATTCCAGGATTTCCTGTGAAAGAATACGCTCCTCTGACAACTCGAGGCTTCTCCAAGCTCTCCGCTAAGCACCCTCCTCCTCCCCACTTTTTGAGAAATAGTCATTGTACAATGAACTGGCAGTTATCAGAAGTATTCAAGCTTCTGAGGGAAGGTTCTTATTCACTATCATCCCGTTGAACTCGACATTTGGGGTGTAACACTTAATTCAAAGTCAAAAGGCAAAGTCAGCTTTATTGTTAAATATGCTAATATGCGTAACATACAGCACAGATGAAATTACTGTCCTCTCTGTTAAAAATGCTAAAAAATGAATGTGGATGCGAGCCACACTGTTACGACAACAACGGCTGTCAGAGCAAGTCTCGTAACAATGTCCTTGAAATTCCACAACTCTACCCGATCGCAAGAATACTTGTTTCACAGGTAGAAAGGATTGGATTGGATTGACCTTTATTAGTCTCACAGTGGAAAAATTTACATTTCACAGCAGCACAAAGGCTTGAAATCGTCGAGTATATACAAATGTAGGTGGTTTTTGAAGGTAAGGTTTTCGACGTGTATACTCGTCCACGACTGAAAAAAGTTTTTTTTGAAAATGTGTAGACTCGTTTCTGCAGAGGAAGGGGTTAAATGGGTATTGTATTGTATTGTATTGTATTGTATTGTATTGTATTGTATTGGATTGGATTGTATGTGATGTACAATGTAACATGGAAGATCAAAGATGGCAAATCCAATTTCAAGAAGATTAAACCCAACAACAGTTTATTTTTTGCCCAAGTGCTTGTACTCAACTTGCAGGTGCATGATATCGTTTACATTTTGATTGAGTTGAAGCACCTGTGGCTTTTAGGTTGAGCTGAAGAAAGCAAAACTGGCAGTGTTTTTGATTTCTGGATGTGTATTATAGGTTGGTGGTGTGTAGGATGACGCTGGCAGTGAGAAAGATGAAGAAACCAAAGGCTGAAGTAAGGACAAAATGGTGGAAGTTGAAAAACGAAGAGTGTTGCATGACATTTAGGAAGAAGGTAAGACACGCACTGGGTGGGCAAGAGGTCATTCCAGATGACTGGCAAACTGCAGCGAACATAATCAGAGACACAGGTCGGAAAGTACTTGGTGTATCGAGTGGAAGAAAGGTAGATCGGGAGACTTGGTGGTGGAATGGGGAGGTGCAGGAGTGTATACAGAGAAAGAGGTTAGCAAAGAAGAAGTGGGACAGTGAGAGGACGGACGAGAGTACACAGCAGTACAATGAGATGCAGCGCAGGGTTCAAGTAAAGGTGGCAAAGGCCAAACAAGAGGCTTATGATGACTTGTATGCTAGGCTGGACAGCAAGGAAGGAGAGACTGATCTTTACAGGCTGGCGCGACAGAGAGAAAAAGACGGTAAGGACTTGCAGCAGGTTAGGGTGATTAAGGATAGAGATGGCAATGTGTTAACAGGTGCCAGTAGTGTGAGAGCAAGATGGAAAGAGTACTTGACTCCTGGAATGGAAAGAGTACTTGAGGAGACGTGACTGTTGTGGACCAAGACATAGAAAACATTAGCAAGGATGAAGTGAGGAGGGCGCTGAAGAGGATGAAGGTGGGAAAGGCACTCGGGCCTGATGATTTACCAATCGAGGTATGGAAGTGTCTTCGAGAGGTGGTGGTGGTGTTCCTGACTGGGTTATTCAACAAGATCTTAGATGGTGAACAGATGCCTGTAGAATAGAGACGAAGTGTACTCGTGCCCATTTTTAAGAACAAAGGAGATGTGCAGGGTTGTACTAACTACAGATGTTTGGACTGGAGACAGTGCCACTGGAGACAGTGCCACTGAAGAAAATACAGGAAGCAGAGCTGGAGGTAGCAGAGCTGAAGATGTTGAGGTTTTCTTTGGGAGTGAGCAGGTTGGATAGGATCAGGAATGAGTACATTAGAGGGACAACTCATATTAGAGGCTTTGGAGAGAAAGTCAGAGAAGCTACACTGAGATGGTTTGGACATGTCCAGAGGAGAGAGAGTGACTATATCGGGTGAAGGATGCTGAGCCTTGAACTGCCAGGCAGGAGACCGAAGAGGAGGTTTATGGATGTGGTCAAAGACGACATGAAGGTAGCTGGTGTGAGAGAAGAGGATGCACAAAACCGGGATAGATGGAGGACATTGATTCACTGTGGCGACCCCTGAAGGGAAAAGCCGAAAGGAAAAGAAAATTATATGTCTA
The DNA here is from genome assembly GCF_051943395.1 of Hippocampus bargibanti. Classification (NCBI taxonomy): domain Eukaryota; kingdom Metazoa; phylum Chordata; class Actinopteri; order Syngnathiformes; family Syngnathidae; genus Hippocampus; species Hippocampus bargibanti. Next base: position 16,186,443 of record NC_142750.1, read on the forward strand.
TGGAAGTAGAGAATCAAGCCTAAGTGAGTAGAACAAGGTGTTTAGGTGGAGATTAAATTGCTCTCAGTAAGACACACACACACACACACGCACACACACGCACGCACACACACACACACACACACACACCCGCATGCACTCACCTTGTCTTTGAGCTGCTGACAAAGCTGTAGCGAGATGGTGAAAAACACTAGTGTGTCATTTAGCCAAGGGACGACACACTCCACTTTATGCACATGGCTCACTTCAAACCGGTTGCTGTTGAGCTCACTGAGGAGGCAAGAAGAAGCAACACAATATAAATTAACAAAGTAGTGCCCATAAACTTTGAGAAATGTTTAAAATAGTTTGCGATGAAACGCAATTTACAGTGGCTTGAAAAAATATTCATACCCGTTTCTTTCGCACATCTTGCCACGTTCTGACTACAACCATGAATATATTTTATTGGCATTTTATGTGAAAGACCAACACAAAGCGGTTCACAATTGTGAAGTAGAAGGAAAATTATACATGACTTTCAATTAAAAATAAAAAACTGAAAAATGTGGCGTGCAAAAGTATTCAGCTCCTTTTTCTCTGAGTGCAAACAGTTGCCTTCAGAGGTTGCCTGATGATCAACTGTTGACGTAATGATCAAATGGAGTCCACCATCGTGTAATCCACAGGTGTCAAAGTCAAGGCCCGCGGGCCAAATCCGGCCCGCCACATCACTTTTTTTCGGCCCGCGAAAGCAAATCAAACTTGTTAAATTCCATGATGATTGCTAAAATGTGAGCCAAAATGTCATATTTTGGGATGTCAACCACAATAAAAGTCATTATTCTTGACTTCAGATTTGAAAATGAGTTATTCATTAATTTGCTGTGTGCTCTATATGTAATATTTGAAGGGATTTAAACATTTTAATGGGTTCCCCAAATTCATAACGGCCCTCGAGAGGAAACCATAACTACAATGTGGCCCGTGGCAAAAAATGACTTTGACACCCCTGGTGTAATCTAACATTAGTATAAATACAACTGTTCTGTGATGGCCTCAGAGGTTTGCTCTGATGAAACTGGTCAGTGAACAGCATCATGAATTCCAAGGAACACAACAAACAGGTCAGGGATAAAGTTGTGGAGAAGTTTAACGCAAGGTTAGGTTATAAAAAGATTTCCCAAGCTTTGAACATCTCACGGAACATTGTTCAATTGTTCAAATGGAAAGACGATGGCACAACTGCAAACCTATCAAGACATGGCCATCCACTGAAATTTACATGCCGAACAAGGAGAGCACTGATCAGAGATGCAGCCAAGATGCCCACGCTAAGTCTGGAGGAGCTGCAGAGATCCCCCGCTCAGGTGGGGGAGTCTGTCCATAGGAAAACAAGTAGTTGTGCACCGCACAAATCTGGCCTTTATGGAAGAGTGGCAGGAACAAAGCCATTGTTGAAAGAAAGTCATAAGAAGCCACGTGGAGGACACAACAAATGTGTTGAAGGGGCTCTGGTCAGATGAGACCAAAGCGGACCTTTTTGGCCTGAATGCAAAATGTTATGTGTGACGGAAAACTAACACTGCACATCACTCCCAACACAGCACCCTCACTGTCTAACATGGTGGTGGCAGCATCATGTTATGGGGCTGTTTTTCTTCAGCAGTGACAGGGAAGCTGGTCAGAGTTGATGGGAAGATGGATAGAGCCAAATACAGGACAATCTTGGAAGAAAATCTGATGGAATCTGGAAAAGACTTGAGAACGGGGCGGAGATTCACCTTCCAGCAGGATAACGACCCTAAGCATAAAGCCAGAGCTACAATGGAATGGTTTAAAACAAAACATATTCATCTGTTAGAATGGCCCAGTCAAAGTCCAAACCTAAATCCAATCGAAAATGTGTGGCAAGATCTGAAAACTGCTCTTCACAAATGCTCTCCATCAATCTTGCTGAGCATGAGCTGTTCTGCAAAGAATGGGCAAAAATTCCAATCTCTAGATGTAAAAAGCTGGTAGAGACATACACCAAAAGACGACCTGCAGCTGTAATCGCAGCAATTGGAACAGGTATGGGCAAACTACGGCCCGCGGGCCACATACGGCCCGTTAGGCTTTTAATCCGGCCCGCCGAACTTGCCCAAATTATAGTACAAACAGTGTCTAAAACTCATGACAAAAAGTTAGCAAACAACAGGGCAGATAACTGAAAAGTTGCCTGACCCATTTTTCACAACTTGAAGCACAACGAGACAACTAATCACATTAAAAAACATTGTAACAAAGTATAAAGTTTTTTCTAAAATCAAGAATGCACCTACTACAAATGCTGCCTTGCTTAATTTACGGTAAATGTGCATGGCTGTAGATTTTGCTGCAGTAGTCGATTGTCATTGCGGTGCACAATGCAACGTTTGCATTGCTTCCTACGAGCCACTAAGCCCCTTTCATAAGTCTCACGTACACTTTACAGTCACGGTTTAATGTAAATTTACGTTTTTTTGCGTCACATATGTTGTTAGCTTCTTTTGAATCTTTCTTCTGGTCTGAGGTTCTGTGCATCTATTTTGGAAAAAGACATGCAATTGCACGACTTTATAACGCTTGCGAAAGTCCGGAAGAAAGAAGCAGGCTTCTGATTGGCTGCCGTGCCGAGTATGCAAATTTCAACTGCAGGTAGTCTATGTTTGTGTGCTCGGCGACGGTACACGTGTATTGTTTGCGCGTGAAGGCGAGGGCGTCAGTGAGGAGTTTGTTGAGCGCGCGGTCAGGACAAACCATCTATGATTTGGCGGAATTTAACACAAGTAGGTATTATTGAGCTGGAATATTTCGTTGTGTAATATGTTTTGAATGTTGAAAGTGATTCCATTTTTCAATAAATGTTGATTTCTTTAACTTTGCCCCTTCGATGGAAACTTATTAAAAACAGACGCAATCTTGATAAATCACAGTGCATATGTTATTTTAATCTATTTCCATTTCCTCCTCCAAGTATCTGTGAAATAGTCTGTAAATGCCATATCTTGCATATTCCTTGAGACAAATTTATTAACTGATCAGGGATATTTTTCACATTTGAAAGACAGTTAATAAATTGGGTTGTAGTGTTCTTACTGTGCTATGAGGTTTGTACACACTACGTTTAAAGGACAACCGGCACCATTTTTTGTTTTTGTTTCCCACTGACATCAGAAAAACGTTTTATAGCATCTAAAATACCCAAATCAGGCAGGCTGATATTTTTAGTTAAATGAAAAACACCAATAAAAGTGACTTCAAATGAATCCGGAAATGGCCAGTTTCAGAAGGTCCCACCCCCTCGTTCGTGACGTCACGCCAAGACGTCTTGCCTTTGATCGAGAATCAAAACAATGGCTTCAGATTCGGAGAAGATGTTTTCTTGTTACTCATCCAGCTATGAATATGATTGAAATAGTTCTAAAGAGGAAAGCATAAATGTTTGCAATTGATTCAAGGAGTCCTCCCATATCAATTCGAGCCGTCAATGACAGCAATGTAGCGCCCAGAAAATGCACAAGATGGCGCCCAAGCTCCGTTAGAAATGGGCTGATTTTTCTGCTGGGAATTTGTGTCAACGAATATCAAATACAGTAAAGTCTCGTTATATCGATATCCAAGGGAGTCCGAAAAAATATCGATATAACCGGGACTATCGATATATCCGATCCTGCGCCGAACTGCATTAAACAAAAGCCGCCAAAAGAGGGCAGCCAAGCGCCATATAAGAAACGGAGCTGGCCATTAGCTCCCTTTTTTGTTCCCCCAATGTTGCCTCAAAATGGCACATATAATTCTTTAATGATTGTAAACATGTATGCTTTAATCCTCAGAACTACAGTGTATTTGAAACATATTCATAACTGGATGTGTAACAAGAAAGCATATTATCCGAATCTGAAGCCATTGTTTGGATTCACAAGCAATGCAAGACGTCTTGGCGTGAAGTCACTTTTATTTGCATTTGAATAAAAAGTGACATCGGCTGTCCTTTAATACACAGTATGGAATGTTAATAATTTTCAAAATCATCGCGCTTCAGCAGACAAAACAAGAAACATTGTTGCAAAAAACGATTGCATTCATATACAGTACAGTGGGCATGTACATAACACAACAGGGAAACTGCAACGCTTACATCTTACTGTATTATGTATACAATTTAAAAAAGTCATCAATCTTCTTCTGCTTCCCATTTTTACCTTTTAACACAAACACTTCAATCTCGTCTGCTACACACGAGCTAGCGTCTGAAAATGAAAATGGCTCTGCTACACGGGTGCTGGGCACGTAACCAAGTCACCTGACCAAGTCGACCAATGGCGCGACCGATGGCGTGTCACGTGACAAAGTCACACGGCCAAGTCGACCAATAGCGCGACCGATGGCGGCTCATGTGACCAAGTCGACCAATGGCGCGACCGATGGCGGCTCACGTAACAAGACACGTGACCAAGTTGACCAATGGCGCGACGGATATATCGATGTAAACAACAAAAATGGCCGGCGGGGGATGAAAAGGAGCACCGTAATAACCGGATTATCGTAACAACCGGGTATCGTACTAAACGGTACTAATTATACATAAAAAGACTAGAAATGTGCAAGGGAAATGAAAATAATATCGTAATAAGCGGTACTATCGATATAACCAATATCGATATAACGAGACTTTACTGTAGTTGTCTTGGTGCAACACACAACGATTCAGCATGGCGCAATTTATGTGTTTTCCTTCTAATTTCACCATCAACAGGGATCAACGCGAAGTTTTCAGACCAAACAAAGTACCCAAAATGCATTGTGTGTTGCTTTCTCGGTCAGGGGCGGTCCAAACGTGACGTCACATTGGGATCGTCATCACCTCGAAAACAAGACTTCATGAATATTCAGCGCAAGTCTTAAAACGTGAACTATAGCTATATGCTGTGGAATCTTTGTAAAATACGCTCAGTCGAAGTCATTTGAAGTGATTTTATAAATTATGGACATAACTTGTTCGGAGTATTTCCGGCCCAAACACTCCCTCCAAATGCTCCTGGCCCGGTCCCTCTGTCAAATTTTAGAACCCAATGCGGCCCGCGAGTCAAAAAGTTTTGACACAGGGGGACTGAATACTGCACACCACATTTTCCAGCTTTTTTTATTAAAAAGAAAAAAATTAAGTCAAACATAAATGTCCTTGTACTTCACAATTGTGAAATGTTTTGTGTTGATCTTTCACATTAAATGCCAATAAAATATATTTGTTTGTGGTCAGAATGCGACAAAATGTGGGAAAGTTTAAGGGGTATGAATACTTTTTCAAGCCACTTGTATCTGTCTACAAAAAGAGTAGTGTGGTCTAAGGTCAAGGACCAATTCCAGACAGGCAAAATTATTATTTACATTACCAAAGTTATTGTGATATGGTGACACCCGAAGTAAGAAAGGCACTGGAGTCGGTGCTATATAAATATCTGAGCGTTATTAGTACATTTGAGGAGGTGCTAACAAGATTTAAATATCACGAACCCATATTGTTGACCAATTTCAAAACACATTCAAAACAAAACATTTGCAGTCTGAACTACCAGCCCAAGATGAGTGCAAAGCAGCATGGCTCACATCACCAGAATTTCCAGATTACCAGATAAAATCTGACACTAAGGCAGGAAAGCATTATGTATGTGTGTATGTGTGCATGTATTGTGAGGGGCATCTTGGACATGAAACGAGTCTGTCTTGCCTACAGTGTATTATTAAAGCTTGCATTAGAACCTTACATCGCAATAAGCAAAACAATTTAAAATGTGTTGAACTGTACATTTTTCATGCAGTCAGCTGACGATCGCTCAAACTTGCATCGTCTGCTTTGAATGGCTACCGTGTGTATCACTACCATCTTCATAGATTGATTGATAGAATGACAACAGATATATGTATTTCATCTTACAACATGGCTCCGGGATTGTGCAACACAGAGCTTCCAGATGGCTTGAAATTCTAAAAAAAAACAAGACAAAAAACTACAAATAAATAACATTACATATGACACAACTTCATGCGGTACAGTATTTAAATGATGTTCAAACCTTGGTGGTGTTGGGCGGCAGCACGTGAAGCTGGTAGACGGTGAGACACAGTTTGCTTAAATTGATGTAAAAATTCACCATCACATCACCGGGCATGGGAGGAGTGAACATTTTCTGAAGGAAGAATATATCTTTTTAGGGCATGTTTGTCTTGTGAAAACTACGATACTTTGGAGAGTTAAATAGACAGTAGCTAACACACACAGAGACACACAGACACACACACACGCACGCACACATACACACCATTTTTATTGACTTACAATTGCCAATTTATTTGTACAAATGGGGTTGGGAGGAAAGAAAATGTAGCTCCACTCACATTTCCTTGAAACAAATACAGGTAATATCCGATTTACGACCGGCGCGAGTTACGACCACCCGTACTTGCGACCACGACCGGCAGACATTTTTTATTTATTTATTTTCTTTAATTTTACGGCTGCCACAGCTACAGCCAGCAACGCGACAGAGACAGAGGTCCGTGCAGGATGATTTATTAAGCTACAGAACAAAGCACTGGTCCCCAAAAGAGGACAAGGGGAATAATAACAAATAAAAAATACCAAAAACGACGAGTGGGGGGGGGGCGGCAACGGGAACCCCGACAATGGCGAGAAGCAACTCGCACACGGTGGTGCAGAAACGGAACAATCCCAAAAGGATTACTGGATGTGGTGTGGGGGGCTCGGACCGACCACCGAAGACAAAGTCCTGGGTAATACGAAGTATAAATACAAGTTGACAGCGTCCCATCTTCGTACCCGCTGTCCTGAAGAAGGAAGCGGGGAGGCGTGGCCTCGTCCCCAGCTGTCAAACCGAACGTGACAATATCGAACAAGTAGGATGTTTATTTGCCGGAGCAGCATTGCACAACATTACGATACAAATTAACTGTTTCGTAACAAACGTTACCAGCATGACAGCACAGCAATCGGGGAAGGGAGGGGTGTCCACCGACGCCGAGATGGAGTGGGTGGGATTGCCGCGACGCAAACGCTGCGTCGGGCTCATGGTCGGCGCAGCCGCCTCCTTGAGACAGGTGACCTCTTCTGGCTTCCCCGTTAACAGGGAGGGAGATTTTTGGTCAGCGGTTTTTCTTGACAGCTCGCATGTGTGGGAAGCCGTGCAGAAAGCGTGTGCGCCGACACAGTAATAAAGATCGATAATACGAAATATAAAATGATTAAAATGACACTAAAAGTTATAATATTTATAAATGAACTGTCAACATTTTGGTATATTATAGTATTCAATACAAAATGTTGCTTAAAAACAACAGATTGAGATGGGGTCCCCAACCCCCGGGCCGCGGACCGGAATCGGTCCGTGGGTCATTTGGTACCGGGCCGTGAAGGAAGAATAAATAATTTACATAATTTCCGTTTTATTTATTATCAGAGTCCGAACCATGTTTTATTTTGAAAAATGAAAAGTCACCGCTTGCAGCGCATTTCCGTGACGAGGAATGGGTCGCAAAGCTAGCTTACTTGTGCGACATATTCAACCTGCTCAATGAACTCAAACTGTCTTCAAGTTGGCTGATAAAGTAGCTGCATTTAAAGCCAAACTGGATTTGTGGGGCACATGAATAGCGGTGTATTTGACATGCTGCAAACATTGGCGGGGTTTTTGGAAGAGATTGAGCCCGAGCCTTAATTCCCCTAGCTGATGCAGGAGCACCTGTCTTTGCTTTTAAAAGAGTTCGAGCGCTATTTCCCAGCCACAAAAGACCCACAAAATGACAAGGAATGGATCCGCAACGCATTTTCCAACAAACCAGGTGAATCTAGCATGCCTGTGAGAGAGGAAGAACAACTGCTGGAGTTCGCAAATGATGGCGGATTTAAAAGTATATTTGAGACAACAACTGCCGATGTTCTGGATTAAAGTGATGGCAGAATACCCCAAGATCGCCACAACAGCACTGAAAACCCTGTTGCAGTTTCCGGCATCTTATTTGTGTGAAACGGGGACAGCAACCAAAACAAAACTACGGAGTAGAATGGACATAAGCAAGACACTTCGGGTGTCATTGTCTCCCATTATCCCTAGATGGGACCGTCTCGTTGCAAAGAAACAAGCTCAGGGGTCCCACGGATTCAGTTGTAGTGAGTTTTTTTTAAATATTTTTCATGCGCTTTGTACTTGTTTTTGTGGTGTATCTTATTTTGAAGGAACGTTTAAACATTCCCACGGTGACCATTGAGCGTTAAGAGGCAAAGACGGTGTTACATATGTTGTTGTTGACACGATATTTCCAGGACTCTGCTCATAAATCTGGATAAAAATACACAATGGATTTACGTTTATTATTATTATATTTAAAAGAAATAAAAAAGTTTCCATGCCTGTCGTATCATTTTATTTTGTTGTATTTATCCACCGGTCCGTGAAAATATTGTCTGACATTAAACCGGCCCGTGGCGAAAAAAGGTTGGGGACCCCTGGTATAGGAGATGCCAGCGTGTCGTCATTTGTTATGATCACGTGATCCTCGCGTCAGCCATTTTGAATGCTTATCGATTTACAACCGTTTTGTCGGAACGGAACCCGGTCGTAACTCGGATGTTACCTGAACAATATATGTCGTTTTCATAAGTGTATTAACAGTGTCTGAATCTCATGACAAAACGTTACCAGACACCAGGGCAGACAACTCTGGAAAGTTGCCTGCTCAGCCATAAAGTTACCTGGCCCATTTTTCACAACCGATTGTTGCAAAGTATTAAGGATTTTTTTAAATTAAGGATGTACCTACCACGAATGCTCCCTTGCTTAATTTATGGTAAATATCCCTTGCTGCTGATTTTGCTATAATTGTCGTTCGTCATGTGGCACAATTCAATGTTCGCGTTGCGTCGTCTGCTGCTAGCCATGTGAACTCATCTTTCCAGGATGCTTTAAATAATAATCAAATTTATTTCTAAGCGCCTTTGAAAACTCTCAAGGACACTTTACAGTCATGGGAAAATGTATGTTTAAGCTTTGTAGCATCATAAATGTTAGCTTGTTTTGAATCTTTCTTCTGGGGCTGAGGTTCTGTGCATCTACTTTGGAAAATGATATGCAAATGCACAACCTTTAGAACGCTTGGGAAAGTCGGGAATCACAAAACAGGCTTCTGATTGGCTGCCGTGCAGAGTATGCAAATTGCTAAACGAACTGAAATTCTGAAATTTCCAAACCGAACAAAAATTTTAAAATCGGAATAATTTATTCCGATTTTGAAATCTTTGTTCAAACATTTGCTTTATTGAATAAAGCAAACGTTTGATTTGGAAAAAAAAAATATTTGGAGCACAACTGATGATGTGTCCCAAATTCACAACCTTACCATCCCTGAGACACAGCTCCCACACCGCTCTCAACATCAAGGCTAAATCTCATGTGAGGACCATCCATTGGCACAAACGGACAAAATAACATCATGTCCAGTGTTTCATGATTCTGAGTATCTGGATGTCATCCAGTGACTGCTGTGACAGGACAGCTGACAACATAGGAAAGTCTGTGTGGCAGCTTGGAGAGACAGCTGACAGTTTGCATACAAACCCTCCCCCCTCCCCCCTCTCGGAAGAGCAGACCACAATATGGTTTATCTCCAGCCTGTGTACAAACCCCTTGTCCAGAGGCAACCAGCTGTGACCCGCACGATCAAAAGATGGTCCACAGAAGCTGAAGAAGCTCTGCGGGACTGTTTTGATTCAACCAGGTGGGAGCTCTTTACTGAGATTCATGGGGAAGACATTGACTCACTCACCAACACCATCACAGACTACATTAACTTTTGTGAACAAAACACCGTACCCACCAGGACTGTGCGGTGTTTTGCCAACAACAAACCATGGATTAATCCCGACATAAAAGTCCTCCTGAAGGAGAAGAAAAGGGCTTTTGTGTCGGGCAACAGAGAGGAACTGAAGGCCGTGCAGATCCAACTGAGGAGGAAGATCAGAGAGGGGAAGAAGGCCTACAGGATGAAAATGGAGGAGCAGCTGCAAGCCAGCAATGTCGCTGGTGTCTGGAAGGGCCTGAAAAACATCTCAGGCCACAAAAGCCCAGTGACATTGAACGAAAAAGACAAGGACTGGGTAGATGAAATCAACCGCTTTTTCAATCGGTTTGACAAGACGCCAGCCGCCCCCGGCCCACCGTCAACTTCACCTGTAGCTGCACCTGCACCAACTCTCACTGTGGCCTTACCCTCCCTGCCCCCTCTCACGACCAGCTTTCCGCAACCAACAACTGCCCTCCCAACCGTTGCCACACCCTCAGCCGCCACTCTGCCTCCTGGTTCCTGCCTGTCTGTCACAACTGCGCAGGTGAGGAACCAACTGAGGAGGATGAAGGTGAGGAAGGCAGCAGGTCCGGATGACATCAGTTCCCGACTCCTCAAGACCTGCTCCGACCAGCTGTGTGACATTGTCCAGCACTTGTTCAACCTGAGCCTGAAGCTGGGCAGAGTTCCACAGCTGTGGAAAACGTCATGCCTGGTCCCAGTGCCCAAGATTGCCAACCCCAAAGAGCTCAACAGCTACAGACCGGTGGCGCTGACGTCTCACCTGATGAAGACGCTGGAGAGACTCGTCCTCGCCCACCTGCGACCGCTGGCAAGCTCATCGCTGGACCCGCTGCAGTTTGCCTACCAGCCCAGCATCGGTGTGGAGGATGCCATCATCTACCTCCTCCATACGGCGTTGCTGCACCTGGAGAATGCTGGGAGCACGGTGAGGATCACATTCTTCGATTTCTCCAGTGCCTTCAACACCATCCAGCCCAGTCTACTGGGGGACAAGCTGCAGCATGCCGGAGTCGACCATCACCTCACATCCTGGATTACAGACTACCTCACAAACAGGCCACAGTACGTGAGGGTAAAGAACTGTGAGTCGGACAGGCTTCTCTGCAGCACCGGAGCGCCGCAGGGAACAGTCCTGGCTCCATTCCTCTTCACCCTCTACACCTCGGACTTCAACTACAACACCCCAACCTGCCACCTTCAGAAGTTCTCTGACGACTCAGCTATTGTCGGCCTCATTACAGAGGGAGACGATAGGGAGTACAGGGGACTGACAAAGGACTTTGTGGACTGGTGCCAGCAGAATCACCTCCAGATCAACACTGGCAAAACCAAGGAGCTGGTGGTGGATTTCTGCAGGAAACAATCGTCACCTGCACCATTGAACATCCAGGGTTCGGACATTGAGAGGGTGACCTCCTACAAGTACCTGGGTGTTACTCTCAACAATAAACTGGACTGGACAACAAACACGGATGCCCTAATCAAAAAGGGACAGAGTCGCCTCTTCCTCCTCAGGAAACTGAGGTCTTTTGGAGTTCAGGGGTCACTCCTAAAGACTTTCTATGACTCTGTGGTGGCATCAGCCATCCACTATGGCATTGTCTGCTGGTCAGGCAGCATCACCACCCGGGACAGAAAAAGACTGGAGCGCTTTGTCAAGCGGGCCAGTTCTGTCGTGGGCTGCTCGCTGGACTCTCTTGAGGAGGTGGGCAACAGACGGACGCTAGCTAAACTAAAAGCTATGACGGACAGCCCCTCCCACCCCCTCCTGCCCATTCTGACAGCTCTGGGTAGCTCCTTTAGCCAGAGACTATTACACCCGCGCTGCAAGAAGGAGAGGTACCGCCGCTCGTTCCTATCGACTGCTGTCAGGCTTCACAATTCCCAATGATCACATGTGAAAAAAAAAAACAAAAAACAAAAAAAAAAAAACTGGACACTTGTAAATATGGGTTGTTGCAATATATCTAAATGCATCTCTTGATTCTGCACTATGTACAGTCTTGTTTATAGAACGGTTTTTGCACATCTACATTTGCACAGTATACAGTTGACATTTTTATTTTGTTATGCTTAGAATATCTTGTTTTCTATCCTTTCACTCCCACCCCAACCCCATCCCTCTTCAATTGCTGCTGTGGACTGCAAATTTCCCCATTGCGGGACGAATAAAGGTATTCTGATTCTGATTCTGATTCTGAGGGAATAGACCCCACTGGGGCTGTCATGGGCTAGCTACCCATGGCGGCAGTCACCAACGCTGGTTCAGTTTGTTGGAGCCACCCGCTAAATGCTACAGAAAGGATACAGAGAAAGATACCCCTAGAGCCTGCGAGAGCGTGGGCGCAAGATGGCTCAACGACTGACAACACAGCTACCGACCCAGGAACGAACATGACTACAAGCAAGAACAAGGCACATGAGACAACTGCAGCAGGACACTCACTCAAGGTGTGTGTCTGTGGCTGGGCAAAAGTAACATCAGCTATCGGGTTAAAGATCCACCAAGGGAAAAGACAGTGCTTGGGAAAGCAGAGAAAAGGGCTTCGCATTGACCAATATTTCTTACGAAGTCAGACGTCAAATAAGTCGAGTGAAGCACAGTGACGGGACGAAAACCAAAGTTCGCAGAGCGTCAACACCCCTGTCAATGAGGATCGTAATGCACTTACAGAACGAAAGGTGGAAGAGCCCACCCAACCACAGAGACCTCCCAAGGAGCACAAGATCAAAGGGCACAGACTAAGTGTGAAGTGGCCAAAAGCTATTGAAAAAATAGAGTGGGAAACCGTCAATAATGATCTGACCAAAATCTTGGAGCAACAAGTGGGCACAGCAGGGAAAAAGCCGAAATATTGGTGACATCATCTATCACTATGGGGAGGAGCACTTTGGAGTGTACATCCGGAAAACCGCCAATGCAAGACCACCACCAACCAAATCCAGGAGGCAGCAAGAGATAGACAGACTGGTCAGAGAAAGAAGGGACCTGCGAAAACAGTGGAAGAAGGCCACTGATGCAGAGAAAGAAGGTCTCATGCTGCTCCAGGGGGACATCAAATGCTAGTTGGCAACCTTACGAAGGGCAGAACACTTGAGGAAACTTCGTAAGAACAAGGAACACACACGGTTCTATAAAAACCCCTTCAAGTTCGTCAAATACCTCTTCGCTAAGGACAAAAGCGGAATCCTGAAAACCTCAAAGCAGGAACTTGAAAAGCATCTGGAAAAGGTCCACCAGGACACAAAAAGGCATGGAAAACTACTTATCTCACATGACATCTCCCCTATTGAACCACCAGAATTCAACCTCGAGACTGGCCCTCCAAAATGGAAGGAAGTGGACAACACAGTACGGCATGCAAGATCAGCATCAGCCCCGGGGCCAAATGGAGTTCCATACAAGCTCCACAAGAATGCACCAGATGTTCTGCGCTATCTTTGGAGACTCATGAGGATTGTGTGGCAGAAAGGGATAATACCAAAGGCATGGCGAAGGGCCGCAGGTGACAGGGAACTTCGGAGAATACACCGGCACAGACCAAACGGTAAGGGTGGCTTTTATAGCCGGAAGGCACAATTAAGGAAATGAGGAACAGGTGAGTGATTCCGGAGAGCAGGGAGGGGAGGGACCCGCTCCAGGAGCAGAGGAGAATGAGACAGGAGGAGAGGAGCACGCTCCTTGCGCAGAGGAGGATGTGACACCTTGGCTTTCCATCTTCGCTGTTGCGCATCCACTGCGAGTTCTGTGTAGCGCAACTTCTTGCACTCATAGGCCTCTTCAACTGAGTTTTCCCACGGGACTGTGAGTTCTTTGATATAAACAGCCTTGAGTGAAGGGAACCAGCGCACCAAGTCTGGTCTTAGGGTGGTGGTCGCAATCTAATTCCCAAGGAGAAGGATGCGGCAGACATTAGTCAATTCCGGCCAATTAGCCTTCTCAACGTTGAGGGGAAAATCTTTTTTAGTGTGTTAGCACTGAGACTTTCCACCTACCTGGAGAAGAACAAGTACGTCGATACATCTGTACAGAAGGCTGGCATCCCTGGGTTCTCTGGTTGCTTGGAGCACACTAGTATGATCTGGCACCAAATCCAAGCGGCAAAGAAAGACAAAAGAGATCTTCATGTCATCTTCCTCGACCTGGCCAATGCCTTTGGCTCAGTTCCCCATAACCTTCTCTGGGAATCCTTCAACTTCTTCCAAGTTCAATTATCCATTACTACCTTGGTAAAAGCCTACTTCGAAGACCTGCAACTCTGCTCGACAACACCTGACTTCACAACATCACGGCATCGTGTAGAAGTCGGCATCATGGCAGGTTGTACGATTTCACCCCTGGCCTTCACAATGGCCATGAAGGTCAACATCGGGGCCTCAAGGTGGGTGGTGGGGCGGGGGTGAGTGAACCAGGAATGGGATCCACCTCCCACCTATCCGGGCATACATGGATGAAATGACCACCCTGACCACCACTGCAGCTTGCACCAGGCGGCTACTTGATACACTGCAGGAATACATCAAATGGGCCCGGATGAAAATCAAGCCGAACAAGTCACACAGCATCTCAATAGTCAAGGGAGAACTAAAAAATGTGAAGTTCTGCTTTGGTGATGACCCAATACCAACACCGGTCAAAAGCCTGGGCAGGTGGTACAATGCAAGTCTAAGAGACAAAGATCAAGTGCAGCAACGAAAGCAGGACATCAGAAAAAGTCTGGAAAACATCAACAAGACTCCACTGCCAGGGAAGCTCAAACTCTGGTGTCTGCAGTTTGTACTTCTCCCTCGGGTATTGTGGCCACTCACAGTCTATGAGGTCCCACTCTCAACGGTGGAGAAGATGGAGCAGCCATCACTAGATATGTGAAAAGATGGCTTGGTATTCCACGCTGTCTGTCCAACATCAGCCTCTATGGCAAAGGAGTCCTTGAGCTTCCAATCATAAGCCTCACCGAAGAGTACAAGTGCTCTAAAGTGAGACTTCAGATGACCCTTACAGACTCCAGAGACCGGAAGATCAGTCAAGCTGCACCCCCCCTATCAACTGGACGGAAATGGACGCCATCCATCGCGGTGCAGCAGGCCACAGCAGCCCTAAGGCACAGCGACATTGTGGCACACGTCCAGCTAGGAAGAGGGGGCTTTGGCCTTACAAACAAACCATCTTGGCGTAAGGCCTCAACATCAGAAAGAAGGAAAATGGTGATGGAAGAGCTGCGCCGCCAAGAGAAAGCTGAAATAACTGCAAAGGCTGTCTCTCTTGCCAAGCAGGGACAATGGATGAGGTGGGAAGGCCTGGAGAAACAAAAGCTCAGCTGGAGGGATCTCTGGGAAATGGAGGCAAGCAACATCAGCTTGATCATCAGAGCTATCAATGATGTGCTCCCATCTCCAAAAAAAAGATCCAAGCTGTGACCTCTGTCCAACTCCAGGAACTCTCAAACACATCTTGACCGGTTGTAAGACCAGCCTCACACAAGACAGCTACAGCTGGAGGCACAACCAATTCCTGAAGAGTTTGGCAGTTGTCCTTGAGAGCAAGAGGAATACCATCAACTCCTTGCCCATGAGAGCCACCACTTCCAGCACAGCACCATTGACTTTTATCCGAGAGGGAGAGAAAAAGTCCAATCATCCTTCTGCAAAACTAGAGGTTGGACAGCTATCCAGGGCCCGGGATTGGAAGATGCGGGTTGACATTGGCCAGCAATTGGTTTTCCCAGCGGAGATTGCGACCACCACCTTAAGACCAGACTTGGTGCGCTGGTTCCCTTCACTCAAGGCTGTTTATATCAAAGAACTCACAGTCCCGTGGGAAAACTCAGTTGAAGAGGCCTATGAGTGCAAGAAGTTGCGCTACACAGAACTCGCAGTGGATGCGCAACAGCGAAGATGGAAAGCCAAGGTGTCACATCCTCCTCTGCGCAAGGAGCGTGCTCCTCTCCTCCTGTCTCATTCTCCTCTGCTCCTGGAGCGGGTCCCTCCCCTCCCTGCTCTCCGGAATCACTCACCTGTTCCTCATTTCCTTAATTGTGCCTTCCGGCTATAAAAGCCACCCTTGCCGTTTGGTCTGTGCCGGTGTATTCTCCGAAGTTCCCTGTCACCCAGCCACGCGCAGGTCTGTTACTCTGTTCTCCTCCATTGCCTTTCTGCATTACTTTATGTGTCTCAGTAAAGACCCTGTTTGAAGTTACTGTGTCCACCGTGCATTTCGGATCCAACCCTTACTGCGTCACGTCATCCTGTCTCCTCTCCTCGAGCGGACGTGACACAAGGTCTATCCCATTGAAGTTGGATGCAGAGGGTTTGTGGCTTCCTCCACCATCAAACTGCTAAAAGACCTGGGCATCCATGGACAGGCTCTGCGGCACACAGTTAGATCACTCTCCAAAGAGTCAGAAAGAAGCAGCCATTGGATTTGGATGAAGAGGAAGGACCCTTGTTGGGCTCATAGGTCAGCAACCTAAGCCCCCCCGCGCCCCCACCAGCTTCTCAACTTCTGATTGGGCATTGGACACAAGCGCGGGTGTGATCAACCTGTTGCTGGCCACCATCGATGAGGGTGTCTAGTGATGAAAGGCCGAAACACCCAATGATTCTTTGGAGCACTACTGATGATGTGTCCCAAATTCACAACCTTCCCATCTCTGAGGCACAGCTCCCACACCACTCTCAACATCAAGGCTAAATCTCATGTGAGAACCATCCATTGGCACAAACGGACAGAATAACATAATGTCCAGTGTTTCATGATTCTTTGAAGAAGTTGTCGGCCACCCGGGCAGAGATGTTTTGTAAGTTGTACGCCTGACATAAAAGTTGCATGCCCCGGGCGTCTGGGCAGACACTATTTCAGACACTGGTATTAAGTCTTTTGCCACTCAGAACTTAACAGAGTTAAATTCAAAAGTATCAAAAGTTCAAAAGTATAAATCTCATGTCATTGTGAAAATGAATTTATCTTTCACCCATTGACTTCTAAACACAAAAATCAACAATTTATTTTACATTTTCTTCTTCCAGAATTTAAAAAGTTACTCATACCCACTGTTGAGAGGAAATTGAGTTTTATTCAGTTTTTTTTTCTTTTTGCCTTCGCAGCAGCAGGTAAGGAGGCCGTGCATCTCCAACAACACACTTGTTTCTTGTTCCCAATAAAACCTAGTAAAGTATTAAAAGACTGCCAAGATCCAAAGTTTGTTGAATGATTGACCTTGCTCACTTGTTTATGCTCAAATGATATTTTTTAGACCTCTTGCCCATGTTAATAGTGGTTCATTTCTCTTGATTCTATTTCTGGTTATCAAGTCATTTTGGATTAGTATAGGTTTCGCGTGTTTGGATTCTTGACATTTCGTTTTGACTACTTTCCATAGAAGTTTGAAAGTGCTTTCTATTCATATCTGGGTTTCCAGGCTTCTTGTTGCTGGTGATTTGTCAGTACTTCGGTTAATCTGTTTTGTGACTCCCCACAATCTGTGGGTAGTGACCAAAGGAACAAGGTCATGGAGACAAGTGACCCAAACGAGTTTGGTCGGCCAGGTGTGTTTCTTTCTCTCAGTACACAAAACTGTACATGCCTGATCTAGTAGCATTGAGAGAAACAACCATTACGGTGGCTCTGGCATCTGACAATGATTCCTCTTAGATCAGTGGTTCTTAAACTGGGTTCGGTTGAACCCTAGGGGTTTGGTGAGTCAGTCTCCGGGATTCGGTGGATTTATTTTTAATGTCGAATGGGTTAAGATAACATATATAATATTGATAGCAGCTTCAAACCGCAAATTCTGTCTGGAGAAAATGAGTCTGAAGTGAAAAACAATGTGTACCATGAGTCCACTGGTGGCCAATTCAGGCAGTGTCATGGACGCTGGGGTGGTGAGGCGGTTTCGTGCACGGGTCAGCTGGAGCATCACCGCATCCATTAGCTACAGCAACAACAGAAAGGTGAGGTTAGCATAATACATGTGTAGTGACAGACTGTTGTTAAGGACAAACCTTGTTAACCTCTGCCCCTGTTTTGAAGTCGTAGTTCTCATCATGGCTGCTTAACAACTGAAGAGCTTGCGTCACATGGTTTCGTGCATCTTGGATCTGAAACAAGGAAAGTTGAAATTGTTTTATTCGTTTTTATGTCTGCATGGTCTTGGGACAGCTTTTTTTATGACCTGCTTTTATCATTTCAACTAGGTCCTTCTGGCACTGGCCCTTATAATTATACCCAGGATGAGAATCGAAACATATGGCGCGGTTACATTATTATTTTTTTTTTTTTTGGTCCGCAACTGTGGAATAGGTTGCCAGAGGACATCAGCGCCACATAGACTGTTGCTGTTTTTAAGAGGAGGCTTAAAAGACAACCAACAACTCCCTCCCGACAAGTTGCGTCCATAATTTGTAAAATCACTATTTGAATCATATTCATAAGTGGATGAGTAACAAGAAAGCATCTTCTCAGAATCGGAACTCTCTAAAGCCATTGTTTTGATTCTGGAGCAAGGCTGTTTGTGGCTGGGCCAATCCTAACATGACGACACGAACAAGGGGGCGGGAATGGACTCCACAATTTCGAGCTCATTTGTGGCAGTTTTGGGAGACTAAGTCATTTTTATTGGTGTTTCTTATTTGACTAAAAATATCAGCCTGCGTGTTTTGGGTATTTTAGATGCTATAAAACGTTTTTCTGATGTCAGTTAGGAAAGAAAAAAATGCTGTCGTTGTCCTTTAAGTCACATAATTTTTAGCTTGCCTTATTTAAATTACTTTTATTTTCCTTCTTTTCCTTTCAAGAGCCAGTGTTACCTCTTGGTGGTTGCTGTCACTCAGCGACCAGCTGTCCTTGAGGGGTTTTTCTCCTTACAGAGACAGACATACTGGTAGGTGTATATTGAGCATGTGTGGAGGGTCCTCTTTTTATGCTGTGAGTTTAGAATATTTTAACTGTACAGCACTTTGACTAGCATTTTTACAGATAAAAAGTG
Organism: Hippocampus bargibanti; assembly: GCF_051943395.1. Lineage (NCBI taxonomy): Eukaryota > Metazoa > Chordata > Actinopteri > Syngnathiformes > Syngnathidae > Hippocampus > Hippocampus bargibanti. Next base: position 16,205,309 of record NC_142750.1, read on the forward strand.
CTGTGAAGGCAATTTGCTATACAAACACATTTTAAACATCATTTTATTTTCTCAGACTTCCGTTTTTGCCATTCAATGACGTCACATCCTGCCGGTCTTTTACAAAAGCTCTCCTAAAACCACTAGGCTCTCTCTCTTCTCCCCTCGCGCCTCTACCATCCGGACAAGCTGCCTGCACCAGCGGTTGCAGGCAGCTCCCTTATGTGTTGTCCCAAAGATTAAAGAATGTTTTTGTTATTTCTTTTGATTCCTGCTTCATTAAGAAATGACCCTAAGAGTGCTTTATAAATAAAGGTTAATTAATACATGCAGTAGGTTTGCTTTGGAAAACAATTAAATGCTGTGGAATCATTTCGCTCGACATTGTGTTTGCATTTGGCAAAATATATTGAAACACAAATAGTAAGATCATAGTTGCGATGAGTATTTAAAGAAAACAAGTTCGGGACTGTGTGGGCCTGACTACCACCGGTGACTCACAAACAATGGCAGCTGCAGAAAGCGGATGTGAGGAGGGCCATGATTATCAAGCTGCCACAGCGCACTGCTGGTCATACCAATGCCAGGTAGAAAAAAAACAACATCTGAAGCATTCTGTTTTGATGGGGGTGAGTGGCAACCTTCTCTATATTTCAGTTCACACATGTTGAGCCCGCAAACAGTCCATATTGCGTTATAACAGTGTCTGAAACTCATGACAAAAAGTTAGCGGACACCAGGCCAGACAACTCAAAAGTTGCCTGCCCGGCCATAAAGTTGCCTGCCCCATTTTTCACAACTTGAAACACAATAAGACGACTAATCGCACATTTATTATACATGAAATAAGGTATATTTTGTGTAGGTTTAAGGATTAGAAAATTAGAAAGTAGAAAATTATGCTTTATGGCAGGGGTGTCATTTTTTGCCGCGGGCCACATTGTAGTTATGGTTTCCTCTCGAGGGCCGTTATGAATTTGGGGAACCCATAAGAATGTTTAAATCCCTTCAAATATTACATATAGAGCACACAGCAAATTAATGAATAACTCGTTTTCAAATCTGAAGTCAAGAATAATGACTTTTATTGTGGGTGACATCCAAAAATATGAAATTTTGGCTCAGATTTTGGCAATCATCATGAAATTTAACAAGATTGATTTGCTTTTGCGGGCCAAAAAAATGATGTGGCGGGCCGGATTTGGCCCGCGGGCCTTGACTTTGACACCTGTGCTTTATGGGGACCTGGGAATTGATTATTCTCATTTTAATGGTTTCCTATGGGAAACTAATGTTTGGGATACACACTTTTCGCCTTAAACACTCTGGCTGGGAACCAATTAAGTTCGTAAGCCAAGGTATCACTGTACTGTAATCACAAAACAAAATAGAGGGCAAAACATGGGTAAACTTTGGTTAGCAGGTATTGTGATTAATGAAAGGTATGTCTTGATAAATTCAATCTGGAAAATATTGTATTTTGGTAGCTCAATATTGGGCGGCCAGGTGGGAGACTGGGGAGTACGTTGGCCTCACAGTGAAAAGGTGCAGGGGTTCAATTTTCATAGCTCCGGCCTTCCTGTGTGGAGTTTGTCTGTTCTCCCTGTGCCTGTGTCAGATTCCTCCGGGTACTCCACCTTTATCCCCATTCAAACACATGTAAGGGAGGCTGTTTCAACACTTTACTGTGATTGGCTGGCAACCAGTTCACGAAGTCCTGTGCCTATTGCTCAAAGACAGCTGGGATAGGCCGGTGAGGATAAGAGATTGCGAAAATGGATGGATCAGTGAGTGCGTGGATGGAGGGATAGTTCAATTCCAAAAATCGATGAGAAGGTTTCTTCAGCCGTCATCTGTACTTTTTTGAAGGTGTTGGACGTTTCGCTTCTTATCCAAGATGCTTTTTCAGCAAACTAAAGTCTTACTGGTATTATCCGCCCTATATATATATCCCTAATGTCCAGACATGGCTGCGCCGGACACAGCTATGATAGGTCTCTACTCTCAGGTTGGGGGGAGCAGAGGACCACTCCCTACGGCCCCACTGATTGTTCCTACATTCCTGACTAACGACTGGCCTGTCTGCCCCACTCCCTCCGGTATCACCTCATCAGCATTACTAATGTTGCCTCAGCTGTGTTGCCTAAGCAGGCTATTGTATGAACGATCCAAATTGTACCTCACCCCACCAGACCGGTTTATTGAAGGATTTAGTTGTTTTATGAGAATCGCTTCTTTTACTCCCCTTTCAAACCATCTATGTTCTTTTGCTAAGATTTTAACCTCATTGTCGTCAAATGAGTGGTTGCTAGCTTTTAGGTGCAAATGTACTGCCGATTGAGGCCCACTAGTATTATCCCTGCGATGTTGATAAAGTTTTTTTTTTCAGAATTTGTAGATTTTTTTGTTTGTTGAATTGAATAAACTACATTGATTTGTTTTTCATTTGGCAGCCTATATTTTGGATACACTAATTTTTGCCTTAACATGTTTACCGGTGTGAAATAAGTAGGAATTTTGTGTTGCCAAAGGACTCTTCGTAGTTTTTCAGAAACTCCTGCAATGTGCGGTACTGCTACTCCTCTCCTTTTTGTATCTTGAGAAATTTTGCTTTCATTCCCTATTCTTTCTTTCTGACATTTGTCAAATGACCACTGAGGGTACCCACAGTTTGTGAGTGCTCTCCTGATATGTTTTGACTCCTTTTCTCGACCTTTAGTGCTAGTTGGTATTAGTTTAGCCCTATTCTGGAGGGTTCTGATAACTCCTAGTTTATGTTGTAAAGGGTGGTTAGAGTCAAAAAGTAAGTATTGGTCAGTGTGCGTAGCCTTCCTAAAGACTTCTGTCTTTAGCGCTCTGTCCTCTTTTATAATTACTGTACAATCCAAGAAGGCTAGTTGGTTCTCTTTAATGTCCTCACAAGTCAATTTAATGTTGATGTCTACCGAGTTGTGGTGATCTGTGAAGGATTGAATTTCTTGTTTTTTTAATTATGACAAAAGTATCGTCCACATATCTAAACCAGTTTCTAGGTTTTCTCCCCGGGAAGGATGTGAAGGCCTGTTTCTCCATCTCTTCCATGTACAGATTAGCCACTATGGGTGAAACTGGTGAGCCCATAGCACAACCATGAATTTGTTTATAAAATGTCTCCCGAAATTGAAAATACGTAGTATTAAGGCAGATTTCCAATAATTTGCAGATGTGATCCGCTTTAAGTTTGGTTCTTTCATGCAGAGAAACGTCCGCCAGCAGTCTTGTCCTCACCACTGAGACTGCTGCTGGGGTTGGGACAGATGTAAAGAGAGAAGTCATATCGTATGATGCCAAAGTTTCCTCAGGTTCCAATATGAGGTCTTTGATCCTCTCTACAAACCCTGTGGTGTTCTCTACGTGATATTCTGTTACCAACCAACGGAGCTAAGATAGTTTTTAAATATTTGGCTACATTGTATGTAGAGGAGTCAATGCTACAAACAATGGGTCTGAGGGGGAACCCTTCTTTATGTATTTTTGGCAGGCCATAGATACAAGGCGTGGCCTCTCCCGGGTATAATCTAAAATACATCTGTTTGTCTATGTTTTCCTTTCTCTAACTTTTGGAGACAGTCTATCATTTCTTTCTTGTATCTATTGGAAGGGTCCCTTTTTAGTTGCTCATAATCACTGATTAACCTTTATTATTTATTTTGTCTTCATAATCCAAAGTGTTGAGAAGCACTGTGCAACTGCCCTTGTCTGCTGGCAAAATAGTAATATTTTGGTCTTTTTGTAGAGTATTTAACAGCCTTTCTCTCTTCTAATGTTATGTTGGACGGAGGTAGTTTGGCACTACTGAGAAGGGCTGATATTTTAATGCGTAGATCATCTGCCTCTGCATACGAAAGTTTGTTATTTTTAATAACCGATTCAGTAGCTGTGATGTAATCTATTGTAGGTATTGTTTTAGGAGTTACTGAGAAATTTAAACCTTTGGTTAGTACAGCCTTTTCTGTCTCAGAGAGATCTCTGTCTGACAAATTTTTGATCCAATTCCCCCTTGAAATCTGCTCATTCCTAATTTTTCGCGTGTTTACCAGTAGCTGAGATTGTTTCAGTAAAAGTAATTTTTGAAATTTACCTTTTTGTCTCTCTTTGGTTTTGCTGTGGTGCCTCATGTATCCGGATTTAGTAAATTCACACACTTCCTGATAGATTTTGTGGGTATGTTTAGTTTGTAATCGCTGATAATAAGTTTCTACTTCTGAATGTTTGTTTTTTTATCTCTATGTTAAGTCTCCTAATTCACTAATTTAGTATTTTCCTAGTATAATTTTGTTGCATTTTATCGGCTAAGTATCCGGGTTCCAGGGGTGCTTGCTTCAAGCATTTAGGAATTAACGGGCTCTGTCTACATCTAAGATTGAATCTGAGGTGGTTCTTTAAGTCAGCTAATTTAAAAGTGGCCTTTTCTAAGTTACATACCAGCAGAAGGATGTTTCTCTCAAAGTTGGCAGCAATACGTCTATGTAAACTCTCTTCAATTCCAAAAGTGAAACTAAATGATATTTCACAGATTACAACACTGCATAATGAAGCAATTTTGATTATTTTAACTTCCTGTTCACAAAAACCCCAAATTTTACTTCTTCGAGCAAATTTTTTTTGTGGTGAGAAAGCAAAACTGTAGTAATAATAATATTAACAATTACATAAATAATTGAGCTCCATGTGACACACACACACAACATTTTGTCGAGAGACAAACATCGAATTGAAGTGACTTGAACCACGTACAGGTAACATCCGACTTTACGACCGAAATATAAAATGATTAAAATGACACTAAACGTTATAAGATTTATAAATGAACTGTCAACATTTTGGTATATAATAGTATTCAATAGAAAATGTTGCTTAAAAACAACAGATTGACATCGTACACTATCCTGTCGTTTAGGAGATGCCAGTGTGTCGTCATTTCTTATGATCACGTGATCCTCGCATCAGTCATTTTGAATGCTTTTCGATTACGACCGTTTGACTTACGACCGTTTTGTCGGAACGGAACCCGGTCGTAACTCTGATCGCTGGACAGCTCTGGGGCCATTGTGCTTTTTTGCGCCTGTAATGGGCAGCATCTTCACAGCCCCGCTTTGTTCAGTGGAAAGGTCAGTGCTGTTGGACAGTCTGCGGTTGGATGGATGCATGGCTTGAGGAGCCGGCGATAAGAAGGAAGCAGCGTCAGCGCAGAGCGCCGATGCGTGTGTGGAACTGTCGCGCTTGGAATTTTAGCGGATTTATGTGGGACAGGAGATGTGAGACAATGTCTTTTCGTCAATGGATGCTACAGCTTCGTGTTTGCTTTCAACATTTAGCTTGTAGTAGACGTACAAATTCCACCATGACGTCCCTGATCCACTGCTGACATGGATGCTTTGATCCTCTCCTCTTTCAACTAGAACTGCTTCATGTCATCACAAAGAGGGTACAGCAAGTCCTGAAGAATGAATGACTCTGTGTCTTTGTGTTGTCATATTTGTTATTTTTTCAAATTTTTTTCCCCAAGATGGCGGTGCGTGAACACGCAGCGGCTCCCCTCTCCCGGCAAATTGCCGTTTTCATGTTTATGTTTGTTAAAGTAATTATAAGTGCCTTGCATGCTGGGTCCGAGAGGACAGTAATTTCATCTGTGCTGTATGTCATGCATATTAGCATATTTGACAATAAAGCTGACTTTGACTTTGACTTTGATGTTACCTGTAGTTGACTCGAGCCACATGTACCTGCTGTAATTTCCATTGCTTGTCTTCCCTGAACTGGAAGTGTTGTATTTGACTGCCCTTTGCCACCTTCAGATTGATATCCTGTTGAAAGTAAAAAAAAACAAATACAGGAATCGTTGGGCTGGAACAAATCAGGACCTTATTCTTATCGAAGGAAAGCACAAAACACAGATCAGCTCAACCTCACCGCCTGACTCAGAGCCTCTCCCTGAAGCGTCAGCACTCCTTTCACCAAATCCATGCTGTAAAACATTTTTATGTATTTTTTTATGTTCAACATGCAACATGTGATAACTGTGTTCATTTTGGAAGTCATGACCTCCACAGATAGGTCAAGTACAACCCATCACACATACAGGAAACAATGACTCATTGAGAAAATAGTAGCCAGTGGCATTACGTTGAGCTGCCCAGGATGAAGTTTTCCTGTTTGAGCTGACTCTCCAGGCCAGGCGTTGGCATGGTGAAACGTCTTGAAGCCTCCTGTAAAAGAGCAAAACATAATGCAGACACCAGGAGAGAACCAGGGGTTGCGATCAATGCTCTCAAAAGGATATCAATATTAATTGAGGAGGACTTTTGACCTGTGCAAAGCATGGGCCCATCCTTAGATGATTAGATGGTTGACTTTTGACTTGCAAACCTCACCGGGACACGGTGGAACTAATAATGAGAGGCTCGAGCAAAAAAGAACTGAACATCTATGACTTCCTCAGTTTACAAAGAGTTAAAAAAACATATTGATGATTATATTCACTCTAAAAACTCATGAATTAGTGTTTAGGTTTTAACAGCTCATGTCTCAGACGATCCATTCTTCTGTGAAAAGCACAAACAATAATTAATTGGGATTCAATTTTTGTTTTGGTTCATGAAATGATTTTAATTCTTTTTTTTTAACATTTTGTTTTGTACAACAGAACTCAAATACTACAGAGTGTCACATCTCGTTGCCATCCGGGGCGCGCCCCGCCCCTCCTGTCACCTCCTCCGCCAATCTTGGGAGACGGCCCCTCCAATCATCATTCACCTGGGTTCCCACAGCTGATTGTCATTCACTGATGGTGCCTTCTGACTATATCTGTCTCGCGCTCACTACCGTCTCCGTCGGAGTATTTTTGGTCATTGCTGTTTCCACTTCCGTGTTGCCAGGTCTGCTGTCATTCAGTTATCTTCCTCCACTCTTCCCTGTTTTGTTATTATTTGATGCATGTTCCAGTAAAGACTCTTGATCCATCCAAGCCTGTCACGCCGTGTATTTCGGGTCCTTCCCTATCACCAAGATTCCGTCGCTCGAGGTCTGCCTCCTAGCACTCGAGCGTTCGTCACACAATACTCCGACCACCCATGGACCCCGCCGGCGATGACAGGTATTTTACCGCCCTTGTGCAAGAGGCGGAGCGTTCGAGCCAGCTGGCCCAGGCGATTGAGGAAATGCGCTACGCCACTACCTCGCTGGCTCAACGCCTCAAGGAGATGGAAACATGCATCGCCACCCTCTCTGTTCCTTCCCCCCCGCCCGTGGGCAGGCGCACTCCCCCGCTACCCCAACCCTGACGCTACGCAGGCGAAACCGAGCGCTGCGCTCAATTCCTTATGCAGTGTGCGCTCGTGTTTGAACAACATCCTGACGCCTACGTTAGCGATGAGGCTAAGGTAGCCTTCATCACCAGCCTGCTCGCGGGTGAAGCCGAATCATGGGTGCTGGCGGTACGAGAGTCCCGACCGGAGCTGTGCGCCTCGTATCCGGACTTCGTAGCCGAGATACGCCGGGTGTTTCACCATCCAGTGACGGAGGTCGAGGCGGAAGGGAGAATCCTCGACTGCGTCCAAGGGGCCCGTTCGGCCGCAGAATACTCCGTCGCTTTCCGGATCCAGGCCGCTGGCAGCGGCTACGGCGACCGAGCGTTGAGGGGGGTGTTTCGTCGCGGCTTGAATTCCGACCTAAAGGATGAGTTGGCTACCCGCGACGCCGGCACCACCTTCGACGACCTCGTCGGGATTGTCATCGGCTTGGATCATCGTCTTCGAGAGCGGCGTAAGGAGCTGAGCGACCGACGGCCCGAGGTACCCCGAAGCCGACCTCGGTCGACCACACCCGGCAGCGACTGCGCGCAGCCCCAGGAGGAACTCCTGGAACCTATGGTGATAGGGGGGGGAGACGACCGCGCCAACCCGAGGGCTCGTCGCACCCGAGGCCCCCAGCCTAGGACCCACGGCCAATGTAAGCCCCCGCCGAAACGGAATACGTTGGGGGCTAAGTCCACTACACGAGTCACACGGTTGGAGCTGGAGAGTGAACTATTTGGCCCCTCCAGCTCCCAAAGAGTGCGGGCACTAGTGGACTCGGGGGCCGACGGGTGCATCATCGACCCCCACCTGGCCGACCTGCTGGGCTGCCAACTTATAGATCTCCTTCCCCCTAAGGAGATCGTCGACCTGGATGGCCGATTATTAGCCCGGGTCACCCACCTCACGGTCCCACTTAAGCTCCGAGTGGCAGGCAACCATGTGGAGCACCGCCAATTTCTTGTTATGCCCTCCCGGAACGCGCCATTGGTCTTGGGGCTCCCCTGGCTCAAGGCCCATGACCCATCCATTTCTTGGGAGGGCCCCACCATTCAGGGCTGGAGCCCCTACTGCTACGCTAACTGCCTACGGTCGGCTACGGCAGGGCGTAACCCCTCCCGCGGTGGCCCGCCCGAGGCCATCTGCCTCAAAGGCGTGCCACATTGCTACCACGACCTGCGGGAGGTGTTCAGCAAAGACAACGCCCAATCCCTGCCGCCCCACCGACCGTATGACTGTGCTATAGACTTGCAGCCAGGGGCTCCATTACCGGACTCCAGACTTTACCACATTTCACAACCGGAACGGGAAGCCCTGAGCACTTACATAGACTCCTCTCTAGCGGCAGGACTCATTCGCGCGTCGCGTTCCCCGCTGGGCGCAGGGTTTTTCTTTATCGACAAGAAGGACGGATCCCTGTGCCCATGCGTTGACTACCGGGGCCTGAACGACATCACCATCCGCAACAAATACCCTCTCCCCCTCATGGATTCGGCCTTTGCGCCCCTTCAGTCCACCACCATTTTTTCTAAATTAGATCTTCGCAGCGCCTACCATTTGGTCCGAATCCGTGAGGGGGATGAATGGAAAACAGCCTTCAAGACGCCGTTAGGGCACTTTGAATACCTGGTGATGCCGTTCGGGCTCACGAACGCGCCTGCCGTATTCCAGAATTTGATAAATGATGTGCTCAGGGACTTCCTCAATGTTTTTGTTTTTGTTTACCTTGATGACATTCTTATTTTTTCTCGCTCTGCAGAAGAACACCGGCAACACGTCCGACGGGTCCTGGCGCGGCTCCTGCAAAACCGGCTCTATGTGAAGGCAGAGAAGTGTGACTTCCATGTCCGCTCTCTGTCGTTCCTGGGGTTTGTTGTGGAGCAGGGGCAGCTCAGGGCCGACCCCGCCAAAACCAAGGCGGTGGTGGAATGGCCGATCCCAAAGACGCGCAAGCAGCTTCAGCGGTTTTTGGGGTTTGCCAACTTCTACCGCCGCTTCATTCGCGGGTATAGTCAGAAGGCACTCCCCCTCACTAACCTCACGTCCACCAAGCTCCCTTTCAGGTGGACTCCCGATGCTGAGGGGGCTTTCAACCGCCTCCGTCGTGCCTTCACCAACCCCCCTGTTCTGCGTCATCCCGACCCGGAGCTCCCGTTCACGGTCGAGGTTGACGCATCCGAGTCCGGAGTAGGGGCCGTCCTTTCCCAGCGCTCTCCCACCGACCAGAAGCTACGCCCATGCGCCTTCTTCTCCCGCCGGCTCAGCCCCGCCGAAGCCAATTACGAGGTCGGCAATCGGGAACTGCTGGCGGTCGTCCTGGCCCTGCAGGAATGGAGACACTGGCTTGAGGGAGCTAAACACCCCTTCACCGTCTACACGGATCACAAGAACCTGGCGGCCATCCGGTCGGCCAAGAGACTTAACTCACGGCAGGCCCGATGGTCACTCTTCCTCACCCGTTTTGACTTTTCTCTCACCTACTGCCCAGGGTCACAGAACACCAAGCCCGACGCCCTATCCCGTATCCATGAGCCGGCAGAAAGGGAGGAGACCACCGCCAACATCCTGCTGGCCCAGCACATCCTGGGCGCCCTGAGGTGGGAGGTTGAGAGAAAAGTCCAACAAGTCCAGGGAACTACCACCATCCCCAGGGGCTGTCCCAAGGATCGCCTGTTCGTCCCCCCCCCCCCCCCCCCCTCTACGCACTGAGGTGCTTATCTGGGGGCACACATCTAAGATAGCTTGCCACCCGGGGGTCAACAGGACGATCCAACTCATCGCCCAACGGTTCTGGTGGCCGGGGTTTAGGAGGGACATCACCCTCTTTGTGAAGGCCTGCCCGACCTGCGCCCGTGGAAAGGCCTCCCACCAGCCCCCGGCCGGACTCCTCCAGCCCCTACCGGTTCCGTCCAGACCCTGGTCCCACATCTCCGTCGACTTCGTGACAGGCCTTCCCCCCTCCCGTGGCAAGACGGTCGTCCTCACCGTAGTGGACCGATTCTCCAAGTCGGCCCACTTCGTTCCGTTAACCAGGTTGCCGTCCGCCACCGAGACGGCTCAACTCCTGGTTAACCATGTCGTCCGTCTCCACGGGATTCCGACGAACATCGTGTCGGATCGGGGACCGCAGTTCGTGTCCAAGGTATGGAAGCGTTTCTGTCGGTCCCTAGGGGCATCGGCGAGCCTGTCGTCTGGTTACCACCCCCAGACCAACGGACAGACGGAGAGGAAGAACCAGGACCTGGAGGCGGCCCTCCGGTGCGTGTGCCTCCACAACCCGGCGTCGTGGGCCCTGCACCTACCCTGGGTGGAGTACGCCCACAACTCCCTGGTCTCCGCAGCCACAGGTCGGTCCCCATTCATGTCCGCCTGTGGCTATCAGCCGCCCTTGTTTCCCACACAGGAAGGCCAGGTGGAGGTCCCGTCTATCGATCATCACCTCAGACGGGCCCACAGAGTCTGGAAGGAGACCAGGGACGCCCTGTCACGCACCGCATCCGGAACCGGCGGGTGGCAGACCGCCATCGGCGGCAAGCACCCAGCTACCAGGTCGGGCAGGAAGTTTGGCTATCCACGAAGGACCTTCGGCTGGCAGGGTCCTCGGCCAAGCTGGGCCCACGCTTCACGGGTCCCTTCCCCATCGAGGCCATCCTCAGCCCGGTCTCGGTGAGGCTCCGGCTACCACCCACCATGCGGATCCACCCCGTGTTTCATGTTTCCCTCCTCAAGCCAGTGGAGACCAGCCCCTTAGCCCCCACGCCCGCCCCCCCACCTCCCCCCCGGATATTGGACGACGGACCAGTCTACACCGTGTGGGAGATACTGGACTCCAGGCGCAGGGGCAGAGGAGTGCAGTACCTGGTCGACTGGGATGGCTATGGACCTGAGGAACGTCAATGGGTCCCACGTTCCTGGATCCTCGACCCATCCCTCACCCGGGCGTTCCATGCGGCTCACCCATCCAAGCCTGGTGGGCCGCCGAGAGGCGTCCCTTGAGGGGGGGGCACTGTCACATCTCGTTGCCATCCGGGGCGCGCCCCGCCCCTCCTGTCACCTCCTCCGCCAATCTTGGGAGACGGCCCCTCCAATCATCATTCACCTGGGTTCCCACAGCTGATTGTCATTCACTGATGGTGCCTTCTGACTATATCTGTCTCGCGCTCACTACCGTCTCCGTCGGAGTATTTTTGGTCATTGTTGTTTCCACTTCCGTGTTGCCAGGTCTGCTGTCATTCAGTTATCTTCCTCCACTCTTCCCTGTTTTGTTATTATTTGATGCATGTTCCAGTAAAGACTCTTGATCCATCCAAGCCTGTCACGCCGTGTATTTCGGGTCCTTCCCTATCACCAAGATTCCGTCGCTCGAGGTCTGCCTCCTAGCACTCGAGCGTTCGTCACACAGAGAAGATGAAATTCATTGTATTTGGACAAGTTTTAAAAAGTAAGTAAAATTTTGGACCTCTTTTTGGTATTTCAAGCAGTCAACAATTCTGGAATCACGAGGTCATATGATGTCATTCTTGCATACGGTGGATTAAGAAAAAATCTGCCAACGGCCTGTATAAGAGTAACAGTGGACTAAACATAAACTGAGTGTGGTAAGGACAATTGGCATCTTTCACAACCATTTAGACCATACCATGTGATCGATCATGCCTGCAATTGAGTTCCTCCGTCATAACACCTTTTTTTTTTACTCGTCCGCTTATTGAAAAGGGTTTTTTTACCTGTTTCGACATCAACGTCACCTAAATCAAGATCATCCAATCAAAATGACGCTTTCCGCCAACTGCCGTCAGTATCATCCAATCAAAATTGTGATTTCCGCCAACACATGCCGAAACAGAAAATGAACAGCGAAAAAGAGAGAACACAGTACATATTTAGTTTTATCTGGTCATTTTGTTGTGAAAAAGTCGGAAATCCGCCGATTGGCTGAAAATTCTCATCCCTGAATATTACATCATGCTTATCTTATGAGCATCATGTGACCCAACTCCGAAAACAGACCAACAGTGATTGGTCCTTGCCTGAGCCCCGAGCAACTCAAATGAACTTTTAAGTCGACAGAAAGTGGCAAAATGGCCGACCCCTGAGAGAAATTAAGACAGAGATAGGGGGTTTCTTCTGAATTAATATTTCACAAACACACTATTAATCATAATCCCACATTTAGATTCACAGAGGCACAAAGAACTTGTTATTATAAAAAAGACATTAAGACTTGGCATCCCCTTTAAATTGAGATGAGAACAACTTCAAAATTGTTAGTTTAGCAACCCGTACCTTCAGGACATCTTGCAGCTGCTTCAGTACAGCATGTACTTCTTCCTTAAGAAGCCAGTTGAACTCCTCCTCCTGGTATGAATTGAATCAGAAAATCCACAAATGAGGCATTATAAAAAAAATGACAGTCTAGTTTATCTGGACGGTGAAGCAGTCACAATAATGTGATTCAGCAAAATAAACAGCAATGCGATAATATTTATACAGTGAGACCTCAACTTACAAACACCTCAACTTACCAACTTTTTGTCTTACAAACGTCAAATTTATGAAAATTAAACCTTATAATAAGCACTATTTTCATAATACACACCCACCACGGCTGGCGGAGTGATCTTCGGCGGAAGCACACGACCGAACAGCACCAGAGGTTAAGTTACCAACAGTCCATATGGAAGGTGACTCTCCTTCCATAAGCCATCAATGACCATCATAAAGGTAAATAAAACTTTATTTTACGGCACAGTTTATTTATTTAATTACAGTCGTCATGTAATGCGCCTCTCTTTCCAAACAGCAATTCCCTTTGACCTTCGACCTCCAACGCCTTTCCATCAAGCCATAAATGACCATCACAAATGTAAATAAAGTGACTTTATGATACAATGCAGTGTATTTCTTTCATTGCAATACCATAGCACATTTATTATACATAGGATAAGGTATGTTGTGTGTAGTTTTAAGGCTTATTTAGTTGAAAAGTATATTTTATGGGAACCCGGGAACGTATTATTCCCATTTTAATGGTTTCCTATGGGAAATTTGTTTTTGAGATACACACTTTTCACCTTACACACTCTGTCTGGGAACCAATTAAGTTCGTAAGTTGAGGTCTCACTGTATTTGTCAGCATTAAGATTCTCATAGAACATTGTTGGGAATGGATAGTTTTTTTTTCTTTCTGCGAACTTAACCAGTGCCCATTTTATCATTGCATTTCTTTCGCTGTTGAGTCATCAGCGTGATTGCAGCATGATGTCTTTAACGGACAACCGACACCTCCGGCAAAGTTGCGTCCATAATTTGTAAAATCACTTCAAATGACAAGGGGGCACAAGTCAGTGTCTTATAGTGCCGGTGCCAATCCCGGATAAATACAGAGGGTTGTGTCAGGAAGGGCATCCGACGTAAAAATGTTTGCCAAAACAATATGCAAATCAAACCTCTGAATCCCATACCGGATCGGTCGAGGCGTGGGTTAACAACGTCCGCTATTGGTACTGTTGACCTTCAGGGTGCCAGTGGAAAATTGACTACTGTAGGTCGAAGAAGGAGAGGAGGGATGTGTGCCCGGAGGAAAAGAGAGAAACGGAACGCCAAGAGTATAGAACTAAGAGTCGGAACTTTGAATGTAGGAACAATGACAGGTAAAGGTCGAGAGCTGGTTGACATGATGCAGAGAAGGAAGGCAGACATACTGTGTGTCCAGGAGACCAGGTGGAAAGGGAGCAAGGCTAGAAGCTTAGGGTCAGGGTTTAAGTTGTTCTATCATGGTGAGGACAAAAAGAGAAATGGAGTTGGGGTTATCTTAAAAGAGTATCAGATAGAATGATGAGTCTGAAGCTAGAAATTGAAGGCGTGGTGTTCAATGTTGTTTGTGGGTATGCCCCACAAGTAGGATGTGAGCTAGCGGAGAAGGAGGAATTTTGGTTGGACTTTGATGAAGTCATACAGAACATCCCGAGAGGTGAGAGGGTTGTAATTGTTAGAGAGTTCAATGGACATGTTGGCGCAGGAAGAAAAGTTGATGGGGAGATGATAGGCAGGTTTGGACTCCAGGTGAGGAACGCTGATGGACAAATGGTGGTTGACTTTGCTAAGAGAATGGAAATGGCTATTGTGAATACTTTCTTTCAGAAGAGACAGGAACATAGGGTGACCTATAAGAGTTGAGGCAGAAGTACACAGGTAGACTACATTTTGTGTCAACGGTGCCATCTAAAGGAAATCAGTGACTGCAAAGTAGTGGTTAGTGAGAGTGTAGCCAAATGAAGATGAAGAAACCAAAGGCTGAAGTGAGGACAAAATGGTGAAGGTTGAAAAAGGAAGAGTGATGCATGACATTTGGGAAGGAGGTAAGACAAGCACTGGGTGGGCAAGAGGTGCTTCCAGATGACTGGCAAACTACAGCGAACATAATCAGAGACACAGGTCGGAAAGTACTTGGTGTATCAAGTGGAAGAAAGGTAGATAAGGAGACTTGGTGGTGGGATGGGGAGGTGCAGGAGTGTATACAGAGAAAGAGGTTAGCAAAGAAGAAGTGGGACACTGAGAGGACGGACGAGAGTAGACAGCAGTACAAGGAGATGCAGCGCAGGGTTAAAGTAAAGGTGGCAAAGGCCAAACAAGAAGCCTATGATGACTTGTATGTTCGGCTGGACAGCGAGGAAGGTGAGACTGATCTTTACAGACTGGCGAGACAGAGAGACAAAGATTGGAAGGACCTGCAGCAGGTTCGGGTGATTAAGGATGGAGATGGAAATGTATTAACAGGTGCCAGTAGTGTGATGGCAAGATGGAAAGAGTACTTTGAAGAATTGATGAAAGAGGAAAATGAGAAGGAAGAAAGAGTAGAAGACGTGACTGTTGTGGATCAAGACGTAGCAATCATTAGCAAGGATGAAGTGAGGAGGGTGCTGAAGAGGATAAAGCGAGGAAAGGCACTCGGGCCTGATGATTTACCAATCGAGGTATGGAAGTGTCTCGGAGAGGTGGCGGTGGTGTTCCTGACTGGGTTATTCAACAAGACCTTAGATGGTGAACAGATGCCCGAAGAATGGAGACGAAGTATACTCGTAACCATTTTTAAGAACAAAGAGTTGCAGAGTTGTACTAACTACAGAGGAATAAAGTTTATGAGCCATACAATGAAACTCTGGGAAAAAGTAGTTGAAGCTAGACTAAGAGCAGAAGTGAACATTTGTGAGCAGCAGTATGGCTTCACGCCAAAAAAAGAGTCCGACAGATGCAGTGTTTGCTTTAAGAATGCTGATAGAGAAGTACAGAGAAGGTTAGAAGGGATTGCATTGTGTCTTTGTACATCTGGAGAAAGCGTACGACAGGGTGCCCAGAGAAGAGCTGTGGCATTGCACGAGGAAGTCTGGAGTGACTGAAAAGTATGTCAGAGCGGTGCAAGACATGTATCATGACTGTAAGACAGTTGTGAGGTGTGCTGTCGGTATGACTGAGGATTTCAAGGTGGAGGTGGGACTCCACCAGGGGTCAGCTCTGAGCCCCTTCTTGTTTGCTATGGTGATGGACAGGCTAACAGACGATGTTAGACAAGAATCTCCTTGGACCATGATGTTTGCAGATGACATTGTGATCTGTAGCGAGAATAGGGAACAGGTGGCGGAGAAACTAGAGATGTGGATGTGACAGGTTGTAAAGTATCTTATTTCATATTTTGGTTACATTCGCGTAGTTCTATTGGTTTACAAATGATATATATCAAAAATGTTTATTTGAACAAGGAACGCCTGCTTCGGTTAGTGTTTCGTGTCGGACCGATTTAGATCGTTGGACAGGAAATTGTTGCGCGCATACGTTTGCATTACATCTGGGCATTCGAAGTAAACCACTGTTGAGTCAAGACGTATCGCACTGCTTGTCTTGTGGTTTTCTTCTGGATCCCACAACACCGTATCTCCCTTACCATCGTGGAATGAAGATCAGTCGCAGCAAGACGGAATATATGTGTGTGAATGAGAGGGATCCAAGTGCAAGAGTGATGCTACAGGGAGAAGAGATAAAGAACGTGGAGGATTTTAAGTACTTCTGGTCAACTGTCTAGAGCAATGGAGAGTGTGGAAAAGAGGTGAAGAAGCGTGTCCAGACAGGCTGGAGCGGCTGGAGAAAAATGTCAGGTGTGATGTGTGATAGAAGGGTTTCAGCTAGGATGAAAGGAAAAGTGTAAGGAAAAGAGTTGAAGATGTTGAGGTTTTCTTTGGGAGTGACCAGGTTGGATAGGATCAGGAATGAGTACATTAGAGGGACAACTCATATTAGAGGCTTTAGAGCGAAAGTCAGAGAGGCCAGACTGAGATAGTTTGGATATGTCCAGAGGAGAGAGAGTGAATATATCGGGAGAAGGATGCTGAGCCTTGAACTGCCAGGCAGGAGACAGAGAGGAAGACCGAAGAGGAGGTTTATGGATGTGGTCAAAGAGGACATGAAGGTAGCTGGTGTGAGAGAAGAGGATGCAAAAAAATGGGATAGATGGAGGACATTGATTCACTGTGGCGACCCCTGGGGGGGAAAGCCGAAAGGAAAAGAAGAAGATTTTTCACAAATGCAGGGTCAAGAATGTGCATATGAGCTGGTTGGGGTCGTTATTTCAAACAAGTGTAGGAACCACTACCCTCAAGATTAAATTTTTTGGGGCATGCACCTGCATTGTCATTAGTGTGTGTCTTTCTAACGCTTCCATTTCAGATAAGTAATAATATGTGTAAATCCTATAAATTTTAATAAAAAGTGACAAATTGTGCATTGAAATTACAAGTGCGGATGACCAATGTTTGCCTTGGCAGCGCCTATGACAGTGATGGATGTATGATTAAAAACGTGACTCTGCAAAAAGCCTGACAGAAGTTCGTCGCCGCATGTCCCTTTTCAGGGCAGCAACACGCTGAATTCCACGATTATTAGGTTTGGCCGGGCCCGCCGCCGGCCCAACCCCAGTGACAGTGCAAACAACTACCGTAACTACTGCGGTCAACCCAGCCTCCACTCGCAAAATCGAAGTCAAGTGAGCCGCCTCTTGGATTGACAACACTGTGCATTACGGTAATCTGCGGCCAGCACAAGCGGCGTGGGCCACCTTCAAAATAAAAGTGACACGCGTGAATCGTCTGCAGTGGTTTGGATGAAAATGAACAGACATATGTAAAACAACTGGTTTCTTGGCTGTCGGTTAAGAATCATGTTCACCCAAGAAGAATAAGAATTCTCAGAACTGTGCCAAGAAGCGTTCTCAAGTGGAGGTAGAAAAAGTAGTTGTCATAGTTGAGTACATGCTGACGTGTTATTTTTCGTCAATTTCTTCTACCGTTTCAAAACTTCTACCGTAATTTCCGGACTATAAGCCGCGGCTTCTGACACAAGCTTTCAACCCTGCAGGTTATGCAAGGATGCGGCCAATGTATGCATTTTTTCTAGCAGCTGCCAAAACAGTGCCTGTTACTTGGCAGCAACACAACTAGCATTACGGTAGTAACACAGCCCTTTTGGGCTGGTTAAAAACATGCTAGTAGAAGACACTGAGACACGGCAGTAACACACGTTAGCAGTCGCTAACAGGTCTGAATACAAAAACATACCAAGTTCCTGAGACACGGAAGAAACACGTTAGCACTCACTCAAAGGGGTGGTTACAAAAACATAGCAAGTCGCTGAGAGCCGTTCTCATCTTCCTTTTATGCACTGAAACCATGGAAATCATCCTTCTGCGCGTCGGGGTTGGAATAATGGGTATTCCTCGCCAAGTGTCACTTTTATCCTGAGGTAAAGTCACACCTGAGCTTGTGCTGTCCTCTCAGTCACACAGCAGACCGGCTTTTCGAAACCCATTGGTGATGGTTGATTTTTTTCACCCTGCTCGCTGTCAGGATCCACTGGCAGTCTTTTGCAAAAGTTGTAAGGCAAAAAGTGTGTATCCCAAAAATTTATTTCCCATAGGAAACCATTAAAATGAGAATAATCTGTTCCCAGGTCTCCATAAAACATAATTTTCTACTGTCTAATTTTCTAAGCCTCAAAACTACACAAAATATACCTTATTTCATGTATAATAAATGTGATATGGTATTGTGATTAAAGAAATAAACTATACAATAAAGTCATTTTATTTACCTTTGTGATGGTCGTTAATGGCTTGATGGAATGGAGTGTCCAGTTTCCTCAGTATTAAACACTTGATGAGGAACATAGGCTTCTTTCACCATCTTGAGGAATGATCCCTTGTAGGTGCTTTCTCTGTGATAATTGTATCGAGTTATTCATCAATTGTGATCTGTTTAGCTGGATTAATAGCTTTTACCATCAAGTGTACAGATGACTTGTTATTTGTGGAGCCTCATTGATGGGATATTTAACCTTCCAGTCGACACTCTGCTTTTGAACTATCAAAGTTGAAATGGGTCCAAATTTCACTGTTTACTATCCATTTTCTCACCATTTTAATTGTTTTTTCCCCTTTTCTTTTTTTGTTTTAAGCTCTGTCCTCTCCCTTTTGTGTGTGTTTTTCTCTCTCTCTTTGTGTCTGCCTGTCTCTTTAACGTTAACCCCCCACACTGCTGGGTTCTTGACCAATCACGTGGCTTTAACCGAAGACAACATTTTGATTTTTGGAGAATAGCCTCACTCTCTCTCTGTCTATAACCCCGTCCCCCACTGCTGCGTTCTTGACCAATCATGTGGCTTTAACCGACGATTGGGGGCAGGGAATAGAGGACAAAAAAAATCTGCTGCCATTTCCTTGTTTGGAGAACGGGCTCATTCACAAATGACGCATCATAGTGGCAGCTCCGTGTGTATCCCGAAAAATAGTTTGTATGCCAAGGTAAACCGGGCATACAAAATTGACAAAAAATAACATGTCAGCATGCACTCAACTATGACAACTATTTTTTCAATTTCCACTTGAGAAAGCTTCTTGGTACTGTTCTGAACGTTCTTATTCTTCTTAGGTGAACGCGATCCTTACCAGACAGCCAAGAAACAGCTTATTTTACATTGTTTTTGTTTATTTTTTATCCAAAGTACTGCCGAGCATGCACTAATTGTGTTACTTTTATTTTGAAGGTGGCCCACGCCGCTCGCTGGCCACAGACTACCGTAATGCACAGTGTGGTCAATCGAAGTGGCGGCTCACTTGACTTCGATTTTGAGAGTGGAGGCTGGCTTGACCGCAGTCTGTAACTGCACTTGCATTATATCACTCTGAGACCCGACTCCCTTCCTAACGTCATCCTGCACAATTTCAGCATACCTAACACGGCACCACTTATTTTGTCGAATGACTGCATCGTAGGCATTTTGCATTGAACAAATCCAGTGAATGTGAATGAGTGAAGCAGCTAGGTTCATGCGTTCCCTGCCTTGCAGACTGATAAAACACATCATTTTACCAGCACAGCTCTCTCCACTTGACTGGCAGCCGACATCTTGGGGAGTTCCGAGAGAGATCTCTGAGGGTTGAGCATGATGATCAGAAAAATACAGGTCAACGCTGCGATGAGCACCTCGGACCACAATCTTAAATGTCTCCGAACGTGTATACGTTTTCTTCCTTGCGTTGCAGATTAGGTGCTGCCTTCAAGGCAGTAAGAATTCTCGGACGCCGGACAAGGAGACACTAACGTGGAAAACGGACGCATTGGCTCACACTGACAACAAAAAATAAACAGAATTTCTAATGAGTCTAAGTGTAAACATCACATTATATTTATAAAATATAGTTAACATTTTAATTTTAACTTGATAACGATGTTTGCCAATGTACTTTATTCGGGAAAACTATGGACTTAAGCTACTGTTTGAAAACAAACTGTCACAAAAATAATCGTGACATGTCAATGAATCCGACACGAAAAAAAGTGACTTGGAAATCACGGAGAACCGCGAATCCAACATATCAATCACACGCATATAATTAAATGACCCGCCCATTAATATTTTAGAGGAACGCTTCCGTATCCCATCACATCCCTGTGGTGCAATTGGAATGGTGCGGTGTAGAAAAAAAAAACTGAACTGATGAAGCCCGAAGCACAAGAGAACGTAGCATGTATTCAGTGCCACAGGGGAAAGCAGTTTTTTCTGCTTTGTGTATGAATACAGTATTTTTCTGTCGCTAATCCAAAACGATTTAAAAAAATAATACACACACCACACGCATCTGTCTGTTCTGAAGCATGCACGTTTTATTGTTGTTCGTGTGAGAGTAGTGACCCATTGTCACTTTCACTGAAGCTCAAACAAATGCAAAAAAGATAAAAATAAATAAATCAAGCATTTTATTTGTCAAAGTCAGCTTTATTGTCAAATAAGCACGGCATACAGCACAAATGAAATTACTGTCCTTTCAGTCCAAGCGTGCACTTGGGACCGGCACAAGACATAACTCTTCTTGTGCCAGTCCCAAGCTCGGATAAATACAGAGGGTTGTGTCAGGAAGGGAATCCGATGTAAAAAAAAGTGATGTAGTGTAGTAATGCAAAAACAAAAAAGGTTGAAGTGAGGTCGTGCAGAAAAAAAGAGTTCAGACTTACAGTACAGCGTGTAGCGTGTACTCTTGAGTTCGGTGAGTGTGGCAGTGGGAAGGGTCAAGGGGGGCAGGGCTGGGAGGGAGTTGAGGCTCCTGACTGCCTGGTAGCAGAAACTGTCCTTGAGCCTGCTGGTCTTGGCTCGGAGACTCCGCAGTCTCCTACCCGATGGCAGCAGGCTGAAGAGGCTGGGGAGGGTGTCGGTGGGACCGCCAGCGATCCTGATGGCTCTGCAGGTGTTGTAAATGTCCTGAAGCGGGGGAGACACTGATGATCTTCTCAGCTGTTCTCACAATGCGCTGCAGTCTTATGGCAGGACATGGTGCAGGCGCCGTACCACACAGTGAGACAGCTGGTCAGGATGCTCTCGATGGTACCGCGGTAGGAGATCGTGATGGGGGTCGGGGCTCCAGCTCTTCTGAGCTTGCGGAAGAAGTACAGGCGCTGGTGAGATCTCTTGGCCAGTGATGCCGAGTTGTGGCTCCAGGACAGGTCTTTGGAGATGTGCACTCCCAGGAACTTGGTGCTGCTCACCCTCTTCACGGCAGCACCGTCGATGTTTAGTCGAGCATGCTTGGGGTGCATTCTCCTTAAAGGACAACCGACGTCTCTGGACAAGTGTGTGTCCATAATTTGTAAAATGGCTTCAAATGACTTGGCCGACGTCAACCGACGTCACTTTTTTGTTTTTTAACTGACACCAGAAAAACGTTTTATAGCATCTACCCAAAACATGCAGTATGATATTTTTAGTCAAATGCAAAACACCAATAAAAATGACAAAGTGTCCAGATTCTGCAAAAAATTGACCTGCGAATTGGGCATTTTCAGAAAGTCCCGCCCCCAGTTCGTGACGTCACGCCAAGACGTCTTGCATTGCTTGTGAATCAAAACAATGGCTTCAGATTCAGAGAATATGCTTTCTTGTTACACATCCAGTTATGAATATGATTCAAATAGTTTAGTTTATTTGTGCCATTTTGAGGCAACATTGGGGGAAAATCTCTCTCCCAAAAAAAGAGGCACAAAATGGCGACCTCCTGTGGCCACCTCCGTTTCCACAGGCTGATAAATTCCTTATATGGCGCTTGGACGCCCTCTTCTGGCCTTCTGGCGGCTTTTGGGTGCAACATGAGGTCCCCAGACAACACAAGTACAGCAAAATACATTGATGTGATGGAAGGACCGCTACAAAGCGTCTTTTTTACGGTCAAGGGCGGTCCTTTAGTGACGTCACGTACAGACTCGTCACCAAATCAAAAACAAGACTTCCTGAATATTCAGCGTGAGTCTTCAAACGTAAAATATAGCTATATGCGGTGGAATCTTTGTAAATTACGCTCAGTAGAAGTAATTTGAAGTCTTTTTACAAATTATGGACACAACTTGTCCGGAGACGTCGGTTGTCCTTTAAAGGTGCGTGTGTTGTTAAAGGTGTTTCCGTGTTGTCTAAGCAACGGTCTTGGGCAATAGAAGAGGTTGAAAAACTTCTGTTAATTTGGATTAACGAAAAGCAGCTAGCAGGCGAGTGTGAGTGAAGCAATTATCGCAGAGAAAGCACGCCAAATTCACTCATATCGTCAAGAGGCAACCTGGAAGTTCGTCGTCCATTGATGATTTCAAGGCTAACCACGGATGGTTCGAGAATTTTAAGCGTCATACAGGGATTCACAGTCACATATCATTCGTCATGGTGAGGAAGTCAGTTCTGACGATAAAGCTGCCGACGCTTACAAGGGATCATTCTTCAAGATGGTGGAAGAAGGCTACGTTCCTCATCAAGTGTTTAATGCTGATGCGATCGGCCTTTTTTTGGGAAAAAGATGTCATGATTTTTCCTCCACCAAACTGCAGAAGACCTGTTGGAACTTGCATGGACCCAAGATTCACCCGGAAAACAGTCAAGTTTGGTGGATCAAAAATTATGGTTTGGGGTTACAGACTGTGACTAGACTTTTGTCCAAGCAAAATCTGACCTTTCTGTCCTAATTAAATAATAAAACTCAATGAATGATACAAAACTATTTTGGTTTAATAAGAATAATCTAGAGGGCCTTTCATATAAGTCATTTATGATTCCAATAGATCAATGACAAGTCAATTATTTGTTGTTCCTACAACTTGGATAAACAAAAATACTTTTGTCAGGGACTGTAGAAGCAATCAGTGTAGCCTCAGAAAATGGTCCTCTGCTCCCCCCAACGTTAGAACAGTGACCTATCATAGCAAAGGTCTGGCACCGCCACCGCTGGACAGTAGGATATATCAGAATCAGAAAACCTTTATTCGTCCCGCAATGCGGAAATTCCCAAAGTGTGTGTGTGTGTGTGTGTATATATATATAGTCGATATAACCGATCCTGCGGCATGTAAATTTTCTCCTTGTGTTCATAGAAATAGTATCGTAATAAGCAGTACTATCGATATAACCGATATTGATATAACGAGACTTTACTGTATATAGGGCCAGAGCTACCAGTAAATTTTAGTTCCCTGAGGAAGCCTCTTGGATAAGAAGCAAAATGTTCGACACCTTCAAAGAAGTATGTACAGACCCCTGCACGACGGCTGAAGAAAGGTTTTCATCGATTTGGTGAAAACATGTATACTGTACATATTTCTGCCGGGGAAGGGGTTAATGGGAGTTTTGAATTTGAGAAAAAGTAAAAAAAAAACTAAACACACAGATACACACAAAAAATACTGTCAGAAATGAGTGGAGGATTTATTAAACATCACAAAAACCTTGAAATTCCACGTTTAAATCATAAATACAGTTTACCTCAAATGACCATTGTTGTACTTGTACAGTATTTGGACAAGACTTAGTTGCTCTTTAGAGTCAAATGGGTTTCTGCCAGTAATTGAAGATATCAAATGTTTGGATTTCAAATGCATTGTGCTATTTCAACCTGGCTTCTAAAACATCATCCAACTGTGTGTGTGTCTGCATGCAACAATGCAAAACAAATTGATTTATACGTAAAATCCTCCCATTTGAACTTATCAAATTAAACTTTGTTAGGTGTCCAACCTATGATAGACTTCAACTCCCCAAATTTAATTAGACGTTTTATGCAACCTCATGACTCTGAATGCGGTACTTTGATGTATACAGCATTTGTAGGACATGTAAAAATCTACAGAAGACAGCACAGGGTTATGGCAGTGCTTCTCAATTTTCTGTCATGTCACCTGCCCCGGAAGAAAAACACAGCCCCCCACCCCAACTATAAATAGTATCATTGAGCTAGAAAATTGTTATAAGTAGACCACTGCATTATGAAATAGAGAAATATCTTTAAAAACAAAAAAACAATTTTGATTGACGATGTCAAACCATCTGAAACTGAAATTTAAAATTACATAAAATCAATAAATAATGCATTCACACTGAACGACACTAACTCTCGGGCACACTATTAAACAAAAATTTTAACCTATAAAATAACGACATATAAAATAATGTGTGCTGTTTATTTTTTTCCATCAAAGATGAGCCCTGGATTAATTGCTTCAAGTAGCATTCACAAAACAGGATGATTGTTGGCGATATTCAGCATGTTTTTGAAAGAAAAAAAAATAAAATAAAATAAAAAAACTCAACTGAGTCATCAGCGTGATTGCAGCATAATGTCTTTAAAGGACAACAGGTGCCTCCAGAGAAGTTGTGTCCATAATTTGCAAACATCGCTTCAAATGACTTCTACTGAGCGTATTTTACAAAGATTCCACCGCATATAGCTATATTTTACGTTTTAAGACTCGCGCTGAATATTCAGGAAGTCTTGTTTTGAAGGAACGCCCCTGACCGAGAAAATACACACAATGCATTTTGCGGTATTTTGTTTGGTCTGAAAACTTGGTGTTGATGACAAAATTAGAAGGAAAACGCATAAATAACGCGATGGTGAATCGTTGTGTGTTGCACTGAGACAACTATTTTATATTCGCTGACAAAAAATTCCCAGGAGACAAATCAGCCCATTTCCACGAAGCTTTGTCATCATCTTCTGCATTTTTTGGGTGCTACATTTCTGTCCAGATGCCTCAAAATGACATGGAATAAATTCTTTATTCGATTGCAAACATGTATGCTTTCCTCTTCAGAACTATTTGAATCATATTCATAACTGGATGAGTGACAAGAAAACATCTTCTCTGAATCTGAAGCCATTGTTTTGATTCTCTCGAGCAAGGCAAGATGTCTTGGCGTGACACCACGAACAAGGGGGCGGGACCTTCTGAAACTGGCCACTTCCGGGTTCAATTTGAAGTAGTTTTTAGACACTTTAAGTCATTTTTATTGGTGTTTTGCATTTGACTAAAAATATCATCCTGCATGTTTTGGGTATTTTAGATGTTATAAAACATTTTTCTGATGTCAGTTAGGAAACAAAAAAGTGGTGTCGGCTGTGCTTTAAGTGACGCATTAATTTATTCGGCTTCATGTTCTGCGTTGCCAATTTTTTTTTACACAGGAAGCACACCGATCATTCCTCGTCGCCTCCCATAGAGGCTACATACGCTTTGACATAGGTTTGTATTAACTTTGTCTTAGCTTTCGGGATACTTTCATTTGCCTCTCTCTGTCTTCTCATCCTTGTCAAATATTTTTTCAGATTGTCATTTGAGGTTTCTCCTACAATTCGTGTCTACACTTCATACTCACACTCAATGCGCTGGCTTTCTTCTTGCCACTCTTCCATAAAGGCCAGATTTGTGCAGTGCACGACTAATTGTTGTCCGATTGACAGACTCCCCGACCTGAGCTGTGGATCATTGCAGCTGATCCAGAGTTACTGTGGGTGTCTAGGCTGAGTCTGATCAGTGCTCTTCCTTGTTCAGCATGTAAGTTTTAGTGGACGGCCATGCCTTGGTAGGTTTGCAGTTGTGTCACACTCTTGCTATTTCTTGAAGATGGTTGAACAGCGCTCCCTGAGATTTTCAAAGCTTGGGAAATCGTTTTATAACCTAACCCTGCTTTGAACTTCACAACTTTGTCGCTGACCTGTTTGGGTGTACTCCTTAGACTTCATATTCATACTAAGGTTAGATTATACATGGATGGATTCCATTTGATCATTAGGTCAAAAGCTGATCATTCAGCAATCATCAAGGAACCACTGAAGGCAACTGGTTGCAAAAGGGGGCTTTTCTCTGAGTGCCACATTTTTCTATTTATTTAAAAAAAAAATTAAAGTCATATATAATTTTCCAAATTGTCCCAAGGTGTGAGTGACCGTTGTTTGTCTTTATGTGCCCTGCGATTGGCAAGCAAACAATTTAGGGTGTCCCCCGACTAGTGCCCGAAGAGGGCTGGGATAGGATCCAGCACCCCCCGCGACCCTAATGAGGAATTAGCGGTACGCATAACGGATGGATATAATTTTACTTCTACTTGACAATTGTGAACAACTTTGTGTTGGTCTTTCACATAAAATGGCAATAAAATATATTTATGTTTGTCAGTGGTGGGCCGTCAGGGCCAGCAAGGCCTTTCCTGCTGGCCTAACATAATCAGACATCATTATCAGGATTATAATAAAAGTCAATTTCATTAAAAACGTATTTTTTTCTAAATATATATATTTAATTATTCTACATACTGTTTTCTTGATGTTATATTATATCCATTTGGTTATGCTCCTTTCAGTGTTGTAGTTTTAGGTCAGAGTTTTTAATCCAATCAGAATTCAGCTAGTTTGTGTCGCCAGGCTGTATGAAATCTGACCGACGCCTTCAGAATCAACAGTGAGGGCGTCTGTGAGCTGTACATGAACAGGCACATGTAGTTGATATACAGTTGCGATAGGCGATCAGATCACGAGTTGGCATAGTAAGGCCAGCTAGAGGGCCTCGCGTTGAACATGACGTACGCGTCCTGTGACTGGATACTCACTTTACCTCAGCCCTCAGCCCGGAAACTTTAGCAGAAAAACCAAGTATATCTACTCGCTTTTTTAACCCACAATGGCTGAAGGAGAGGACGACTCGCTGTCGCATGTAGGTAAGCCTATTCTCAAGAACAAATGAAAAAGATTTGTTCACTTTTATTTTCAACAAATAGTTCGTTTTGTGAACGTCTTGTTGTTTTTCTTATATTGAACTGACATTTTGTAATTTAGCGTAAAATCTTGTTAAAGATTGCATATTCTTGGTGGACTTCATAACACTTTGTGGACAAATGATTTTAAATTTCCTTTTATTTTTAATTGTTTACAGTATCACGTATAGTGACAAGTTCTAATTGCTGATTTATTGATGTGTAATTGCTCCGGAAAATAGCCTGTGTTGTAGACGATTAAGGTGATGCCACGCCCAGTACTGCGTGCGTGTGCTTTTGTAAATCATATCTCCAGCCGTTGTGTCATAAATTATGGTATTACAAGGGATATTTGTTCAAGTCTGACTAAGCAGGACTTCACTGAAGGCCTAGGTGTGAAATGCATGGACCGCCACTGATGTTTGTGGTCAGAATGTGACAAAATGTGGGAAAGTTCAAGGGGTATGAATACTTTTTCAAGCCACTGTAACAGCTAGCGAATGCTCCCTGCGCACACCTGCGCACACTCTGCCAATGAGAGCGGAAAGTTCAAGGGGTGTGAATACTTTTTCAAGCCACTGTAACACAGAGTGAATGCTCCATGCGCACACTCTGCCAATCAGAGCGGCACTTGCTCACTGCAACAAAAAAACATTGTCAAACACACTGCCTCCAGGATTGTGTCTTGCTTCAAACCACGTTTCAAAGAGATGTGCAATGCAAAATATGCTTATTGTAGCCATTAATCCAGACATCATTTTGGATTAAAAAAAACGCACAAATTATTTTACATATTTTGGTTTGGCAGGTCAGTTTTTACATAGTTTACTTATATAGTTAATGTTGGGGATCAGTTTGAAAGCATATCTATTTATTTTATGTGATTTTATTTTTCAGTATCACATGGCTTAACGTGGTCAATAAAAATGTTAGTTTATTAAAGGATTTGATTTGATTTATAAATTTCAGATGCACTTAAAATCTTTTGTTATAGTTAACGGACAACCGACTTAACTGACATCAGAAAAACGTTTTATGGCATCTAAAATACCCAAAACACGCAGTATATTTTTATTTAAATGCAAAACACCAATAAAAATGACTTAAAGTGTCCTAAATCGGCAAAAAAATGAGCTGCGAATTGGGCATTTTCAGGAAGTCCCGCCCCCAGTTTGTGACGTCACGCCAAGATGTCTTGCATTTCTGGAGAATCAAAACAATGGCTTCAGATTCGGAGAATATGCTTTCTTGTTACACCTCCAGTTATGAATATGATTCAAATAGTTCTGAAGAGGAAAGCATACATGTTTGCAATCGATTAAATAATTTATTCCATGCCATTTTGAGGCAACATTGGGGAGAAACGGATCACCAGAAAAGAGGCACAAAATGGTGACCTCCTGTGGCAACCTCCGTTCCCTCTTCTGGCGGCTTTTGGGTGCAACACAAGGTTTTCAGACCAAACAATACAGCAAAATACATTGACGTGATGGAAGGACTGCTACAATGTGTCTTTTTTTGGTGTGGGGAGTTCCTTTAGTGACGTCACATACAGACTCGTCACCAACTCAAAAACAAAACTTCCTGAATATTCAGCGCGAGTCTTAAAACGTAAAATATAGCTACATGCGGTGGAATCTTTTTAAAATACGCTCAGTAGAAGTCATTTGAAGCCATTTTACAAATTATGGACACAACTTGTCCAGAGACGTCTGTTGTCCTTTAAAGCTATTCTTTGTTGTAACTTGGTGCATATCTATTTTTTAAATTCTGTTATATCTTAAGGATACAGTGTTTCGCAGAAGTGGATTTATAATACTTTATGTTACTTACGGGTTGAGTGAACGCTGGCGCATGTGGCTGCCGCTGCTCACCCGCAGAAAAAATATCCTGTGACTGTAAACTGTCCTTGAGAGTTTTGAAAGGCGCTTATTAATGAAATGTATTATTATTATTACTTCTGATAGTGGCAGGGGGCAGGTACGAGATGTTTTCTTCTTCCTAGGGGAAGCATGACAGAAAATCATTCAGAAGCACTTGCACTAACGGAACTCTGATCAGAGTACTGTGTTTAGATTCGTAGTGCTACATGCAATTTATTAATCTAAGGAAAGTATTTTAGTTGATTTCTCCCAAACACCTCAATCCTTTATTGACAACCCACGTGCAGCAAATGCATGTGAAATTATTAAACATTCGAATTTTCTTACCGACAAGTAAAACTGTTAGTAATGTGATATTTCCACCTTTTAAAAACCATGACAAAAACCCAAATTGTGTGACATTAGCAAACACTCATCGCTTCGTTAAATACCGTCTTTTGTTTTAAAACAACAAAACTAAACGGGGCCCTATGCAACTGAAAGTGTTGGTTCTCTGCAAGCAACCTATTACTTATGCTACTGTCTATACTATTTCAGCCAAGAAAGTCTTTCGCTATTATTAATTGAGTGACATTTTAGCCTACCCTCGCCCGCAACCCGACCCCCAATCCTATCATTGGCCGTAATCACAATAGATATACCTATGACATAAGCATTTGGTTTAGGTCCAGATCTGCAAAATAAATGTATCAAACTGATGAACTTCAGGAAGGTATTTGCTCTAGGAAGGGTGCCAGTGACTGAACAACAACCATGGTTAAACAATAAATTGTGGCTATTATATTTACGCTACAACTTTCAGTCAGTGAAACAATTCTCAGTCACATAAAAACATATTCATCACATTTTCGTTTCTATTTTTGCTTTTATTAGGCATGGTCCAATGTTGCCAAGCAGAACATAACCAATACCCCCGCTCCCCAAACGACCAGAAAAAAAATCCCGATTAGCATTGGGGCCCATCTCCTTTAAAATATAACTCAAAAGCGAATTCTCCTCACTCTAGGATAATTTTATATGTAAAAAATAAAAGAGAGAACTGAGAAATCCAAACTAAAAAATGAATTGACTGCAAAAATCTCAAAACTTTATGTGAAAATTGAATTCTTACTGCACTTTCAGGCTGTCATCCTGTGGCCATAAAATCCAATAAGCCACCATGTAAAGGTCTCCACTGTCTTTGTCAAATACAGAAATAATGCATTACAAACTCCAATAAAGACCTCAACAAATAAATAAATCCAATGAAAGAGTTGAAAGGGTACTGTTTTAAAGCAATGCTCTCAATTTTTCTCTTAAAATTGTAGATAATTAAAGAGTAGATTTACGGACAAACTTAAATTAAGTCACTTGCACGCAAGAATAGTTGGGGGTGATGCAGTCAAAACCTGTCCAGGACTGGACAACTTGCTCTTAAATGGTTCTGGACACCTCAATCGCACTGATTTCAGAGGTCTGATAAGATGCCTCCACTTGCAGTAGTACAACCTTGTTTCGGGCACTAATCACACATCTTCCCCTCAATTAAATCAGTGCAGAGTTCAATGTTTCCTATAATAAACAAATTGCAATTCCATCAGTTGTGGGCATCTAACCAAGCAGGCACAAAAAAAAATTGCATGAAATGAAACTCGAATTAAAAGAATAAAACTTGTTACATCAAGAGGGTGGAATAATGAGGGATGACAGAAGGTGGTCCAAACAGTTAAATCCCACCTCAATCTAATGAATGTAGGCTCTGTAGACTGCAGAAATATCATTGTCTGACTGGTCCAGTGCCTTGGCTCTCTTGTACACCTGTAGCGAAAACAAAGATGACACACAAGAGGAAGGAACCATTTTCAAATGACTATGGAGAGAAGATCCATACAAAGGGATGCATCCGAGAAATTAAAAAGGGGGCCCCTTGTGCCTGAAAAGCGGGCCAAATTCTAAAATTAATGGGGCCTGATTTAACAAGATCACCGAAGTATAAAAAAATGATTGAAATAAACCAAAATACATTCATTGGAGCATGATATTAATGACATTCATGATTTTGTAACAATTAGGGAATCTCGGGGTGTTCATAATATTACGGTATTTAGAGTGCCTTGCCGTCGTCATGGGCATGCGTTAAGATTGAGTTTTGGGTCGGCTATAGATTGCTCAGTGGGGTGGCTATGGTGCTCTATACTTCTTCATTACAATACATACAGTATTCAGAGTGTGGAGAACATTTGATATGCTGCTGATTTTTTAGGTTTTCCCACTTATAAAGCAGATAGAGGTCTGTAATTTCTGTCAAATGTGCTCTTCCAACGATGACGTTTCAGAATCTAACCCCCCCCCCCCCCAAAAAAAAAAAAAAAAAAAAAAAAAAAACAGAAAATGACGGTTGATTTTTTTTTTTCAATTAGCATGCATTTTACCACATTTGATACACCAGACAGACTTAATACATGAGACCTCGGTTTTACGAACACCTTGCCTTACGAAATTTTCGGTTTACGAACATCACATTTATGAAAATTAAACCTTGGAATACGCACTACTTTTCACGATACACACCCACCACGGCTGGCGGAGTGATCTTTGGATCTGGCGGAGTGATCTTCGGATTTGGCGGAGTGATTTTCGGCGGAAGCACACGACCGAGCAGCGCTCCAGCCGGCGCACCTTTCCACACCCCCTCTCATTCAATGCACACGTCGATCGCCTCCGAGGAGCTTTTTGCAGATAATTTTACTATTATGGGACCGAAAAAAAACCACCACAGGCCCGTGTTCAGCCGAAGAAGACACAAAACAAAATCACTGTCGAGGAGAAGAAGGAGATAATTGAAAAACACGAACGGGGTGTGCGTTTGTGTGATTTAGTGGCCCAGTACGGCTATGCTAAGTCAACCATTGCTACCATTCTCCGCAACAGAGAAGCAATCAAAGGTGCGTCAATTGCAAAAGGTGTTTCCGTGCTGTCAAAGCAACGGTCTCGGGCAATCGAAGAAGTTGAAAAACCTCTGTTAATTTGGATTAACGAAAAGCAGTTATCCGGCGACAGCGTGAGTAAAGCAATTATATGCGAGAAAGCACGGCTAATTCACGCCGATATCGCCATGTGGCAACCTGGAAGTTCGGCGCTTATTGAGGATTTTAAAGCCAGCAATGGATGGTTCGAGAACATCTGAGGGCGAGGAGGAGGACATGGCTGCAGCATCAAGTGAACTCATCAAGGCAATGTTGGCAAAATGGAATGATGTGCAGGCTTTTATCGAACAGTTCCATCCAGAAAAGACTGTGGCTATGACACTCATCAACACGAACGATAATGTGATGCCTCAGCTTCGTAAGACCTTACAAGTCAGAAAGCAACAGGTGTCAATTAAGAGGTTTTTAATCAGCAAAAATGATGAGCAGTTCCCAAAGAAGCAAAGAAGAGAAGCCACACCAGAGGTTGAGTTACCTACCAACAGTCCTTACGGAAGGTGACTCTCCTTCCATAAGCCATCACAA
This sequence comes from Hippocampus bargibanti, assembly GCF_051943395.1. NCBI lineage: Eukaryota > Metazoa > Chordata > Actinopteri > Syngnathiformes > Syngnathidae > Hippocampus > Hippocampus bargibanti. Next base: position 16,237,595 of record NC_142750.1, read on the forward strand.
AGGTAAATAAAACTTTATTTTACAGTAGTTTATTTCTTTAATTAGTCCTCATGTAATGTGCCTCTCTTTCCAAACAGCAATTCCCTCTGAACTCCGACCTCCAACGCCATTCCATCAAGCCATCAATGACCATCACAAAGGAAAATAAAACTACGTTATTTAACAGTACAGCTTATTTCTTTAATTACAGTCCTCATGGAATGTGACTCTCTTTCCAAACAGCAATTCCCTCTGACCTCCAACGCCATTCAATGACCACCACAAATGTAAATAAAGTGACTCTATTATACAGCGCAGTGTATTTATTTCATTACAATACAATAGCATATTTACTATACATATAATAAGGTAAATTGTGTGTAGTTTTAAGGCTTATTTAGTTGAAAATTATATTTTATGGAAGCCTGGGAAGGGATTATTCTCATTTCAATGGATGAAAAGGTCAGCCGTCATCTGTACTTTTTTGAAGGTGTCGGACGTTTCGCTTCTTATCCAAGAAACTTTGTCAGCAAACTAAAGTCTTACTGGTAGTTTAGGCAATATATATATATATATATATATATATATACAGTAAAGTCTCGTTATATCGATATTCAAGGGAGTCCGAAAAAATATCGATATAACCGGGACTATCGATATATCCGACCCTGTTTGCATGTAATTTTCTCCGTGCGTGCATAGAAATAGTATCGATATAACCGGGACTATCGATATATCCGATATCGATATAACGAGACTTTACTGTATATATATCTCTACTGTCCAGACATGGCGGTGCCGTACTCTGCTATGATAGGTCCCTGCTCTCGGGTTGGGGGGAGCAGAGGACTTCCCACTGCAGCTGCTCCACTGATAGTTCCTGTCGTTCTGACTAACGACTGGCCTGATTGCCCCATCTCGACCGGTATCACCTCATCAGTATTACTAATCCTATGTTGCCTAAGCAGGCTATTGTATGAACGATCCAAATTGAACCTGACCCCACCAAACCGGTTTAAATAAGGATTTAGTTGTTTTATGAAAATCACTTCTTTTACTCCCCTTTCAAACCATCTATGTTCTTTCGCTAATATTTTAACCTCATTGTCGTCAAATGGGTGGTTGCTAGCTTTTAGGTGCATATGTACTGCCGATTGAGGCCCACTAGTATTATCCCTGCGATGTTGATAAAGTCTTTTTTTGAGAATTTGTTTAGTCTCCCCAATGTACTGCTCTTTACAATTTTCATTCTTACATCAAATGGTGAGTATAGTTTTTGCTTTTTGAATGTTGCTGTGCGATTACCATTTTGTGTTTGGGAGCCTTTTAACTGAGTGAGTTGCTTGTTCTGTAGTCACAAAGGGGCATATGTCTTCTTGTGCCGGTCCCAAGCCCGGATAAATACATAGGATTGTGTCAGGAAGGGCATCCGACGTAAAAGCTTGGCCAAAACAAAGAAGCGGATCAAACCTCTAAAGATGGAGGCCACTGATTTGCTATGGCGACACCTTGAAGGGAAAAGCCGAAAGGAAAAGAAGAAGACAATGTATTGCATAAACTACATTACAATACATATCCTGTGACTGAAAAGTGACCTTGAGAGTTTTGAAAGGCGCTGAGAAATGAAATGTATTATAAATAAAATTATAGACCTGCACATAAAACACATAAAAAGACTAGAAATGTGCACGGGAAATGAAAATACATATCGTATCGTAATAAGACGTATTATCAATATAACGATATATCGATATAACGAGAGTTTACTGTATAAGGCAGATCACATGATAAGACACTACAGGAGAGGCTGGGGTTACGTTTTATATACCCCAGTATGGAGCACTAGTTGGTGGGAAATGGAGTTGTGGCTGCTGACAGTAGTTGCGAGACATGTTGTGGCTCAATCTTACTTCACATTTAAGGCGCACTGGCGTCCATGGCGCAGTCTCATCTTTTGAAGAAAATTTAACCTTTTAGGTATGCCTTATACACTGGAAACCTTCTTTATCTCTTCTCCTTGTGCACCTCTCATTCACACACACACATATTCCATGTTGCTATGACTGACTTTCATTTCTCTCCTTTCCAAGGTTATCCTACACCCTTCAGGTTTCTCCTCCCTGCTCTCGCTACAGATCACAATGTCATCTGCAAACATCATCGTCCAAGGAGATTCCTGCCTCACATTGTCTGTCAGCCTGTCCACCACTATAACGAATATTATGATTATCTGTATTTTCTTTTAGATTATGTGCCCATAAGTTAAATCTGCTCGATAAGGTGCTAAATCTTTGAAAATCAGCAGTGAATCAAATACTTGTTCTCCCCACTCTGATAGAACATGAAATCACATCATAATTGCAATATATACTGACCGGGTAACAGTTTGGTAACGTTTACTGTTCAATTACAGTAAACAGCTATTTATTCTTTCCACTTATGAATTTCTAACATTACTTAATTTTTAAAGGGAGAATAGTAAAGAAAACCAATGCGTCTAAAGAAAGCTCCATGCAACAAAACGCAGACCACTCAAAATAAAAAGTACCTCATTGGCAGCTGCAGCCATCGGAGTTGGATGATTGGCCATATCGCCCATGGAGATGGCTAGCCTTAAATCTTTCTGAATGTGCTTCAAATAGTAGTCTGGCTTAAAGTTGCCTTGTAAGATATCTACATAAGGCGACAAGAAAAATGAGTCAAACAAGATCCTCGGATATTGTTGGAACGTGTTCATGTACAGAAACATCTCATCTTTTACTAATCTCGTGAAAGGAAAAAAAACATGACACTTTGCAGGAATATGCAAAGACATGCTGTTGTTTTTAAAACTTGATGCACTTTACTTACTCTGGCATTTCTGGTCCACAAAGGTGCTTGCCATCTGGCCCTGGCATAGGATATCCAAGAACGTCTGTTGCGATTGGCCAGTAGCCTGGGCCAGAGTGAGTCCTTCTGCAATGGTGGCCATGAAGCTGCCCTGCACCATGTTGAGGATGAGCATCATTCTTGCTGCATTCCCTGCTTCACCTTTTAAGAGAGAATTAAAACAAAACATTTTGAAAAACAAACGTACATCACTCCAAAAAATAAAAAGGCTTATTTGCAGAGGTTTGTCAATTCTTGGTATGCACTGCTCAGTGACGTGCAGTCAGTGGAGGCAGGTGAGGCAGTGCCTCACCTGTCATGGAAATATCAAATGAAAAAATAAATTAAACAGTTAGATGTATTTAGTGATTTGTACTTTAAAGTTCTTGTCCATTTAACTTCACCGAATTTTCACATTTACCGTTCAAATACGAAGTAGAGATGAGCGGTGACGTCACTGATGACGTCAGTGCCTCACCAGCCATGAACCTCACCGCACGTCACTGGCACTGCTATAGTCAAATTGTTAGTCAACGTGTGTTTAAAATAAAACAAATAAATGTTTGTTTTTATTTTTTCAGTCCATGTGACATATTTATGAGAACCACAGATTGCATTTTACAGTATCCAGTTTCAAAACTAAAATTGATGCAAAAAAGGAAACAGAAGATGGATGGCATTATTACACCCTACATACCCAAGAAAAAAGAAGTCTTGCCCATAGCCTGAAAGCAGCTGCTGCAGTCCTCATAAACGGTTCGGTCTCCGGCTGCCAAGATGACCAACATCCCGTCATTAGAGAGCTGCTGGCTTCCAGCCACCGGAGCCTCCAGGAAACGTCCGCCCCGCGATGTGATCACCTGATATAATAATGTGTGCAACAAATGAAAGGCATGAAATTCAAAGGCAATGTTGTCAACTTTCAGGATAGTGTGGTTGTAAAAGTGTATAAACGCCAAGAGTTGAAGGACCTGTGAGAGTTCTGTAATGGTCTCTGGGTCAACTGTACTCATTTCGATATAGCACTTGCCCGGCCTGATTCCTTGCAGCACTCCACTGGGACCCAAAACCAACTGGATCAAAAAAGATACAGATGGTTTGATTAGCAAAAACAAGATCACCATTATTCCAGGAAGATATTTGTTGTCAAACTCACATCTCTGGACGCTTTTGGGTCAGAGACACAAGAGAATGTGATGTCGCACATTGAAACCACTTCTGCAGGAGTCCGACCCAATCTGGCACCTTCTTGGATGAAAAGGTCACACTAGAATGCCCCCCCCCCAAAAAAAAAAAATGTCTTAAATAAATCACCAGCTAAATTTAAACTTAACATGTATTAGTTATTGAAAGAATTCTTTTAATACAAACAATATTTCAATACAAGAGCATTAAGATACATACAGTGAAGAAAGTAAGTACAATGAGACCTCAGCTTACGAACACCTTATCTTACGAACTTTTCATCTTCCGAACGTCAAATTTATGAAAATTAAACCTTGAAATACGCACTATTTTCATGATGCACACCCACCACGGCTGGTGGAGTAATCTTCGGCATAAGAACGCCAAAGCACACGACCTTCGGATCTGGCGGAGTGATCTTCGACGGAAGCACACGACCGAACAGCGCTCCAGCCGGCGCTACTTTCCACACCCCCTCTCATTGAATGCACACGTCTATCGCCTCCTTGGAGCTTTTTGCTGCTAATTTTACTATTATGGGACCGGAAAAAAACCACCACAGGCTTGTGTTCAGCCCATACACAAAATAAAATCACAGTCGCTGAGAAGAAGGAGATAATTGAAAAACAAGAACGAGGTGTGCGTTTGTGTGATTTAGTGGCCGAGCACGGCTATGCTAAGTCAACCATTGCTACCATTCTCCGGAACAGAGAAGCCATCAAAGGTGTGTCTGTTGCAAAAAGGTGTTTCCGTGCTGTCAAAGCAACGGTCTTGGGCAATCGAAGAAGTTGAAAAACTTCTGTTAATTTGGATTAACGAAAAGCAGCTATCCGGCGACAGCCTGAGTAAAGCTATTTTATGTGAGAAAGCACGGCTAATTCATGCCGATATCGCCATGCGCCAACCTGGAAGTTCGGCGCTTATTGAGGATTTTAAAGCCAGCAACGGATGGTTCGAGAATATCTTAGGGCGAGGAGGAGGAGATGGCTGCAGCATCAAGTGAACTCATCAAGGCAATGTTGGCAAAATGGAATGATGTGCAGGCTTTTATCGAACAGTTCCATCCAGAAAAGACTGTGGCTATGATAATCATCAACATGATGAACGATAAGGTGATGCCTCACCTTTGTAAGACCTTACAGGTCAGAAAGCAACAGGTGTCAATTAAGAGGTTTTTAATGAGCAAAAATGATGAGGAGTCTCCAAAGAATCAAACAAGAGAAGCCACACCAGAGGTTAGGTTACCAACAGTCCTTATGGAAGGTGACACTCCTTCCATAAACCATCAACGACCATCAAAAAGGTAAATAAAACTTTATTTTACAGCAGTTTTTCTTTAATTACAGTCCTCATGTAATGTGCCTCTCTTTCCAAACAGCAATTCCCTCTGACCTTTGACCTCCAACACCATTCCATCAAGCCATCAATGACCATCATAAATGTAAATAAAGTGACTTTATTATACAGTGCAGTGTATTTATTTCATTACAATACAATAGCACATTTATTATACATAGAATAAGGTATGTTGTGTGTAGTTTTAAGGCTTATTTAGTTGAAAAGTATATTTTATGGAAACCCGGGAATGGATTATTCCCATTTTAATGGTTTCCTATGGAAATTTTTTTTTGTGATACACACTTTTTGGCTTACACACTCTGCCTGGGAACCAATTAAGTTCGTAAGCTGAGATCTCACTGTATTTGAACACCCTACTATTTTGCTCTTTCTGCCACTTAGAAATCATGGAGGGGTTGGAAATGTTCATCATAGGTGAATGTCCACTGTGAGAGATAAGCTAAAAAGTTGAATCCAGAAATCAACATGCATGATTTTTTAAACAATTTATTTGTGTGATATAGCTGCAAATAATATTTGAACACCTGAGAAAATGAATAATATTTGGTACAGTAGCCTTTGTTTGCTATTACAGAGGTCAAACGTTTCCTGTAGTTTTTCACCAGGTTTGCACACACTGCAGGAGGGATCGTGGACCACTCCTGCCCACAGATCTTCTCCAGATCAGTCAGGTTTCTGGGCTGTTGCTGAGAAACACGGAGTTTGAGCTCCCTCCAAAGATTTTCGATTGGGTTAAGGTGTGGAGACTGGCTGGGTAATGCTAGAACATCGATATGCTTCTTACGGAGCCACTCATTGGTTTTCCTGGCTGTGTGTTCCGGTCGTTGTCATGTTGGAAGACCCAGCCACGACCCATCTTCAATGCTCTGACTGAGGGAAGGAGGTTGTTTCCCAAAATCTCACAATACACGGACGGCCCCAGTCATCTTCTCTTTAATGCAGTGCACTCGCCCTGTTTCATGTGCAGAAAAACACCCTCGCAAAGCATGATGTTACCGCCTCCATGCTTCACAGTAAGTAGCATGGTGTTCTTTGGATTGTACTCTTCATTTCTCTGCAAATGTCCCCATTATGGGACGATTAAATGTTTTCTGATTCTTCTTCCACCAAACACACTTAGTGGAATTATGACCAAAAAGTTCTATTTTGGTCTCATCTGACCACAAAACTTTCTTCCATGACTCCTCTGTATCATTCAAATTGTTATATGCAAAATTAAGATGGGCATTCATATGTGCTGGTTTAAGCGAAGGAACGTTGTGTAGTTCCATGCTGTTTCCTCACCTTTCTTAGAATCATTGAGACCAATGTTCCCTCTAAACTGCGTGCACAATTGTGCACTGCTTGCACATACTCAGCGCACAAGAACATCTATGCAGCGCACAAAATAAAATAAAACAGAAACGCATTACTTCATGTCTAATTGATCTGGTATAACCAAATAATTGAACATATATATATATACATACATATACACACACACACACACACACACACACACACACACACACACACACACACACACACACACATATATATATATATATATATATATATATATATATATATATATATATATATATATATATATATATATATATATATATATATACATACATATATATATATACGTATATATACATACATATATATATATATATATACGTATATATATATATATATATGTATGTATATATACGTATATATATATATGTATGTATATATATATATATATATATATATATATATATATATATATATATATGTATGTATATATACGTATATATATATATGTATGTATATATATATATATATATATATATATATATATATATATATATATATATATATATATATATATATATATATATACATACATATATATATATACGTATATATACATACATATATATATATATATATACGTATATATACATACATACATATATATATATACATATACATACATACACACATATATACATATATATATATATACATACATATATATATATATATATATATATATATATATATATATATATATATATATATATATATACATACATGTCAATACGAAACATGTCAGGTATTTGAACACCTACAATACACTGTCTGTAAGTAAGGAATCTGCTTAACATTATATACATATATACATATATATATATATATATATATATATATATATATACATATATATATACATATATATATACATATATATACATATATATATATATATATATATATATATATATATATATATATATATATATATATATATATATATATATATATATATATATATATATATGTCTGTGTAAGCTCTCAGTCGTACAGGAGTGGTCCATCGATGAGAAGGTTTCTTCAGCCGTCATCTGTACAAAAGTGAAGGTTTCGGACGTTTCGCCTCCTATCCAAGAGACTTCGTCAGCGAACTAAAGCCTGACTGGTCGTATCGGCCCCATTTATATATCCCTAATGTCCAGACCTAGTGGCGCCGGACACAGCTATGATAGGTCCCTACTCTCAGGTTGGGGGGGCGCGGGACCCCCCCCTGTGGCCCCACTGATTGTTCCTACATTCCTGACTAACGATTGGCCTATTACCCCCACTCCCCCCGGTATCACCTCATCAGCATAACGACCCTCATCAGCATTGCGAAAGTTGCCTAACCTGTTTTGCCTGAGCAGGCTATTGTATGAACGATCCAAATTGAACCTCACACCACCCGACCGGTTTAATGAAGGATTTTGTTGTTTTATAAGAATCGCCTCTTTTACCCCCCTTTCAAACCATCTATGTTCTTTCGCTAAGATTTTAACCTCATTGTCGTCAAATGAGTGGTTAGTAGCTTTTAGGTGCAAATGTACAGCCGATTGAGGCCCACTAGTATTATCCCTGCGATGTTGATAAAGTCTTTTTTTGAGAATTTGTTGAGTCTCCCCAATGTACTGCTCTTTACAATTTTCATTCTTACAATGTATGGAATAAACTACATTACTTTGTTTTTCATTTGGTAGCCTATCTTTTGGATGCACTAATTTTTGCCTTAACGTGTTTATCGGTTTGAAATAAGTAGGAATTTTATGTTGCCAAAGGACTCTTTGTAATTTTTCAGAAACTCCTGCAATGTACGGTACTGCTACTCCTCTCCTTTTAGAATCTTGAGAATTATTGGTTTCGTTCGCTATTCTTTCTTTCTGACATTTGTTGAATGACCACTGAGGGTACCCACAGTTAGTGAGTGCTCTCCTGATATGTTTTGACTCCTTTTCTCTACCTTCAGTGCTAGTTGGTATTAGTTTAGCCCTATGCTGGAGGGTTCTGATAACTCCTAGTTTATGTTGTAAAGGGTGGTTAGAGTCAAAAAGTAAGTATTGGTCAGTGTGACTTAACATAGAGATAAAAAACAAACAGTCAGAAATAGAAACTTATTATCAGCGATTACAAACTAATCTTACCCACAAAATCTATCAGGAAGTGTGTGAATTTACTAAATCCGGTTATATGAGGCACCACAGCAAAACCAAAGAGAGACAAAAGGGTAAATTTCAAAAATTACTTTTACTGAAACAATCTCAGCTACTGGTAAACACGCGTAAAATTAGGTATGAACAGTTTGCAAGGGAGAATTGGATCAAAAATTTGTCAGACAGAGATCTCTCAGAGACAGAAAAGGCAGTACTTACCAAAGGTTTAAATTTCTCAGTGACTCCTAAAACTATACCTACAATAGATTATATCACAGCTACTGAATCGGCTATTAAAAATAACAAACTTTCGTATGCAGAGGCAGATGATCTACGCATTAAAATATCAGCTCTTCTCAGTAGTGCCAAACTTCCTCCGTCCAACATAACATTAGAAGAGAGAAAGGCGTTAACTACTCTACAAAAAGACAAAAATATTACTATTTTGCCAGCAGACAAGGGCAGATGCACAGTGCTGCTCAACACATTGGATTATGAAGACAAAATAAATAGGTTAATCAGTGATTCTAACACGTATGAGCAACTAAAAAGGGACCCTTCCAATAGATACAAGAAAGAAATGATTGACTGTCTCCAAAAGCTAGAGAAAGGAAAACATATAGATAAACAGATGTATTTTAGATTATACCCGGGAGAGGCCACGCCATGTATCTATGGCCTGCCAAAAATACATAAAGAAGGGTTCCCCTCCGACCCATTGTTTGTAGCATTGACTCCTCTACATACAATGTAGCCAAATATTTAAAAACTATTTTAGCTCCGTTGGTTGGTAACACAGAATACCACGTAGAGAACACCACAGGGTTTGTAGAGAGGATCAAAGACCTCATATTGGAACCTGAGGAAACTTTGGCATCATACGATGTGACTTCTCTCTTTACATCTGTCCCAACCCCAGCAGCAGTCTCAGTGGTGAGGACGAGGCTGCTGGCGGATGTTTCTCTGCATGAAAGAACCAAACTGAAACCGGATCACATCTGCCAATTATTAGAAATCTGCCTTAATACTACGTATTTTCAATTTCGGGAAAAAATTTATAAACAAATCCATGGTTGTGCTATGGGCTCACCAGTTTCACCCATAGTGGCTAATCTTTACATGGAAGAGATGGAGAAACAGGCCCTCACATCCTTCCCAGGGACAAAACCTCGACACTGGTTTAGATATGTGGACGATACTTTTGTCATAATTAAGAAACAAGAAATTCAATCCTTCACAGATCATCTCAACTCTGTAGACTTCAACATTAAATTTACTCGTGAGGACATTCAAGAGAACCAACTAGCCTTCTTGGATTGTAAAGTAATTATAAAAGAGGACAGAGCGCTAAAAACAGAAGTCTTTAGGAAGGCTACGCACACTGACCAATACTTACTTTTTGACTCTAACCACCCTTTACAACATAAACTAGGAGTTATCAGAACCCTCCAGCATAGGGCTAAACTAATACCAACTAGCACTGAAGGTAGAGAAAAGGAGTCAAAACATATCAGGAGAGCACTCACTAACTGTGGGTACCCTCAGTGGTCATTCAACAAATGTCAGAAAGAAAGAATAGCGAACGAAACCAATAATTCTCAAGATTCTAAAAGGAGAGGAGTAGCAGTACCGTACATTGCAGGAGTTTCTGAAAAATTACAAAGAGTCCTTTGGCAACATAAAATTCCTACTTATTTCAAACCGATAAACACGTTAAGGCAAAAATTAGTGCATCCAAAAGATAGGCTACCAAATGAAAAACAAAGTAATGTAGTTTATTCCATACATTGTAAGAATGAAAATTGTAAAGAGCAGTACATTGGGGAGACTCAACAAATTCTCAAAAAAAGACTTTATCAACATCGCAGGGATAATACTAGTGGGCCTCAATCGGCAGTACATTTGCACCTAAAAGCTACTAACCACTCATTTGACGACAATGAGGTTAAAATCTTAGCGAAAGAACATAGATGGTTTGAAAGGGGGGTAAAAGAGGCGATTCTTATAAAACAACAAAATCCTTCATTAAACCGGTCGGGTGGTGTGAGGTTCAATTTGGATCGTTCATACAATAGCCTGCTCAGGCAAAACAGGTTAGGCAACTTTCGCAATGCTGATGAGGGTCGTTATGCTGATGAGGTGATACCGGGGGGAGTGGGGGTAATAGGCCAATCGTTAGTCAGGAATGTAGGAACAATCAGTGGGGCCACAGGGGGGGGGTCCCGCGCCCCCCCCAACCTGAGAGTAGGGACCTATCATAGCTGTGTCCGGCGCCACTAGGTCTGGACATTAGGGATATATAAATGGGGCCGATACGACCAGTCAGGCTTTAGTTCGCTGACGAAGTCTCTTGGATAGGAGGCGAAACGTCCGAAACCTTCACTTTTGTACAGATGACGGCTGAAGAAACCTTCTCATCGATATATATATATATATATATATATATATATATATATATATATATATATATATATATATATATATATATATATATATATATATATATATATATATATATATATATATATATATATATATATATGCCGTACAGTTCACGTACGCTACAAGGGCCAATCGGAGCAGAACGTGATACTGGTGTGTGGCCACAGTGTACACATTTGATGTTGCTCACAGTGGTCCTCAGTGTGCTCAGGGACATGAAAAATTAGACGTAACATAGATTGAGACCCCACAAGGTGATATCTTGCATGGGGCTCTCCACTTCGATTGAGATTGACCGTCATGTTTAGCTTCTCCCGTGTTCTAATGATTGCTCCAACAGTGGACATTTTTTCACCAAGCTACTTGGCAATTGCTCCGTAGCCCTTTCCAGCCTTGTAGAGGTGTGCAATTTTGTCTGTGGTGTCTTTGGACAGCTCTTTGGTCTTTGCCATGTTACAAGTTAAAATCTTACTGATTGTGGACAGATGTCTTTATGCAGCTAAAAACCTCAAACAGGTACGTCTGATTCAGGATAATACATAGAGTGCAGGTAGACTTCTCATGGACAGACTAACAGGTCTTGCAGGGTCAGAATTCTAGATGATACACAGGTGTTCAAATTCTTATTTGCAGCTGTCTCACACAAATTATGAAAAAAAACATGCATTGTGATTTCTGGAATTTTCTTTTAGCTTATCTCTTTCACAGTGGTAATGCACCTACGATTAAAATTTCAGAACCTCCATGATTTCCAAGTGGGAGAAATAGCAAAATAGCAGGGTGCTCAAATACTTATTTTCTTCAATCTATCTTTAGCACAACAGAAGCATATTCAGGTAACGCATTTTCCGGTTAAGAAGGCGCACCGGAGAATAAGGGACACCGCCAATGAATGGTGCATTTTTAAACCATTTTCACATATGAGGCGCACCGGACTATAAGGCGCACCTTCAATGAATGAAAAAAAATGTAAAACGTTTTCCTAAATATAGAAAAATCTTCCCAATTAAGGCACGCCGCATTATAAGGCGTTGCAGTAGAAGGCTGCGGTTAGACACAATTTCTACAGGGAGATATGGAGTCATGGACAGTCATTGCGAGACCTGTTGTGACTCCATATTACTTCACATATAAGGTGCACCTGGGTATTCGGCACAGGGTTATCTTTTGAAGAAAAATCGAGGCTTTTTGGGTGCGCCTAATACACTGGAAAATACGGTATTTAAAGGACAACCGACGTCTCCGGACAAGTTGTGTCCATAATTTGTAAAATGGCTTCAAATGACTTCTACTGAGCGTATCTTACAAAGATTCCACCGCATATAGACTCGCGCTGAATATTCAGGAAGTCTTGTTTTTGAGTTGGTGACGAGTCCCGTACGTGACGTCACTAAAGGACCACCCCTGACCGTAAAAAAGACGCTTTGTCGCGGCCCTGGTATTGTATTTTGTATTATGTATTTTGCTGTACTTGTTTGGTCTGGGGACCTCGTGTTGCACCCAAAAGTCACCAGAAGGCCAGAAGAGGGCGTCCAAGCGCCATATAAGGAATTTATCAACCTGTGGAAACGGAGGTGGCCACAGGAGGTCGCCATTTTGTGCCACTTTTTTTGGGTGAGAGATTTACCCCCAATGTTGCCTCAAAATGGTACTAATAAATTCTTTAATCGATTGCAAACATGTATGCTTTCCTCTTCAGAACGATTTGTATCATATTCATAACTGGATGTGTAACAAGAAAGCATATTCTCCGAATCTGAAGCCCATGTTTTGATTCTCCAGCAATGCAAGACGTCTTGGCGTGACGTCACGAACTGGGGGCGGGACTTTCTGAAAATGCCCAATTCGCAGCTCAATTTTTTTGCAGATTTTGGACACTAAGTCATTTTTATTGGTGTTTTGCATTTGACTAAAAATATCATACCGCGTGTTTTGGGTATTTTAGATGCTATAAAACGTTTTTTTGATGTCAGTTAGAAAACAAAAAAGTGACGTTGGTTGTCCTTTAAGTTATGTTGTGTAGTGGGCAATCAATTTAGTGAGCACTGTGTATGGACATACGTATATGGCTCCTATCCAATTCATTGTTAGGTGAATTAACAGTCCACACAGATATGGTTCCAGAAATGGTGTCACAAAGTACTGCACTTTCTAATTAAAACCACAAGTTTTTCGATTTTAAGTAATCACAATTGGGTCTTACACATTATCTCAGCCTTCTCTGCCACGCCGGCATATACTCTCAGAATGATTCTTTCAGCATTTTGCACAGCCCTGATGTCATGTCATTCATGCTTAAACTGGTTACCCTCCCTAGTGCGTGGGAGAGCTGAAAACATGTCGCTGAACCATGGCGGGAAAATATGGATATTGCTCTGGTCTGTTGTTTTCCTTAGCCAGGAACTGCAAGACGCCCATGGCATTGTGAGCGGACAAAGTGTCATGATGAATCAGTCAGTTGTCCTGCCACAACTCTCACTTCTTCTGCTCGCACACCGAATGAAGGAGCCGACTTCACCAGAACTTTTTGGGGATTAGCTATTTGTGGTTTGATCTTGAAATGCAGTGGTTTGTGACATCACAAACCTATTTTGACATGACCTATATGCATGAGTGATCAAGTTTTTTTTTTAACATTCTACCTTTTCTGCGGTGCGGTTCCAGACTGTGACAACATGACCCATTTTCAACAGGTTGGATACGATGCCGCTACCCATCAGCCCCAGACCAAGGAATCCTATCCTGAGGGGAAAAGAGAAGAAAAACTGGTCAAACATGAATGCGGAACAGATGTTTGCGAGAAGTGACTGGTTCAAACTTTGAGTCGATAGTTTGATATAACATTTCATTGTAATACTTGTAAATATTTTGGGGGGTTTCACAAGAGAAAAAGTTGAAAATTGTTCTGATATATGAAGAACACTATCCAAATTATTAGTTTACATTGATGTTTTAATGTGTAAAAACAACCATCTTATTCTGATAAGACTGGAGTATGAAGCGAATAACTAGCTTGCAATGTCAGGGCTTTTTTTCATTCTGGAATCATCCAAGAAATAATGTCTTCAAAATAGAAAATGTTAGGATGCATGTACTCAACGTTTAAAAAAAAACAAGCAAAAATGTGTAACATGTTGGTGACACTATTACATTGAATTGAAATTTCAGAAGTTAATAGATGCCTCTTCAATCACAAAAGGAATTCAGTTTGAGATGGCTGTGTGTCCGAGCGTTGCGAAGTGCAGACCCCACAACATTGCCCACGCTCCTCGGCTACTTCTATCTTACTCATTTAAAATCTCTGGTTCTGTGCACTACTTCGAGACTGCACAAATAGTAGGGGAAGAAAGCGGACAGGATTTATTAGCATCCGTGTTGCTTTTAGTGTCGTATCTCTGAATTAAAACCTTCATATCAAAAATGTGTTTCTTTATTATCTAAAAAAATGCAAATATGTTCAAAACATTCTCCGTTAGCATTTTATCTTATTTAAAACTCTTCAATCACATACAAATCTGAGGTAATTGCAATTGCAAAAAACTAAAAAATAACTAAAAACTGGATTTATACATTGTAAATAGCATACCGACCTTATGTAGTTACATACATTATGTATGCTTTGCTGACGTCACAGTGCCCCCTATACGGCTGCCTCTGCAGCAGCTCCTAACCCATTTTCAATCCCTTTCTGTTCTCCATATTTGTTTTTCTTTTTTCAATCGTGTTTTGTGTATTTTTGTTCCAGAAACCTACAGTGGGGAGATGGGCATCTTCACTTCTGCTCATCACCGTTATTTTTTTGGTTTTTTCGCCACTACTGTGAACGAGGAAACCACTCGCACACGGGATCCCCTTGTTTACAGTCAAGACCAGCTGCTAGCATGGCAAGCTAATAGCGGGCTAACAGCCGCCATACCAGACACCCTCGACAAGCTGAAGATGAGAAAACGAGGATGTCGGGCAGGGAAAGACCGACATTTCCTTCCATCCGTCATTCTGGGAAATGGAAGATCACTACCGAACAAGATGGACGAGCGAGCGGCACTAACGTAACACCAGACGGAGTACTGGGAGGCCAATTTGCTACTCGTCACGCAGACATGGCTATTGACAATCACTCCGGACACACGCGCTGAGTTGGAGGGCTTCCAACTCGTACGTGCGAACAGGAATCCAGGGAGCAGTAAGAAGAAAGGAGGGGTATTGGTGTGTTTGTAAATGACAAATGGTGCAATCCTGGACAATTCACAATCAAAGAGAAACTCTGCATTCGGGACATTGAGCTGCTAGCCATTAGCGTCCGGCCGCATTATCTTCCACGTCATAGCTGTGACGGCGTACATTCCCGCAACGGCAAATGGTGGTGCAGCCTCTGATGCCCTGGTGACTGTTGCAAACAGGCTGCAAACCTAGACCCCCAACGCCCTGTTCATCATCTCAGGGGACTTCAACCATGTCTCCCTGCAATCCTCCCTCCCAACACTCACACAATATGTAACCTGTGCTACCAGAGACAATAACATGTTGGACTTATTCTATTCAAATGCCAAGCGTGCGTACAAACCCTCCCTCTACCCTCTCTCGGAAGAGCATACCACAATATGGTGTATCTCCAGCCTGTGTACAAACCCCTGGTGCACAGACCCCCAACAATGCCCTGTTCATCATCTCAGGGGACTTCAACCATAGCACAGTACTCTCTCACAACATTCACACAGTATACAACCTGCGCTACCAGAGACAATACCATCTTGGACTTGTTTTATGCTAATGCAAAGGATGCATACAGTCCCTACCCCTTGCCCGCTCTTGGAAGAACAGACCACAATATGGTGTATCTCCACCCTGTGTACAAATCCCTGGTGCACAGGCAACCAGTTGAGACCCGCACGGTCAGAAGTTGGTCCACTGAGGCTGAAGAGGCTCTGCTGGACTGCTTTGAGCCAACAAGATGGGAGCTCTTCACTGAGATTCATGCAGAGGACGTTGATTAACTCACCGACACCATCACGGATTACAAAACACCTTACCCACCACGACACTGATGTGTTTTTTCCAACAACAAATCGTGGATTAACCCAGACAAAGGCCTCCTGAAGGAAAACAAAAGGGTTTTGTGTTGGGGAACAGAGAGTAGCCGAAGGCCGTGCACATCCAACAGTGGAGAAATATCAGAGGGGAAAAAGCCTACAGGATGAAAATGGAGGATCAACTGCAAGACGGTAATGTTGCTGGTTTCTGGAACGGCCTGAAAAACACCTCAGGCCACAAAAGCCCAGTGACATTGAATGAGAAAGACAAGTACTAGGCAGATGAACTAAACCTATTTTCAACCGGTTTGACCAGACATCTGTCTCCCCCACCCCACCGTAGACTCCACCAGTAGCTGCACCTGAACCCACTCTCACTGTGGACCTCCCCTCCCTGCCCCCTCCCACGAACAGCTTTCAGCAAAAAGCAACTGCCCTCACAACCCGTGCCACACCCCCAACCGCCACTCTGCCTCCTGGGTCCTGCCTGTTTGTCACAACTGCGCAGGTGAGGAACCAACTGAGGAGGATTAAAGTCAGGAAGGCAGAAGGTCCGGACAAAATCAGTTCCCGACTCCTCAGGACTTGCTCCAACCAGCTGTGAGTCACTGTCCAGCACGTTCAACCTGACCTTGAAGCTCGGCAGAGTTCCACAGCTGTGGAATACGCCATGCCTGGTCTCAGTGCCCAAGATCGCCCATCAGAAGAAGCTCAACAGCTTTTTATCTTTTCAGCCCCATCCCACCCCTTTCAATTTTGCTGCTGTAGATTGCAAATTTCCCCATTATGGGACAATTATAGGCTTTCTGATTATTTATACTGAATGTTTATACTTTGTACTATGGACAGTTCTTATTAAACATTTTTGTGCAGTTGTACAGTTCAGTCTTCTGTATTTTTTTGTACATGCAATACCTTTTTTTCTTTGCAACCCCCACTCCCTTCAACTTTACTGCTGTAGATTGAAAATTTCCCCACTGTGGGACTATTAAAGGCTTTCTGATTCTGATTTCTATTTTTACTTTCACTGTCTTAAATATCCCTTCTTCCATTTTCTGTACCACTTTCTCAAGCAGAGCTTAATTTGCAGATCAAAATTATAAATCTGATTATAAATCAAACATTTAAGTTATGTTATTGATAAAATGGGGTAAATCACATAACACTGCAGTGTGTGTGTTTGAGACCTTTTATCTGTTGGTGTGATGCTCCCATTAATGGCTGTGCTGTCCGCCGCTTGAATGGATGTTGATGCTGTGTCCTGTAAATGCAAGCCATAGAATTGTCATTTTAAGAGTGATGGAAAATGTATTGCAAAAAAGTAAGAAAAATATGTATTTAAAAACAGCATTTTTAAATACCTCTTCAATAATTTTTAGGCGCTTGCTTATCGGTTCCATAGACGAGGCAGGCTAAGAGAATAAAATACAGAGTATGTATTAAAGGACAATAGAGTTCATTTTTTCGGTGCCTAAATGACATCAGAAAAACGTTTAAAAGCATCTAAAATACCCAAAACACGCAGCCTGATATTTTTAGTAAACCGCAAAACACCAATAAAAATTACTTAAAGTTGTCCAAAACTGCCACTAATGAGCTCGAAACTGGAGAGATTCAGAAAGTCCTGCCCCCATATTCGAGTCGTCGCGTTGGGAACCTGGGCGGTCACCGGTGATCCTGGCCCACCCACAAACTGCATTGCTCCAGAATCAAAACAATGGCTTCAGAAAGTTCAGATTTGGAGAAGATGCGTTCTTGTTACTTATCCAGTTATGAATAGGATTCAAATAGTTCTGAAGAGGGAACCATAAGTGGTCTACGATCGATTAAAGAAGTCCTTCCGTATCAATTCAAGCCGTATGCAAGCGACGAAACCGGTGAAGGAGACGACATATGAAGCTCTGTGAATTAGCAATATAGCATCAACTTCGGTGATATGTGGCATATAAGGACATGAATAAAAAAAACTACAAGATGTTAATATCAATGTAGATTGTTGTTGTGCATGCAATAAGTTGTTTAAACTTTCAAGATGAAAAGTTACAAACTTACATATGAATGGCCTCTTATAAAATGTAGTTCATAATAAGAGAATTACCGGCTGGTGCGCTACAGCTCCAAAAAGCCTCAGGCGGTTCCTAAATTCATGTCACTTCCGGCAGCATCATTAACTCGAAAAAGAGACTCCTTGAATATTCAGCGCACATTTTAAAAAGTAAACATATAGCTATATACGGTGGAATCTTTGTGAAATGCGGCCAGTAGAAGTCATTTGAAGTAATTTTACAAATTATGGACGCAACTATGTCGGGAGGTGCCTGTTGTCCTTTATTTTTTGAAATTTGCGCTGAATATTCAAGGAGTCTTGTTTTTGAGTTGATGAAGATGCCAGAAGTGACGTATCTTTAGGAAGCCCTTAACTGTGGATTGAGCAAGAAAGTGATACACAGGAGATTTTGAGTGAATTTTTGGTACTTCGTTTAGTCTGAAAACACTGTGTTGAGCGCAAAATTAGAAGGAACTCTACATAAATAACAATTACGGTGAATCGTTGTGTGGCAGTCAATTGCTGTAACACGCATAAGGAAGGTGTAAGTTTACACAAATTCCCAGCGGACAACCCAGCCATTTGGGTGGAATGGGAAAGAAAACTCCAACGAACCAGAGCAAGGTGGAAGGCCGCGAAGCATTCATTTGTTTGTAGTGCTCATTTTGAAGAAGATTGTTTCGAAATATAGGAATCCAATGTGAGGAAGCCATGCTAACGTTAGCATCAATATACTTCTCCGAGAGACAGCAGAAAGCAAGTGTGGAAGCTAATGAGCCGTGTGCAGGCTAGCTAGTAGTAACTGTGCGTATGGACCCGGCATGTTGACTTTCATTCCGATAATTTGGCTGGATTTTTATCAATCATGAAGAACGGAAAACCATTCATGTTAATGGTGAGTAGTAATAAATAATAATAATAATATAACAATAACGACAACAACAACAACAACAACAATACATTACATTTTTAAGCACCTTTCAAAATTCTCAAGGATGCTTTAGTCACAAAGTTATTTTAAATAATACATTCTGACATTTTGTTGAAAAGTAGCCGTGTGTGTGTGCGTTTGCGTGCATGCGTGTGGCTCTCACAGAAAAACATTTCTAAATATTTTACTTTTATGGCTCTCCTGGTCAAAAAGGTTCCCGGCCCCAGATCTAGACACTGCTAGATGCATGTCCTATTAAAAAAAAAAAAAAAAAAAAAAAATCATGATTCGTATCTGAACTCTCTAAAGCCATTGTTTTGATTCTGGAGCAGGGCAGTTTCTGGGCCAGGATCACCGGATTTGCCCAGGTTCCCAATATGACGTCACGAACATGGCAGTAGGACTCCTGGATCTCTCCAGGTTGGAGATCGCCAGTGGCAGTATTGGGCAACTTTAAGTAATTTTTATTGGTGTTTTGGTTTGAGTAAAACATCAGCCTGCCCGTTTTGGGTATTCTAGATGCTGTAAAACGTTTTCTGATGTCAGTTAGGCACCAAAAAATGGTGTCTGTGGTCCTTTAAGTGCAAGAGTTGTCAATTAATAAGAAAATGTAAACAAGGGGTAAATCCCTACCTTCTCAGACTGGCTAAGTAAGAAGTGATGAAAATGTGGGTCATCCTTCGCAGGCTGCAACAGAACAAAGGTTCAGTTGGAATGTGTGCTCTATTAAATTTACAGTACTGAAGCACATACTCAGCACAACACACCATAATCAGGATTATAATTGCTCTTCTGTGCCGTTTCATGAGAAATTGCCGTTTTGATGATCGTACAGAGTGCATCTTAAATATCAGAATTTCCATCCATTTAATTTATTTCTTGTTCTCATTTCGGTCACATCATAAGAAAACAATTATCCTGAGATCGAAGTAAACTTTAGAGTTTATAATTACTGCAGCATGCTTAATTTTGGAATATGGGGTGAAGCCAGAGTACCCGGAGAGGCCCCATAAAGTACAAGAACGAGAAAACCCCGCACAAGAGGGCCTGAACCAAGATTTGAAACTGCTTGCGAAAATACCGCAACACATGGAATATTAGTGATATGTTAAGAGAAAAGTCAAATAGCAACAAGTACACACACGATTAACCAAGTTTAGGGGGAAAAATAAATTTAATTATATTTTGGATAGATTTCATATATAATTTTCCAAATTGTCCATAGGTGTGTGAGAGTGACCGTTGTTTGTCTTTGTGTGGCCTGGTCTATACAAGAGAAATGGGAAAAGGAACTTCAAACTCTTTCATCTAGAACTGCTTCATGGAACAAAGAGGGTACAGAAAGTGCTTAAGAGTTTGTTTTGTCATATTGTCTCTATGCTGTCATATTATTTGTTATTTAGTTTTTTTTTTGTTCTTTTGACTTCAAGACGGCGCCACGAGAGTGGCTGCCTTTCCAGCAGCTCATGTATTTTGTTTTTCTACTTTCATTCCTTTCATCACTTTGCTGCTGTGAAATGTAAATTTCTCCACTGTGAGACTAATAAAGGCATATCCAATCCAATCCAAGAAGGAATGACTATGTGTCATTGTGATGTCAAATTTGTTGTTTAGTTTTTTTTGTTGTTCTTTTGACTTCAAGACGGCGCCGCGAGATTGGCTCTTTCCAGCAGCTTATGTATTTTGTTTTCCTTTCATCACTTTGCTGCTGTGAAATGTAAATTTCTCCACTGCTAGACTAATAAAGGCAAATCCAATCCAATCCAACACAACAGAGGAAGAACGGTCTAATATGCGCAAAATACAAAAATCAACAACCAATTTGAGACATTGGAGAGAATTTGGTTGAAAGAATATAAGATTTTTTTACGACGCTGCAGGTGACCGGGAAATATAAACCAGGAAAGAACCAGTGCTGGCGGCTGCGAGGACAGGAAAGAAATGTAGATCACACACACATACAGTAAAGTCTCGTTATATCGATATTCAAGGGAGTCCGAAAAAATATCGATATAACCGGGACTATCGATATATCCGACCCTGTTTGCATGTAATTTTCTCCGTGCGTGCATAGAAATAGTATCGATATAACCGGGACTATCGATATATCCGATATCGATATAACGAGACTTTACTGTATTTTGGAAATGTCAAAAGTTGAAAGGTTATCGGGAAGAAGTTTGGAGAGAACTGAAGAAGATGATTGGCTACGAAATACAGTCAAGTCTCGTTATATCGATATTCTCGGGAGTCAGAAAAAAATGTCGATATAACCGTACTATCGATATATCCGTCTTTGATATGGCATGTAATTTTATGGGTTCATGGATTGCGTATCTAGCATGCTTTTCGTACAGTAGTCAAGTGAAAAATAAACTTAGGCATAAAATAAAAACGCCTTCACACTTTTTTAATGACTATTTCCTTTCAAAAATGCAACCAATGTAAATTCCTCACGTTCTATACACACGAAACCACGAACGCCAGCATGTACAAACATATGAAAAACAGTGATTGTTGCAAGCGATAAAGATATCTGAATACAAAATTAAATACATGTATGGAAAACGAAAACTGCAACGTTTACATTACTTACGTTGAAGTATTCTGCGGCACGTCAAACTCTTTCGCGATGGAGGATTTGCTCCTTGTTGGATTCTCCTCGACAGCCACTATTGCCTTGTACTTCGTTCCGAGATCACAATTCTTACGTTTTCCCATGGTTTAAATTGGTGTTGAACAACAGTACTGTATATCAGCTCTGCTACACCTTTTTTATTGTGCTCGCGTATGACAGTTCAAAACACGGAAGCTGGTAGAAAATGGCGTCTGCTGCAATGCGCAAGGTACGGGAGCTGGTCATGTCCCGTCGTGCCTTGCACAGTGTAGCAGACGCCATTTTCTACCACGTGACCAAGCCACGTGACCCGATACAGATTTAGATAATGGTGGTACTGTATAGAAACCCCGAAGAAAATATAGATTCAGCTTAAGTATCTTTTGTATCGATATAAACATAGCAAAATGGCCAGCGGGAGATGAAAAAGAGTACCGTAGTAACCAGATTATCGTAATAACCATGAATCGCACTAAACGGAACTAATTATACATAAAAAGACTAGAAATGTGCACGGGAAATGAAAATAGTATCGTAATAAGCAGTATTATCAATATAACCAATATCGATACAAGACTTTACTGTACCAAAGACCAACTCGGTGATATATCTAGCTGACCTAAATCAAGAAAACGTGCAAACAAGAGATCAATACTTGATAAAAGTGCTGCTGATTCACACATATTGAGGGTCCAAGTAGGGAAGTTTAAAACAAGATGGGAAAAATGGGATGAATATAAAAAACAATAGTTGTATTAAGTTCATCCTGTCTACTTGATATCTAATTTAAAACAGATTCTTATCTTACAGACAGTGTATTGTCGGTGTTCAAATACCTGACATGTTGCGACGCCGAAACATGTCTCAAAAAAAATCTCAAAACTTTATGTGAACATTGAATTCCTACTGCACTTTAAGGCTGCCATCCTAACTGTGGCCATAAAATCCAATAAGCCACAATGTAAAGGTGTCCACTGTCTTTGTCAAAAACAGAAAATGCATTACAAACTCCAATGAAGGACGTCAACAAATAAATAAATCAAATGAAAGAGTTGAGGGGGTACTATTTTAAGGCAATATTCTCTTAATGTTCCCCTTAAAATTGTCCTTCTAGCAGTGAGCTTCATTTCCCCATGCTCAAGTCAGCCAGTCGTTGGCACATGCTTGTGTCATAAGAAGATCCTTTGAGATGCACGTTTGGCCATTTTTTCCCATTCATTACGTATAAAAAAAAGGACACTTCACTTTGTGGTAGGTGAAACAAAAAACAAACAGCTGTTTGGCAATAGCTTGAATGAAACCCAAACGTAACTACTCACAAATAAAATGGTTTTAGGGGCAATTCCCCCACAGTACACTGGTTTTGAGGGGAAGTGGGCTCCTTTGGCAGAGAGCATAAAGTCAAATTAAGGCCTCTTAAAGACATTACGCTCCAATCACGTTGATACACCGCTTTGTTTTTTTTCCCCCAGAAAAAAAACGTGCTAAATGTTGCCAACAATAATCCCAGTTTGTGAATGCTATGTGAAGACATTAATCCATATTTGTTTTGATGAAAAAAAGTAAGCACAAATCATTGTATGCATTTGTGATTTAAACACACACACACACACACACACACACACACACACACACACACACACACACACACACACACACACACACACACACACACACACACACACACACACACACACACACACACACACACACACACCTTTTGTGTAGCGTTCTCAACCAAGTAACAACAGGAGAACGTGGGTTCCAGGGTGAAAACATTTGAAAACCACAGCCCTAGAGCAGAGCTACAATCCATGCATTAAGGATATGAAATTCTTGGTGGTTCGGTTAAATATTTTCTCGCTCAACTGAAAAAAATGGGCAATGTTAGAACCGTGAGACACTACAGTGTCAAAGGGAGAACCAAAGGGAATGAGGGGTCAAGTGCAAGCACCAAAAGGCCAGAAGGGAAAGGTCTGCATAGCTGTTCATAAAAGCCAAAGGTTAAGTTGAGGTAGAAAAGGGGCAAGGCGAAGCAAGGCAAGCTTGGTGGGAAGGGTTCACCTACACTGCTTTCCCATTTGAATCCAGGTGCAGCCCCCAGCCTCTCAATAGTGGACGGCTCAGGGTCAGAGTCAGTTAAGTCCTTTAAAAGGAGGAAAGAGACACACATTCACCTTTAAAACAGAGGGTGAATTTGAGATTTATAGAGTACCCATTTCAGATATAAAAAATAATTATTCAGTTAAAGACACCATTGTTCAAATTATCTCCAATGTGATGGACATAAAGCTAAAACATGAATATAAATCCACATTCATATGAACACTGATAAATGAGAAATGTGAGAACAAATCACTATCGTGGAGTAAGAATTAAAAATCAACCCACAAGAGCTGGGATATACTGTATTTTTCGGTCACATTTCTTTTTCATAGTTTGGCCAGGGATGTGATTGATTCTCTGGAGCGAAGTATGTGTGAAATTGTAATCACATTATCATATCATCTTATTATTTTCACATTGACCAAAGAAAGGCGCTCGATACCAATGTTGATATGTGGACAATGACCTTGACGTAAAGGGACGTAGAAGAATAAGCGCTGTATCTTTTACTTTAGGAGTTGGCTGAGTTACATAAAAATGGATGAGGATTTCATCGGATTGAGTGATTAGGAGTGACACTGGTAGTTTGGTAAACTTCTTAGCATATTCTTTATGCTAAACTGTGAGTTGCGGCTTTGAATTGAAGTGGATTACGTGGGAGAGGCGATGTGAGACAATCTCTTTTCGTCAATGCAACCGCTTTGTCTTTGCTTTCAAAACATAGCTTTTAGCAAACGTGTGCACATTATCAGCATAGCGTCCCTTGTCCACTGGTGAAAGGGACGCTTTGATTGTTTCTCTTTCATCTAAAATTGCTTCATACAACAAAGAGGGTGAAGAAAGTCCTCAAGGTTAAATGACTGGCTTTTGTGATGTGTCACATTTGTTATTTTGTTCCTTTGACTTCTTTTGTTTTTTTACTTATTTTCCTTTCCTCTTCCTTTCATAACTAATGCTGTGAAACGTAAATTTCTCCACTGTGAGACTAATAAAGCCTAATCTAATCTCAATATGACATTTGGAATTGGATGATTTCCTTTTTTTTAAATAATGCATCAGTCGCATCACTACACAGCCCAGACATAACTAGATAGTTATGTATATTGGGTATCCCTTTATGTTACAGATGACTCATCCGTCCTCCATCATTCTTAAATAAAGATTGGAAGGAAGACATCTTTCTTTGAGGGACGAGTCATCCTTTTCAGCATCAAATATCACAGCATTGTGCGTTATCTCATAACAACTCTTGATCATGCCAAGACTCACTTGCCCCGTGGATTGCTGTGCCTGGGAATCACAGGACCTCACAGCAGTTTCAGCAGCCGTCTCCACAGATGCATGACAAGGCGATAAACACCACCCTTGCACCCACCGAACTGAAGCCGACTCCTGATCGCAATCAGACGTCTGGTAGTCAAAGAGGAGAGCACCTTGGTACAAGGTAAGCTCAGCAGGATGGTACAAGCCCCTGGGAAAGGCATTAGGAATTTTCTAGCCACATTGAGGGGACAGGCTACTCTATTCCAGTTCACAGCAGAGTCCATTCCACCTGACTGCCCTCATACCACAAAATACCAGAAAGACTGGCACACATGCCTCGAATGGTTACCACTCTGTACCAATTTGTGAGGAGGACCGGCACTTCACCACCTTTATCACTCG
The DNA here is from genome assembly GCF_051943395.1 of Hippocampus bargibanti. NCBI lineage: Eukaryota > Metazoa > Chordata > Actinopteri > Syngnathiformes > Syngnathidae > Hippocampus > Hippocampus bargibanti. Next base: position 16,263,297 of record NC_142750.1, read on the forward strand.
ATGGGGTAGGTTCGGTTACAAGGTCACCTTGTAGCTTCACAGTATCATCGCAGATTTCCATTGAAGCATCAATCTTCCAGACCTGCAGATGGCTTAATTTGTGTGCACAGAACGGCATTACCTTCAATCCAAAGAAGTTCCAATTCACTCAGGACACTGGAATTCACAGGCGATCATGGTGACACATACGAAGTGAAACCCAACCAAAAGTTTCTGAACTCTGTAACCTACTTCCCAACACCAAAGGAAATCTCAGGCGCCCGAGCTTGGTTTCTGTTGGTCAACCAAGGAGCCTACGCCTTTGCTAAACAGATTAAACAATTTCGACACCTGCTCAGACTATCCACAAAATTTGCCTGGACAGAGGAACTTGACAACTTATTTGAGCAGTCTAAGGAAGTCATCGTGACCAAAATGAAAGATGGTGTAGACTTTGACCCATCACGCTCAACTTGCATGTCGACGGACTGGTCTGTTGATGACGTCGGTTTTCTTCTGAAACAGAAGTATTGCCAGTGGATCTGAAGCAGTCCAGTCTGCTGTCCAAACGGGTGAAATGTTTGGTAGGAAGAAGAATCACAACGCCAGCCAAGAGTTGGTATGCCCCCACCGAAGGCAAAGCACTGGCGGTGATCTATGCACTTCATCAATCGCGGTACTGTGTCCTGGGATGCTCTGAACTGATCATAGCTACAGACCACAAGCCTCTCCTGAGAATCCGAAACAACCGATCCCTTACTGACATCAATAACAGACGGCCTCTCAACTTGAAGGAGAAAACACTGGCCAAAAGGTTCACCCCCGTACCTCCTATGGGCACTGGGGTCTGACAATTCTCAGCCCCTCTTGGATCATTTCCTGTCAACGACATTGATAGTACAGCCAGCATGGATATGGCAGATGACAGTGCTGCACCCGCAGTCAATCTCAGACATGGTCACATGGAATATGGTAAGGGAAGAAACTTCCTCAGACCAAGCTCTGTCACAGCTTATACTTCTTTTGCAACAGGAACTGCCGCTGAGGTGCCAAGACCTTCCGCTGAACCTTTGTCCATTCCACCGCTATGCTGACAGCCTCTCATGCCTGGACGGTGTTATCCTCATGGGCCACAGGATCATTGTCCCGCAAAGTCTTTGAAGAAATCGCTTGTCCTCACTCCACTCAGCCCACCAGGGTGTCAACGGCATGTGCAAACGCGCTGCAGACTCTGTCTTCTGGCCAGGCATCATTACCGACATCACCAGAACAAGGGAGCAGTGTACGCAGTGCCATAGGATTGCCAAACCCAACTCAATGCAACTGCCAATTGTTATTGAACCCCAGACTACCCATTCCAGAAGGTCTGCTGTGACTACTTCCCCTTACACAACATATAGTATTTGGTCTTGGTGAATCGGTATACGAATTGGCCTATGGTGTTGAGATATGACCATGGAGCAGAAGGCCTTGTCAGAAACGTGCGTGACTCCTTCACCACATTCAGCATCCCAGAGGAACTAACATCAGATGGAGGACACCAACTCACTGCCGGCAACACTCAGAATTTCTTGACATCTTGGGGAGTATGCCACTGTCCTACCTCCGTCCCCAAGCCCCATGCCAATTGTAGAGCCGAAGTTGCAGTGAAAATCGGCAAGAAGGTGTTGATGGACAACACAGGCCTTACTGGCTCGCTCCAGGTCGACAAGTTTCAAAAGACCATGCTGATCTACAAAAATTCACCAGACCCAGAAATTAGGACCTCACCTGCGACGGTCCTCTTCGGCAGGCCAATAAGAAAAACAATCCCTGTCCAACTAGGGAAATACAGCCCTCATAGTACACGGCAAGAAACCATGAGAATTCGAGAGGTTGCCCTGGCCTAGCGCCACTCGAGGAAGTGTGAGAAGTGGACCCTGCACACTAAACAACTCACACCACTGACAGTTGGTGACGACGTGTACCTACAGAACCAGGTAGGGAATCACCCAAGACGCTGGGACCGTACTGGGGTCGTGGTGGAAGCACGACCATTCCATCAATACACTATCAGAGTGGACGGCACAGGCAGAGTGGCGCTCAGGAACAGACACCACCTAAGGAAGTTCCAGCCATACCAGCCACATCCCTCTTATATGGACCCAGTCCTGCACATGCCATCAAGGGTGGAATATTGTCAGGAGAACGCTCAACCTGCACGTCCACCTTTACTGCCCCCTCTTGAATGTCCACCAGCCCCCCCTCCACCAGCACTGGATACCAAGAGACAGGTGGCTCTACATGAGGACCGCCACCCTCATTTCCTTCGCCCCCTGACCCAACTTCAGTTCCACCCAACGACTGCAAAAACCTGGTCTAAAAGAGACAACTGCCCCGGGTAGCTGTTTGAAGGATTAATGTGACCACACATTGTTCCCAAGGTCTTCAGTGGATCACAATAAAACCCCCATGGAAGAGATGAGGTCTCTACGGTTTTATAATTATGTACGCAGTACATGTGTTCATTTTCAGTCTTTTGACAGTCTGAACTGTTTTGAGTTTGTAAACCACAGACCCTGGCCAGCCTTATTGACATTGACATTAACTGCATTCATTCAGTGAAGATAACACTGGTCAGTTTTTGAACATGTTCAAGTTTTATGCGTGCCCTTTAAAACTTCTCCCTTGGGAAGGGAGATAGTTATGTATATTGTGTATCCCTTTTTGTTACGGATGACTCATCCGTCATCCATCATTCTTAAAGGACAACCGACGTCTCCGGACAAGTTGTGTCCATAATTTGTAAAACGGCTTCAAATGACTTCTACTGAGCGTTCCACCGCATATAGCTATATTTTACGTTTTAAGACTCGCGCTGAATATTCAGGAAGTCTTGTTTTTGAGTTGGTGACGAGTCCATACGTGATGTGACTAAAGGAACGCCCCACACCGAAAAAAAAAGACATTGTAGCAGTCCTTCCATCACGTCAATGTATTTTGCTGTATTGTTTGGTCTGAAAACTTTGTGTTGGCTGCCAGAAGAGGGTGTCCAAGCTCCATATAAGGAATTTATCAGTTTGTGGAAACGGAGGTGGCCACAGGAGGTCGCCATTTTGTGCCTCTTTTCTGGTGATCCGTTTCTCCCCAATGTTGCCTCAAAATGGCATGGAATAAATTCTTTAATCAATTGCAAACATGTATGCTTTCCTCTTCGCAACTATTTGCATCATATTCATAACTGGAGGTGTAACAAGAAAGCATATTATTCGAATCTGAAGCCATTGTTTTGATTCTCCAGAAATGCAACACGTCTTGGCGTGACGTCACGAACTGTGGGAGGGACTTTCTGAAAATGCCCAATTCGCAGCTCAATTTTTTGCACATTTTTATTTGTGTTTTGCATTTGAATAACAATATCATACTGCGTGTTTTGGGTATTTTCAGATGCTATAAAACGTTTTTCTGATGTCAGTTAAGAAACAAAAAGGTGACGTCGGTAGTCCTTTAAATAAAGATTGTAAGGAAGACATCCTTCTAATAACATGATCATTTCTGCCTTCAATGTGGTTCATGGTACATTTAATACTTTGGAAATTATTTTTAAATTTTATATTATTCTCCCTCCTGGCAAATTGGCGTTTTCATGTTTATTATGTTTGTTAAGTCATTATAAGTGCCTTGCAGACTGGGTCCAAGAGGACAGTATCTATTTTATCTGTGCTGTATGTCTTGCATATTAGCATATTTGACAATGAAGCTGACTTTGACTTTATTTGATGCCCTTCACCTGACTGACACTTTTGAACAATGAGGTTACTCTGATGCTGTGGAAACTGTGGGCTATGTTAAGAGGTTAAATAAAAAGTCAAGATTAGAACATCTCAACTTGTTAAACAGGGGCTCGTTTAAATGGTGCTCGTTTGTGCTGACGAAAAAGAGGGGTGTTTTCTCATTTTGTACATCACAGGTCACATTGATTAATTTTGAAATGATTTATCTTGGTGTCATTGTATTTATATCACTAAAATCAAGTTGTACAATATGAACTACATTTGCTGTACCTCTCAGTGGATCTACAATGTAAAAGGTTTATGGTGTAAAACCTTTGTGAATCAGGGTTTGCAAGTGCAAAAAAAATAAAAATTAAAAAAAGTTTCTCAACGCAAACCAAAATCGCCAAACCGGGCACAATGACGTTTAGCTATGCAACGCGGTTCACTTCACACGTTGTGGGAGAAATATATTAATAGGTTAATGTAGCGCATGCAACTTGTTTAAAAAAATCTCAGATGAGTTTTGCTAGCTGAGTTTGCATCTTTAAATATAAGTTCTCAAAGGCGGGCATAACTTGTTTTTTTTTTTTTGAAATGCCAAATAAAGTGTGTGCAGCATGATACGCTATTCACCAGCTTCACTTTTGCCCAAACTGAATAAATCCCAAGAACAATGGCATATTAGTTTATTTTCATGCTTCTCCACGTGTACTGGACCAGTATATGGTTGATTGATATATCCATCCAATTATCATAGACTCACAATCAGTTGAATAAAACAAAAGTTCAGCTTTTAACTGTTACCTCCCACAACTTATCACCATGATTTGTGTATTATCTGGACCAAAGCAAGGTCACCCCTTTCACTTACAGTTCATTTTTTTTGCTTGAATGGGAAGTCAACCAAAAAAATTAATGTTTTATGCACCCCCGCTAGTTTAAACAAAAAGCATTTTGATTTTTATGTGAAACGTGAATTAAACAGCAAAGTTCACCCAATTTTATTATTCTCAAGAAAAGGCTATTTTACTGCTTGCCATTGATTGAAAATTACATTTGAGTTTATCATGACTCAGGTGACGGCCAAATATGGATCACCCCATTTCTGAGTTCGGTCATATGACATTTGCAAGCTGAGATGATCAACCTTTCATGACACACTGGTAAACGCTCAAGATGGATGCTTTGCTGCTTAAGTCCTATTCCACCAACGCAGTAGTAATCAGGACTCAGAGTTGAAATTAGTAGGTACAGATCGAACCGATTATCAATCAGCCTTTTGAGGGGCTATATTACCTTTAACTAGGGACAGACGTTGCTGGGATATACCTTGTGAAAAACCATTACCACCATGACAAGATGGTGTTAGGTGCTCCTCAAGTACAGTTCACTATTAAAGTAGGTTCCCAACTGTTTTTGTTTAGTTTTGCAGCCCACAGCATTCACTAAAATAACTACAGTAGACTCCTACATTCTCACAGTTCAGCACCCACATATTTGTGGATTTTATTTTTAATTTGTCTTCAATATTTTGTCATACGTTTTTTTGTTAATCCACCCCCTAGAACAGGCATGGGCAAACTACGGCCCGCGGGCCACATACGGCCCGTTAGGCTTTTCAATCCGGCCCGCCGAACTTGCCCAAATTATAGTACAAACAGTGTCTAAAACTCATGACAAAAAGCTAGCGAACAACAGGGCAGATAACTGAAAAGTTGCCTGCCCCATTTTTCCCAACTTGAAGCAAAATGAGACCAATCCCATTAAGAAACATTGTCACAAAGTATAAAGTTTTTTTTAAAATCAAGAATGCACCAACTACAAATGCTACCTTGCTTAATTTACGGCAAATGCGCATGGCTGTAAATTTTGCTACAGTAGTCGATTGTCATTGTGGTGCTCAATGCAACGTTTGCATTGATTCCTACGAGCCACTAAGCCCCTTTCATAAGTCTCACGTACACTTTACAGTCACGGTTTAATGTAAATTTACGTTTTGTAGCGTCACATATGTTGTTAGCTTCTTTTGAATCTTTCTTCTAGTTTGAGGTTCTGTGCATCTATTTTGGAAAATGACATGCAATTGCACGACTTTGTAACGCTTGCGAAAGTCCGGAAGAAAGAAGCAGGCTTCTGATTGGCTGCCGAGCCGAGTATGCAAATTTCAACTGCAGGTAGTCTATGTTTGTGTGCTCGGCGACGGTACACGTGTTTTGTTTGTCGCGTGAAGGCGAGAGCGTCAGTGAGGAGTTTGTTGAGCGCGCGGTCAGGACAAACCATCTATGATTTGGCGGAATTTAACACAAGTAGGTATTATTGAGCTTGAATATTTCGTTGTGTAATAATATGTTTTGAATGTTGAAAGTGATTCCATTTTTCAATAAATGTTGATTTCTTTGCCCCTTCGATGGAAACTTAAAAACAGACGCAATCTTGATAAATCACAGTGCATATGTTATTTTAATCTATTTCCATTTCCTCCTCCAAGTATCTGCGAAATAGTTTGTAAATGCCATATCTTGCATATTCCTTGAGACAAATTTATTAACTGATCAGGGATATTTTTCACATTTGAAAGACAGTTAATAAATTGGGTTGTTGTGTTTTTACTGTGCTATGAGGTTTGTACATACTACATTTAAAGGACAACCGGCACCATTTTTTGTTTTTGTTTCCCACTGACATCAGAAAAACGTTTTATAGCATCTAAAATGCCCAAATCAGGCAGGCTGATATTTTTAGTTAAATGAAAAACACCAATAAAAATGACTTCAAAATGAATCCGGAAATGGCCAGTTTCAGAAGGTTGCTCGAGAATCAAAACAATGGCTTCAGATTCGGAGAAGATGTTTTCTTGTTCTTGTTCTTCTGAAGAGGAAAGCATAAATGTTTGCAATTGATTCTAGGAGTCCTCCCATATCAATTCGAGCCGTCAATGACAGCAATGTAGCACCCAGAATAAGCAGAAGATTGGGCTGATTTGTCAGCTGGGAATTTGTGTCAGCGAATATCAAATAGTTGTCTTGGTGCAACACACAACGATTCACCATGGCGTTATTTATGTGTTTTCCTTCTAATTTCGCCATCAACACGGATTAACACGAAGTTTTCAGACTAAACAAAGTACCCAAAATGCATTGTATGTCGCTTTCTCGGTCAGGGCGGTCCAAACGTGACGTCACATGGGGATCGTCATCAACTCGAAAACAAGACTTCATATATTCAGCGCAAGTCTTAAAACGTAAACTATAGCTATATGCTGTGGAATCTTTGTAAAATACGCTCAGTCGAAGTCATTTGAAGTGATTTTATAAATTATGGACATAACTTGTTCGGAGTATTTCCGGCCCAAACACTCCCTCCAAATGCTCCTGGCCCGGCCCCTCTGTCAAATTTTAGAACCCAATGCAGCCCGCGAGTCAAAAAGTTTGCCCACCCCTACCCTAGAATATCATTACAATATTGATAACATTACAATATTTTAGAGGTGAGCAACAAGCTGACCCTAAACCCATTCAGGCATACTTTTTAAAGATGCAAAATGAGCCCGTGAAATTTGTGTTGGACTTGAAATTATTCCACTGTCCATCCAGGAAACATCTGTCTTCAGGCAGCAGGTCGAGTAAAACATGAACATTGTTTGGGCTCAATTAATAGTTGTATTAAGTTCATCCTGTCTACTTACTATCTAATTTAAAACATTTTTTTCTTACAGTGTATTTTAGGCGTTCAATTACCTGACATGTTTCGGCGTATACTTCCGCCTTTGTCACAGATGTTGCTGTGACGCACCTTTTTCGGCTGGTGTTACTGTATTATGAGGGCGTGAGCTACCTGTCAGATCTGACAGGCAAGTCACGCCACCCACTGTCAGCTCGTCCCTCCAGGATACTGCTCCAGGTGGTAGAGAGCATGTAAGCTCCCTCATCCCTGTTGATGGTCTTTGGTTCTCGCTTCCGGATTTCAATGGCCTCCCTGGACTCTGGCCTTCTCCCAGTCCATGATGTGATTTTCTCTTTTGCAGTGAAAAATCACAGGCCAGAGTCATCGGCACCGAAGAAAACAAACATCAGCGCTGGATCAGGGAGGCCATTGAAATCCGGAAGCGAGAACCAAGGACCATGAACAGGGATGAGGGAGCTTACATGCTCTCTACCACCTGGAGCAGTATCCTGGAGGGACGAGCGGACAGCGGGGGGCCTGACTAGCCTGTCAGATCTGATGGATAGGTCACGCCCTCATAGTAAGACCAGCTGAAAAAGGCACGTCACAACAACATCCGTGACACTCTGACGAAGGCATACGCCGAAACATGTCAGGTAATTTAACACTTAAAATACACTGTCTGTAAAAAATAATCTGTTTTAAAATTGGGGTCAATTAAGCTATTTGCATAACTCCTCTCACAAAGCATAGATAATTCTCATAATTATAGTCGTTATGCAGAAGTCTAGAATACCATGGCTAGCCATTCAGCTTCTAAACTTGTTTGCGTGTGCAATCGAGCTCACATCCTTTTTGCATGAGGGCACCTTTATTTGTATGGGGCACAACACAGCCCACTAACAGTATGCATAATCCGTCAAAACAGTCCAGATCCTGGTATTTGGGATCTTAGTAAATCAGGCCACTTGATAAGATACAACAAACACATCAAAGTGGGTGATATTTTGTTTGAAGCAAGACAGTAAATTATATTTCTATTTCTTATTACTGAAGGCAGGCAGCTGTCTTATTGATGTCCTGGAAATAAGATTCATTTCATATGATGTTGTGGAAAGCAGTTTCATTTAATATTCAAATGAACTGCCCAATTGCAGAGATCTCAGCTCTGTGAGTGTGTTTGTTGTACATGGCTACTCTATGAATAATTGAATGTTCTCCTGGTCCTGTCCCGTTACTGTCTTACTGACCTTCTCGGAGGGGTCTCTCAAGGCACTGAGATCCTCATCATCCTCATCCAGTATTTTTAGTGGTTTTTTAGGAGTCTTCTTTCCTTTGGAGTCTCCTTTACCTTCAGTGTTCTTGACAAACAAATTGTACTTTAGCACATGAGAAATTGTGGAACAGCAACAACCAAAATGATCGAGTGATGAGTGTAGCCTTGTGAACTACATGAGATGTCTAAAAAATAAACCTGACTACTCATATGGTGATTTTGCATGAGCGTAGTTCAGGGGCCGGCAATGCAAAATTTTGAAAGAGCCATGTTGGAAGAAAAAAAAAACCCCGCCCGAAGCCGAAAAAAATGAAAAGCCTTATATAAGCCTCATAATGGAAGCAACACATGCTGTATTGATCTATGTTAACTATAGTAGCCTACGATAATGACTAAGTTGTTTCCCTGAGAGTTTTGAAAGGCGCTTATAAATGAAATGTATTATCATTATTATTATTATTACTAATGCAAATGTAGCCACAAGGGGGCACAAGCCAGTGTCTTATTGTGCCAGTCCCAAGCATGGATAAATACAGAGGGTTGTGTCAGGGAGGGCATCCGACGTAAAAAAAAAAATTGCAAATCAAACCTATGAATCCCATACCGGATCGGTCGAGGCCCGGGTTAACAACGGCCGTGTTGACCTTCAGGGTGCCAGTGGAAAATTTACTACTGTTGGTCCAAGAAGGAGAGGAGGGAGGAGTGCCGGGAGGAAAAGAGAGAAGTGGAACGCCAAGAGTATAGAACTAAGAGTCGGAACTTTGAATGTAGGAACAATGACAGGTAAAGGTCGAGAGCTGGTTGACATGATGCAGAGAAGGAAGGCAGACATACTGTGTGTCCAGGAGACCAGGTGGAAAGGGAGCAAGGCTAGAAGCTTAGGGTCAGGGTTTAAGTTGTTCTATCATGGTGAAGACAAAGAGAAATGGAGTTGGGGTTATCTTAAAAGGAGGAGTTTGTTAGGAATGTCTTAGAAGTAAAAAGAGTATAAGATTGAATGATGAGTCTGAAGCTAGAAATTGAAGGCGTGATGTTCAATGTTGTTTGTGTGTATGCCCCACAAGTAGGATGTGAGCTGGCGGAGAAGGAGACATTTTGGTTGGACTTTGATGAAGTCATACAGAACATCCCGAGAAGTGAGAGGGTTGTAATTGGTGGAGACTTCAATGGACATGTTGGCGCAGGAAACAAAGATGATGAGGAGGTGATGGGCAGGTTTGGACTCCAGATGAGGAACGCTGAAGGACAGATGGTGGTTGACTTTGCTAAGAGAATGGAAATGGCTATTGTGAATACTTTGTTTCACAAGAGACAGGAACATAGGGTGACCTATAAGAGTGGAGGCAGAAGTACACAGGTAGACTACATTTTGTGTCAACGGAGCCATCTAAAGGAAATCAGTGACTGCAAAGTAGTGGTTGGTGCGAGTGTAGCCAGACAGCATAGGTTGGTGGTGTGTAGGATGATGCTGGCAGTGAAGAAAATGAAGAAACCAAAGGCTGAAGTGAGGACAAAATGGTGGAAGTTGAAAAAGGAAGAGTGTTGCATGACATTTAGGAAGGAGGTAAGACAAGCACTGGGTGGGCAAGAGGTCCTTCCAGATGACAGGCAAACTACAGCAAACATAATCAGAGACACAGGTCGGAAAGTACTTGGTGTATCGAGTGGAAGAAAGGTAGATAAGGAGACTTGGTGGTGGAATGGGGAGGTGCAGGAGTGTATACAGAGAAAGAGGTTAACAAAGAAGTGGGACACTGAGAGGACGGACGAGAGGAGACATCAGTACAAGGAGATGCAGCACACGGTTAAAGTAAAGGTGGCAAAGGCCAAACAAGAGGCCTATGATGACTTGTATGCTCGGCTGGACCGCAAGGAAGGTGAGACTGATCTTTACAGGCTGGCGAGACGGAGAGACAAAGATGGTAAGGACCTGCAGCAGGTTCGGGTGATTAAGGATAGAGATGGCAATGTATTAACAGGTGCCAGTAGTGTGATGGCAAGATGGAAAGAGTACTTTGAAGAATTGATGAATGAGGAAAATGAGAAGGAACAAAGAGTAGAAGACATGACTGTTGTGGACCAAGACGTAGCAAGAATTAGCAAGGATGAAGTGAGAAGAGCGCTGAAGAGGATGAAGGGGGAAAAGGCACTCGGGCCTGATGATTTGCCAATCGAGGTATGGAAGCGTCTTGGAGAGGTGGCAGTGGTGTTCCTGACTGGGTTATTCAACAAGATCTTAGATGGTGAACAGATGCCTGAAGAATGGAGACGAAGTGTACTCGTGCCCATTTTTAAGAACAAAGGAGATGTGCAGAGTTGTACTAACTACAGAGGAATAAAGTTGATGAGCCATACAGTGAAACTCTGGGAAAGAGTAGTTGAAGCTAGACTAAGAGCAGAAGTGAACATTTGTGAGCAGCAGTATGGCTTCATGCCAAAAAAAAAAGTACGACAGATACAGTGTTTGCTTTAAGAATGCTGATAGAGAAGTACAGAGAAGGTCAGAAGGGATTGCATTGTGTCTTTGTAGATCTGGAGAAAGCGTATGACAGGGTGCCCAGAGAAGAGCTGTGGCATTGCATGAGGAAGTCTGGAGTGACGGAAAAGTAGGTCAGAGCGGTGCAAGACATGTATCATGACTGTAAAACAGTTGTGAGGTGTGCTGTCGGTGTGACTGAGGAATTCAAGGTGGAGGTGGGACTCCACCAGGGCTCTGAGCCCCTTCTTGTTTGCTATGGTGATGGACAGGCTGACAGACGATGTTAGACAAGAATCTCCTTGGACCATGATGTTTGCAGATGACATTGTGATCTGTAGCGAGAACAGGGAACATGTGGTGGAGATACTAGAGCTGTGGAGATATGCTCTGGAAAGGAGAGGAATGAACATCAGTCGCAGCAAGACGGAATATATGTGTGTGAATGAGAGGAATCTAAGTGGAAAAGTGATGATACAGGGAGAAGAGATAAAGAAGGTGGAGGATTTTAAGTACTTGGGGTCAACTGTCCAGAGCAATGGAGAGTGTGGAAAAGAGATGTAGAAGCGTGTCCAGACAGGCTGGAGCGGCTGGAGAAAAATGTCAGGTATGATGTGTGATAGAAGCGTTTCAGCTAGGATGAAAGGAAAAGTGTATAAAACGGTGGTGAGACCAGCCATGATGTTTGAACTGGAGACAGTGCCACTGAAGAAAAGACAGGAAGCAGAGCTGGAGGTAGCAGAGTTGAAGATGTTGAGGTTTTCTTTGGGAGTGACCAGGTTGGATAGGATCAGGAATGAGTACATTAGAGGGACAACTCATATTAGAGGCTTTGGAGAGAAAGTCAGAGAGGCCAGACTGAGATGCTTTGGACATGTCCAGAGGAGAGAGAGTGACTATATCGGGAGAAGGATCCTGAGCCTTGAACTGCCAGGCAGGAGACCGAGAGGAAGACCAAAGAGGAGGTTTATGGATGTGGTCAAAGAGGACATGAAGGTAGCTGGTGTGAGAGAAGAGGATGCACAAAATATGACATGGAGCGCCATTCCCAAATTTGTTCGGGTTTTGGTTTTTCTTTCTGGGGTGCAGATACAGCGTTTGGCAATGTACTTTCGCTTTATTTTTTTAAGTATTAAGGCAATTCTTATCCATGAAGGAAAATGTGTGGATATGGATAGGAAAAAAATACATAAATTACATTAAATGAATGTACCAAAAACAAGATTATTGCGATTTTCGGATGAGATCCACATTAATGTTGGAGGTTACTGATTCGCTGTGGCGACCCCTTGAAGGGGAAAGCCGAAAGGAAAAGAAGATCCACATTAATGTTGGATCAATTCTTTGGACCAAACATATAACTAAAAAAATAATAAAAAAATGTCAGTGCTTCCAAATGATATTGACCTGTTGTTTTAAATGAAGTGAAAATCCTTTGTCGTTTTTTTTTTTCCAAGGCTTAAGAGACAAGTC